>NC_066316.1:16675366-17032048 GCF_022539315.1 Serinus canaria | reverse complement strand
TCACAGACATCCCCCGTTGCATTCCACAGCAGCAGATAAGAATTGTTTACAGTTTGTTCCTGAGGCCTCTCAGCACTCAGGAGATGAAAAATCCTAAGTAAAGGAGTTTTCATAAAACATGTCGGTGACATCTCACCCTTTTTATTTTAAAAAGCATTTAAAAAGAAAAATGTTTTAAATTTCATCTGCTGGACCAAGCAGAGGAAAGAACAAACATCTGAGAGGCATTTTTTGTTATGTGTTGCCAATCAAAATATCAATCAAATGCTGGTGTGGAACCATCAGGGAAATTCTTCACCTGCAGAACACCAAATTCCCATCACATCACCAAAACAATCCTAAAATAGAAGAAAATGCAAAAACAGTCCAAAGAAAGTTCATTGCTTCCAGTCCAAACAGCTGAGTTTCAGGAAAAATTCCAACTGAGACCCCAAACAGGCTGGTCCACCAGCCACCGTTTGTGGGGGCCCTGGCCCCCGTGGAAGGAACAGGGACCCCAGACCCGGCTCGCGCTGGCCAGGGGGAGGCCCCAGCCCGGGGAACCGAGCCAAACGGCCCAGACCCGGCCCGCAGAGCGGGCTCTGTGTTCTCTCAATCTGGCACTCCGCTGCCGATATCCAGGCAGCATGAGTGACCGAACGCTTCATCCCCGCTGAACCGGTGCAGACCAGCAGCTGGGGAAGAAAAGCTTTCCAAGGGAACAACACCCCAGATCTGGGGGTGCTTCGTCCCCAGAGCAAGTGAACGATGCTCACAGTCCACTGTGTCCCCTGCCTCTGCAACGCAAATGCAAAAGACGGTCCCTCTTTCTGCCCCTCGGCACCACCCCCTGCGGGCTGGGGACCGGAGGCAGAAGGCTCAGGAGCCCCCTCCCCCACGCCGCAAGGGTGCGCAGGGGAATCCGGCATTCCAACCCCCAGCGGGAAATCCCGAACCAGACCCAGGGCAGCCCGTGTAAAACACCGAGTTTGAAAGCAAGCAGACGGGCTGAGCCTGCAATCAGCTGTTGAGCCGCACCCCCCCCACGGAGGGGCAAGCTGGAATCCCCTTCCCCTGTCCCAGCCCCCCCTGCAGGGGAAGCCTCGGGACAACCCGAAAAGCTTGGGGGGGGGTCCCGGCTGATTGCAGGCGCCGCGGCGGCTGCCACGGTCGGGTCTCATGACGGTTCCGCTGGGTGACTCTCAATCGCAGCGCCCTCCACTGGTGCCCCAGCCAGAGGTGATGCCGCCGCAGGGGTCGGTGGGGGCTGCAAAGCCGAGGGGAGCGCGTTCCCCACCAGGTTGGGGACAGCCGCCGCGTCTTCTCTGGGTACCGGAAGCTGCAGCGCACGCGCAGACAGCGACGCCGGCGGAGCTGACACGGAAGATGGCGGCCCAGCCGCGGGGGGCGTGGTCGCCAACTCTTGGTGATCGCTGTCGAGTGCGTTGCCAAGCAACTCGGGCGAAGCCACTGGAGGCGGTACTTCTGCCACGGAAACACCGACAAACTCTGCTGGAGGTGATGGGTCCACCCCCGCCGGAGGCGGACCCATGGGAGGGGCTGCAGGGACTGGCCCCTCCTCCGGGGCGGGCAGGGGTGGGGCCCTTGGCCCCGGTTCAGGTGACAGAGCTAACCCACCTCCCCCCTGAGAGCAGCGAAGGGGAGGAGGCGGTTCCGTCGGAGCACGCTCCAAACGCGGAGAAAAAAACTTGTCTTCTGCCGCGGGCAAAGCTTCGCCCCCACACCCCAATTCGGGGGGGCTGGAGACTTCCAGGCAGCGGATTCGGACAGGCTCGCTTTTTTCCAGCTCCAGCGAGAAGGGAGACATGCTCCGCGCATTCGCAATCCACTGATATGCTAATGCCTTCCGTCTCAAGACCGGGAAGAGAGTTCTGAAACACGGATAAATCTGAGGAAAACCAAGTCCCCAGTAAAAAAGATCTTGGATAATGAATTCCATGCATTCCCAAACATATGAATCAAAGGCATACAAAACATCAGAGAAAAAGCCATGGCGTTTTGCCCACCGGAAAAACTCATAGAAATGTGTCGTTAGCATAGGAATGGTGTCCTCCCGACCCCATCTCCTCCAGAGGCCAATAAGTTTCTCATCTGAGGGAGAGAATGGAACCTCTGCCTCCGTAGGCACTCCAGTCCACAACCGAATTTGTCTCACACGAAGGGCAGCATTTTCAGGAAGGGAACTGTAAACAGTACCTTGCGACAGTATCCTCTGGGCGTCAGCAGACTGCATTGTGCTGCGAAGACTCCTGGACGTCTTGTCTCGGAGACTTTTCAAAGGTTCTCTCTGTGGCCAGCCTTGGCTGTGAACTCTGCTCAATATCAGGATCTCTGGTTCTTCATCCCATGGCTAGAAGCCACTTCTGTGGTCACGTCCCTTTCTTCGCTCAGGGTTCACCATATGTTACCCCGTTCAGAGGGGTCCCATGATGAAGGAAGAGACGACAAAGTTGACTCCATGTATCAGAAGGCTTGATTTATTATTATATGATAGATAATATATAAAAACTATACTTAAAGAATAGAGAGAAGGATTTCTCTGCATGCTATGCTAAGAATAGAATAGGAATGTCCTCCCAGCCCGAGACCAGTCGGACAGGTGTTCTGTGATAGGCTCTTAATTGCAAACAGTTTGACGGGGCCAATCACAGACATTCCCCTGTTGCATTACACAGCAGCAGATAAGAATTGTTTACAGTTTGTTCCTGAGGCCTCTCAGCTCTCAGGAGATGAAAAATCCTAAGAAAAGGATTTTTCATAAAACATGTCGGTGACACTGAACCAGTAAGCTTTTTGGAGATCTCTATTCTCAAACAAACACAGAAGAATTTTACAACTGACTAGAAAATCTGTAAAAAGAAATGAACCTTTTAAAAAAAAGGTCAATAAAAAGCAGGAAATGATATGCATCCACCCTTACAATATGTTGGTTACTAAATATTGCCTCTGGTTTGTGGGTGAGTATACTTCCCATTCACACACAACGATACACCTCCCCCCCTGCACACAAATGTGTGATATTGGATCTCAAAGAAGATTATCTTTTTTCTATTCAGTAGGCATTGCTTCTCAAAGTCAAGGCGTATTCTTCTTGGATTCTCCTATTACTTGGATTTATAACCTACAAGGTAATGTGCCTGGGTTTATTCGCACAGCGTAGCAGGGGACATGGAGAGCGGCGATTTGAAAACAGGTAGCAGCTTAAGAAAGAGGAGTACTTCTGGAATACACTGCAAAGGCAAAGTAGGAGGCCGTAATCAGGGGCAGTTTGCTGTGCTGGCACAGTTTCTTTTAGAGAGAAATCGTGAAAAAGCTTTTCGCTAAGATGTAGGTGGCAAGAGCCGCAAAAGACGGGCATCCACAGCTCTCCAAAGGTAGGTGCCGGTCCCCAGCGTCTTTTGGCAGAAGCCACGATCCAGAGCACACCGTGACCGGCACAATGCTCTGTGTGCGAAAAAGCCACTTCTTCGCCTTCAGGAGACGGAGAGCTCGGCAGATGCTGAGACGCGAAGAACGAAGGCGCACAGCACCGGGATTAAGTGTGCAGCTCTCAAACTGAGCCAGGACAAGAACTAACAACTTTCCAGAAGTTTAAACTTACTTTAACATACATAGGGAAAGAGCTCTTGGACAAATTTTCTTTGCATCTTTTTAAAGGTTATGCAGCACGCCGTGGCCAATATTAATTTTTCTTTTTGCCTCGAAGCTGGTAAGAACTCGACTAACTTCATGAAAAACGTTGAGGGATGCTTGCTGTGCTGGCACAGTTTCTTCTTGAGAGAAAGCGTGGAAAAGCTTTTCGCTAAGATGTAGGCGGCAAGAGACGCAGAAGACGGGCGTACGCAGCTCCCCGAACGTAGGCGCCGATCCCGGGCTTCTTTCAGAAGCAGCCGTGCTCTGGTGAGCTCTGTGACCTTCACAATGGTCTTTGCATGAGGAAGCCGCTTGGTGGTTTCCGGGAATACCGAAAGAACCAGCACAAGCTTTAGACACGATTGCCCCCATTATGTAGACTTTTGCTCATTCCAGCAGGAATAACTGTGTCATTCCTTACGACAGGTGTCACTGCTTATCAAAGTTTGGCTGCTTTTAAGCATTTGGGATGCTGGATGTTCGAACAACTAAACATAACATCTTCTCTTTTAAATCGGGTGCTCACTGACGTAGATACTATTAGACATAGCACACTGCAAAAAAGAGCTGTAATAGATTTATTGTTAGTAGCACATGGGCACGAGTGTAAGGAATTTGAAGGAATGTGTTGCATGAATCTTTTTGACCACTCTGCAGCCATTCATAAGAAACTCACACAACTACAAGATAGCATGAAGAAATTGACTGGGAATGAGTGGGGTTTGCATGAATGGTTTGAGGGATGGGAAAGAGCTGGATGGTTGAAAGATCACATAAATGGAGCTTTTTTTATCTAGTAGTCATTATTTCATTGCTTTTTTGTGATTCCATGAATGGTGAAACTGGTGTGCCTCTTGGTAGAAAATATGGTGGGAAGGGTCTGGCTGGTGCAAGAAAACTGGGGAATTGTGGCAATGTATCGGAACTGCTTAGACTACAGGGTGCACCAGCAATCCAGCTTGGAACAGTTCTTCTCAGAATTTTCTCAGGGCCCTCTGGAATTCATCAAGACATAAGCCGTGCTAAAACAAGAGAGAAGAATCTGAGGAACCCAATTCCAAGACCACAAGAACTCCTGAAGGGGGGGGGCGGGACAAAGTACCTGGACTGCAAGGAAACACAATTCTGAGAGGTGCACGCGGAATGCGTGGACAAGACAAAGGCACAAATAAGAATTGCGTGACTAGCATGTGCAGAGAGTCGGAATGTGTAAGAGCATCATGTGAACCATAAACTGCTTCTGCTTAACCCTCTTGATCCATTGTGCAGGAGTCCTGAATTTCCCATAAGTGATACTTACTAAAAGGGCTCTGATCTTAAAGTTAGAGTTACTGTCTATAGGATGATTCATGGCAATAGTTCTTTCAAATCCTTCCCTTGCTGACATCAGCCAGATTTGTCTTCTCCTGATTGTACTGGTGGCTATACATTAGTTATGAAAAGAAGGGAATGAATTTTAGGGATATGTTGCAAGGAAATAGATTGGTAGCTCTGCTTCCATTTCCATTGTCTAAGAAGAACTCCAATAATTTTTGGCCCTTTCATAGACCTCTGACTAGATTAGCATTTGTCTTTGATTGAGCCCGTAAATTTTAGGCTACTAGGCTTGACCAATGAATGGAAATGGGAAAGTCACAGAGCTTCGGTGGTTCCCTTGTCAGCAATTTCTCAGGAGCAGGGAGAGTTCTGTCTTCAAGTTTGTTACTTCAGCTAGCAGATTATGCTCCCGCCAAAAGGAGGTGAGAAAGTTGCTTCCTTAAATGGTCAAATAATTCTTCCTGCTATTTGTGACGCTTTTGTATTACAGGGGTTTGTTACAGATAGTTGGATTAAATTGCATGCATCTGCTCTTGGGCAAACAGACTCTTTAGCCAATAGCATGTAGGCTTTTATCAACCTGAGATTGTCTTAACAGACCGGAGACTTAAGACACAGTAATTCCTGCTAGTTCCAACTCCACTTTTAAGCTCGACAAACCCAATGGTAAACCTGCACCAGCAGGGAGGGACATGTATTTGGTTTTTCTCCTTTTTGGAGAGAAGCTAATCAAAACGTTTCACCAGAATCTGAGCAGGAACAAGAAGATCACAAGAAGATCACATGAAAAGAGAAGATACCATGAAAAGAGGCCAATCCTATCCTCTTAGTATTGCTAGTTGTGATTGGACTTCAATGAAAAGTGTTCCTGGGTATCGCATCAGTATTAGGTACTTCAGCTGCTGTACTTCTCTCCTAAAGCTAAGAACAGAATCCCAAGTAATCTTGTCTCCAAGGTTACAATTCACCCTGGGATGCTGACAGGTGAAAAAGGAGTGGAAGGTGCACCAGTAAATGAACTTGAATGGCCTATCTAAATCAGCAGCCACTGATTTCCTGAAGGCTTAACCAGGTCAGTTGCCCCTATTTTTCTTGGGATTCTTTTAGTTTTTGGTCATGTTTTTCTTGCAATGCTTCCCCATGCTTCCCCATGCTTCCCCATGAGTTTATGCATATGAGTTTAATGCTTTAAATGCTTCCCCATGAGTTTAGCCTCTGCTCTCAAATCCTTTGCTGTCCTTTAAAAATATCTCAATAGCCTGGAAACGTGTTGTCTTTATTTCTCACCTCATTATTCCCTTCAAATGTTGTTTGCCTCAAGTCTCATTTTTGCTGATTTTCTGCTAGTTCATTGTCAGATAGCAACAGGTGTTTTGTAAGAGCAAGTACACAATCCCATAGCTTCAGTTTCTTTGGATCTGACCTGTCTAGAAAATGGAATGACTGAACATCTCCGACAAGATTTTCTCTCCCCATTATGTTTCACCGGAAGGGCAGATGCAAATCGTCTGCCTAAACCCTTGGCGCTGAAGAAACTAGTGGTTGGCTGTTGCATATAGGTAGAACCTTCCTAAAGGAAGGCCTTGTAAAACCATGGCTGAGTAGAAAAGGACTATGGGAAAGTGAGGCAGCTGAATCAGAGGTAGATCAACAAGTTCTAGAACCATCGCATGTTCACAGCGTGGTGTATGGCGCTTGGTTGAATTATGTTTGTTGTGGCTTAAAGCTATGCAGCCGATAAAAGCCTGACTGCTTCAAGAGCCTGGCTTTTGCAAGAAAGCGGCTCTCCTTTGCACCTGCCTCGGGATTCTGCGTCACTACGGACCCTCACGCCCAGTTTGCCAAGGAGATGATGAGTAGGAATGTTTCAGAGCTGCTGTGTGCATATTAAAGGAACGGCAGAGTGAAGTGGTGGACATTTCTACATTTTGCTGCTGCATTGGTGCCAGTTTAGTTGGTTTTCCATCAGTGGCATTTCTGTCTAGAAGTACACTGCCCAGAGTCTTTCTAGCATTTGATGCCACTTCCTTGCTGCCGTTTTAATACCATCCTTCAGTTTAAAGGATGATACAATCTTTACATTTGGAAGATCCCTCTTAGGAAACACTATGCCAGAGGAGTCATTGCTCCCTTTTCTTTTGCCTCCTTTGTAGTTTTGATAGACTCATTTCCCATTTCTGCTAATGTCAATAAGAATGCTGAGACTACCTAGCGGTGTTGATGCTCTCAGCTGCTTTCCTCTTTCACACTGCTTCATACCAGATGTGACTTAATTGCCTCATTTTGCAATCAGCATTTTGCTGTGGTTTGCTAAAAAGTGGCATGCACTGCCAACTCACAACTTGTGTGTTGCCATTTGAGAGGCTTTGATGGGTTCCTTTCTGAGATTGCCATGCACTGGACTTTCACAGTCACAAAGACTTCATCTACCATGGGTCGAATTTCAGTATTTAATACTCTTTTCTGGAATGTAGGCAACCTAGCAGCAAGTACTAAATTCACTGCAAGCCCTGACTTCCCAAAGGATCATTCAAAAACATTGCTTTTCCCCTATGACCAATCTGCCAGTATTTCAATGGAGTATTTGGTACCTTAAATGAACCTCTTAGAAGAGATCTCATCACAGACAATATCTCAGGCTTTCTTGGAGCCAATACTGGCTCCTTTGGATCTCAATTCCATTCAGAGTGCATTTAAAATTTTTTGTTTCACTGAAGCCATTCAGCAATGCCTCTTCTCTTCTAAAACGTGATGCACGTGACCAAGATGGATCCCTGAGAAAGGTTCTATAGATATCAAAGTTCATGCCCAAAGAACTGTGCTGGAGGAAATCAAATACTAGTCATTATGCCTGTGATGTCAGGGACTTAAAAGCGAAAAACACTGGGATTGAAAGGAAGTACCTGCATGCCACAAGTTAAGTGTGTTAAGCTGTGTTTCCCCCTCAGCTTCACTGTGATAGTAGAATTTGATTGAGCAGTGCCAGTTGTGGTGCGCTCCGAACCGCGGCTTCTGCCGAAAGACGCCGGGAACCGGCACCTACCTTTCGCGAGTTGCGGTAACCCGTCTTCTGCGGCTCTTGTAGCCTACATCTTAGTGAAAAAGCTTTTCCAGGCTTTCTCTCAAGAAAAAACTGTGCCAGCACAGCAAGAATCCCTCGACGTTTTTCATGAAACTAGTCGAGTTCTTACCAGCTCCGAGACGAAAAGAAAAAGTAAGATTCCCCACGGAGTGCTTCAAATAGCTTAGAAAGGTGCAAAGAAATTTTGTCCGAGAACTTTTCCCCTTCCTATGTTCAAGTAAGTTTAAAAGTCTGGAAAGTGGTTAGTTCTTGTCCTGGCTCAGTTTGAGAGCTGTGCACTCAATCCCGGTGCTTTGCGCCTTCGTTCTTCGCGTCTCAGCATCTGCCGAGCTCTCCGTCGCCCGGAGGCGAAGAAGCGGCTTATGCACGCACAGAGCATCGTGCCGGTCGCGGTGTGCTCCGGACCGCGGCTTCTGCCGAAAGACGCCGGGAACCGGCACCTACCTTTCGCGGGTTGCGGTAACCCGTCTTCTGCGGCTCCTGCCGCCTACATCTTAGCAAAAAAGCTTTTCCAGGCTTTCTCTCAAGAAAAAACTGTGCCAGCACAGCAAGAATCTTTGTAGTTTTTCATGAAGCTCGTCGAGTTCTTACCAGCTCCGAGACGAAAAGAAAAAGTAAGATTCCCCACGGAGTGCTTCAAATAGCTTAGAAAGCATCAGGCCCAACAGGATTGTTTGGCTCTGAATCTGAGCACGTGGACAGTAGTGGATGGCCAACAGGATTAAAACAGTGTAGATTCTTCTCCTTTTTTTCATTGATGGCTCAGAGACTGAAAAGCCAGCTTCAAAATGGTAAATAAATTCCTACGGTTTCAAAAATTGGTCTTCTTAATTTGCATCCCCGCCATAACAACAGATGGTTAGAACTAAAATACAAATGGCAATTGTATCGCTTCTCAGAAATGAAACTGGAACTGGCCCATGGGCCTTAGCAGTAGCTACAAATTTTTCAGCACAAGACATCTCAAAAGTATTTTAACGTTACAGTACTTTTCTGTCTTGTGCTTTAATCTCAAGGATGCCGGGAAAAAAGACAAAAACAATAAAAAAATCCTCCACAAAAAAAACAAGGCCTCACCAAATAGATAATAAGCAAAATAACTAACATATATAGAAATAGAACACATGGTTTGTAACTTCCAACCTGGTCTTCTCAACACACTCTCTAAAATGGAATTGGTTCCCAATCTGCTTTGAAACATTTTGCAGCAAAAAACATTATAAGGTCCTGAGAGGTGTTTTGTTCAAAAATCACTTCTTCTGGCTTTTTGTCCGTAAGCGGAGTTAGGTGGCTGTGCTGGCAGCTGGCCAAAGGAGGTAGGAAGAGTAATCATCATCCACAACACTGGGGCTAAAAAAATTTCCACAGAAAATTACCTGCCCTATTACATGTTCATGTGTTGGGTTGAATGTTCAGAATCTCTTTCCGTTTTTTCCAATTCAGAGAATGTTCTATTTCACAGAATTCCAGTGCCTCAATCATCAGCCCTGCCAGAACAGCCCGCCATAGGGGGCTGTCATGGGCGATCTGCTAATGTCCTCTGACTCTTACCAGTATAGTGCTTGTCACTGTTGCAGATCAAGAACTTCTGAATAGTTTTGATTCATGCTCTTTGAGGAGTTGAAAACAAGAAAAGAATGACTAGACATTTCCATGATCAAATCCCCTGATGGAATAAAAATAGGAACATAATCAATGTAGTCGTTGTTCTAAGATGGGAGACGAAGGGTCCAAAAGATTACTTGCATACTACCTGTTCTAAATCCCTTGTTATCTGGCCAATTGCAAGAGATTCCAGGCTTTCGCCAAAATGCAAACCAGATTCAAATGTGAAACCTTACAGTTGACTGGATATAAAACTTCATCATCCATTTTTAGATCTTTGAGATTGTTATGTACTTCCTAATAATATCCTGAGGTTTAGAGCCGTAATTTAGAGAGAAAAGAATGCTATTTTGAATTCGTTCAATTAAATCATCTTGTCGGCACTCTCTCCTCTTGGTTTTCACTTCGGAAAATCTGTACGAAAGAGTGCGTTAATGCTAGAGCTCTGCATCAATTCTTTTCAACAGTTTCCCCTGTAATTCTTCTTTCAAGGCAAACCGATAAAAATCCACATTTTCTTACCCCATCACTTCTAAAATTCTATTGAGAAGCAAAAAAGAACCCATTCAAACCACTAAGTCTCTGCTCCAGGTTTGCTGTATCTGATTCTTAGATACAGAAGTCCAGGAAGTAGTTCAGACCACAAAAAAAGTGACTGTACAACAAGATTCAGGAACACGTTGAGACATATTAGCTATTTTTCTATACGATCATGGCTGCTTGCTTCCAGAACCTCAACTAAATTGCTTGAAACTAGCTGCAGTATTATTGTGGGCAGTGCTGTGAATGTAGGACATCGTCATTCTTCTCTCCCATTGTAAACCTCAAGTGGAGTCGCGTCACTTCTCTTCAAAATTCTGGATTTCTTTGCAAACTGGTAAAATAATTACAAATAAAGTGTTTTGTCCATACAGTATAAACCTAATGCTCAAAATGTACAAAATATCCATTCAGATATGGTCTGCAATAATACAGCAGAGAGAGGATGAACAAGACCGGCCTACAAAACAAAGAAGTGAAGGAGAATTTGGGATATTGGAAGACCTTGTGATTAATTATTCAAATAAATAAAGAAATTAAATATACCCTATTCAAATTCAATCAGTGATGCACAGACAGAGAAAAAGACCTAATTACTTCTAATATTTCTTTCATTCTCCAACAAGAAGTGCAATGATCCTCTGGAATGCACGGAAGATTGTTGGAAAAGACAGCAGCCTTCTTCTTCCCAACATATTCCTCAGAACTCCAGGAGACAAATCATTTGAACTATGAGGAGCTTTCTCTCTGTCAAACTCCCAGAGCATAGCCAATATTCTCTTCCTTTAAGGATCCTCGCCTCCCTGGGTAAGTGGTGGATAGTCTACAGCCCTGGCACATCAGCCAGACACTCCGTCTTATTTCCCATGGCTTCTGCACCAAGGACATCATCTCCACTGGCTTTCTAGCCAAAATATATGCAAGGCACAACAAAGAACATAGCCAAAACCTTGAGCACAGCTTATGGGCTTTGAAAGAAAAATCTCAGGATGGCAATACTGGATCTTCTGATCCAAACCATCAGGAAACCTCTCTTTAGAGGTGTTGGGAAAGATGAAAGTTTGACAAGAAAGTCTCACAGATATGTATGCTTGGCAGAAAGATTTTTGTATGTGGAGTCTGAAGAAAGAATAGAGTCGGAAGCAAGTTTTCATCTAGAAGGAAAGAATTGCTGAGCCAGTCTTACTGGATAACCAAGGAGGCAAAGGGTATGTTAGTTAGAAAGTGCTTTTATGACTTAGAGCAAAGGATAAACCCACCCCAAAGAAGAAGATGTTTTTTACAAGCAGGAAGAGAGCACAGGCAAACAAGTCAGCAAATGTGGCAAGAAGAAAAAAGGTCTCCGAATTTTCCACTGCCAAGAAAACTGAAAAACAACATTCAGCTTCCACTGTAATGTACTGACTTTTAGTGAGTGGAGAATAGTAACATGACTATGGTTATTAGAGTAGTTATGATAGGCTATAGATAAGAGTTAAGGGATAGATTGGTTCTACTGTATGAAGATGCTCAGCGAAGTATATAATGCAGTGTAACCAAAACCAAAGTCTCTCCAGGCCTGCTTGCAGCTAGAGCTGACAGCTGTAGGCACAGGCTCTGTCATCCACCACCCTGGGCTGCTGCAACGTCTTGGATGGAATAAACTGTATTTTGGAGAGCCGCCTGGAGTCCCGCATCCTTCATTTAGGCTCTTACATGGAGGTGAAAAACTCTTCTGTGTATTGTACAAAAAAAATAGCTATGTAATATAAAGTTGCATGACCCAAGATTTCTATTGAACTGGAACAATTTTTATCAATATTATGGATCCACTTCTTTTCAGAGTGTTTGGTAAAAAACGTAAACTATCTTTTAAAAGGAATTATTGGATGTGTACTGAGTACTATGGGTTAGTTGAGGTGTTGTTTTGGCATGGCTTGGTTTTTGGTGGGGAGGGAAGAAGCCAGCCACAGAAGTGATTTTTTGTGGAAAGCTCCTAGACACTTCCTCCATGCCTGGCAAAGTGAATCCCGGCTTGGCACTAAGAACAGACAGGCTGCTAAGCCAATTACAGAAGCTGGTAGTGCCTCAGTGATATATTTAAGAAGGAAATCAAAACTGCAGCCAGTTGGCTTTGAAGCTGGGAAATTATTGGGTTGGCACCTCTCCTGGTTTGAAAGCACAACCAGTGAGACACTCTGTTGCTGTGGGTGTTTATTATTGTAATGCAGTTCTAGCAGTTTGTTTTATAATCCTTCCTATTTTGTGCTGTTCTAGCATATGTTATTATTAATGGATTGTTCCTTTCCCCCCTGTAGTGTTGGTTTTTGCCCTAGCTGTCCATCTCTCCACAGACCTGCCCTTTTGTTCCCTGTTCCTTCTCCCATTGAACATCAACCCCTCCCCAAGCCTGCCCCTTTCTCTAGAAACTTCCCTATCTATTTTGTGCCCCTCGAAACACCATTGGTTTGTTCAAGTTATTCTCCTCCCCTGTAGTCCCCCTACTGGTTTAAACATTGTTTTCCCTGCCTTGTGTTCCACCCCCACTTTCTCCCAGTTGCTTAAAGATTGTATCCTCCCCTGGGACCTCCCCCCATTTATAGGTTGATGTATGCCTTTGAGTCAGTGTCTTTCTGTTCTTGACCCTCCAGGGAGTAAACTGAAAGACATACAGAAGACCTCTCCTTGGTCCTTGTCCCTGCCCTCAGCGCAGTTCTATCCCCAAGGCAGTCCACCTATGCCATAGAGCAGCTGTGCCCTACAGCTGCAGCCCGGATTCGACAGCTTCCTTGGGGCGGCCCACTCTCGCTGTCGGTGTCGGGAGATAGTTGGGCTAAAGAAATCCGGGACATCAGCAAAACTCCAAGTCAGAAATACAGTTTATTAGGAAGGGGGAAAAAACCAAATACATGCTAGAACACCAAAGAAAAACCACTGACAGATTCAGAATACAAGCTGACGTCCTCCTAGTTAGGGTGGTAGTAGCAGTTTGAATGAAATGGTCTTGAAATCCTTTTGGTTTCAAGATTGCCTTCCTGAATCCTCAGTTTAATTCAAAAACATTGTGTTTCTAAAGGACACCCAGTTCAATTGCTCCTGCAAATTCACCTTCATTTTATAGGATTGTACTTCAAGAAATCTTGCTTCATTCAAACATGAAAAGTATAGATTTTACATCATATGTGACCCTTTGATCTGTCAGAACTGTATTTCATTGCGTGAGTTTCACAGTTGCCTCAAAGAAGATTCCATTCAATTCGCATAGCATGTTATCTGAAGATCTGTCTGCTTTCTTCACTTGCTTTAATGGGAAGACAAGGGAAATACATTCTGAATGTTATCTTTTATAGTCTACTTTTACCTACCAGTGTTCTTCTATTGACTAGAACCAATTTCAGCTGGAAAGAACATATTGTCACAATCCGCTTGTCACATCACCAGCATGAACGGAGCTGGTGATGTTTTCTTAACTGATCTCGGAGTGCAAAAGACAAGATGGAAAGGGGATTGCAGTTTTACTCAAAACAAATGCACTTTTATACAATGACCACAGCAAATGCCTTAAAGGCATTAGGGAGAGGAAAAGAATAGAAAAGAGGGGGAGAAAGAGAGAGGGAGTATAGCTACCAAATGGAGAGAGATGAAGTCCTCGTAGTCGAGCCAATGGAGTTCTCCTAGGGGAGATCTCCAAGTCCTGGTTAGCTCAAGGTTCTATTATAGTCCATTGCTTAGGGGGTAAACAGATCTAGAAATGGCTGAGGGGTAGCAGATACAATAAAGAGTAAGTCTATTGAAATTGCTGAGGGGGACAAAGGTATTGAAGAGAGGTACAGACAGTCCACGTTCTCAGCAGGTTAAGTCAATATCAGCCCTGGGAGCCATTGTTTCAGGACTGGTTTCTATGGGAAACCAGTCTAGGTCCAGAGAACATATCTGCCGGCAACACTTAGCCGGCATCCTGCTTCAGTCAGGCCAGCACCCCTGGATCAGAATTACGGGGGTCTCAGCTTTAGTCCTCTGGAGGAGGGTTTCAATCTCCGTCCCTCACGGTGGTAGTGGAGCAGATGAAGGATTTTCCATGGGGTAGCTACCACAGTTGCCCCAGCAAGTTCATCTGGCCAAGAGGTGGGAAAATTCCTGGGCTGGTGTCGCCAAGCAGGTGCAAGCATATAGGGCGCGTCGCCCCTTGGCAGGCCCGGTTAGAAGCAGTCACTGTAGACAGAGCTGCGAACAATCACTTGGAAGGTCAGAATTCTGCTCAGGGGCCTCAAGTATTCTGGCATTCCTCCACCACCGGCAGGCCAACAATCCGATCAGGGTCCTCAGGGTCCCGATGTCTGTCCTGGGGATCGTCTGATGCAAATGAAGGGAACTTCAGACCATCTTTCACATCACCCGGTGACTCACCACAGTCTTTCATGGGTCTTCATCGGCAGGGTTCCGTTGGCAGGGTTCCCTTGCATAATTGCAAATTCTTCAGGACTCATCGTACGATGGTAGCATATCCCGGAAAGCAGAGACAGTAGGTCTGAGAGAGAGAGAGAAAGGAAGAAAAAGAAAAAAAAGAAATGGGTGGTGGGGGGGAAGGAAACAAGAAACAAATATAATTAATAGTAATCTAAAGAATAATATTCAAAAAGAATTTTTTTAAATGATCAAAACTAATCACAAATAATCAAAGGCAATAAAGCAATAAACAAATCAACAAATATTAATTTAAAATATTTTTTTTAAAAACATTTCACCAAAAATCAAAGGCAATTTTCATATAATCACAAAAGAAAATTGAATATTATTTCAAAACACATAGTCTAATTTATAATCAGTTTCTGTCATTAGTCTTGGAGATGACCACAGTGAAAAGGACATCAGCCAAGTTGAGTGCATTAATTATAGACGTCAATTTTGTTAACCGTTTCATCCTTCTCCAATTCCTAGTGAATAAGATTGCTGATTAAAAAAACCGAATCCAAACTAAACTCAAGAGGACAATGATGGGACGACACAAATTGTTCAGGACACTTGTGGCAGTAGGTGAGCACCCAAAAAGAGTATCCCCCCACCTGTGTTCAGCATCTTTTCTTACTTGCTCCATGACACGGTGTATTGCTTTCACAATTTGATGAACAGTTACCAGGGTTTTCTGTCCATTCTTCTTGATCTTCTCCAATATTTTGATTAAGTCCTGATGAAGCAACAATTGCTTCACCAAAGTAATGTTCATCCCAATGGGAGTAGGTAATACTTTGTGAATCAGAGTGTAATTGGATTGTGAAAGGTAAGGGGAGGTAACTGGAGCTTCGTAAGAGAAATCACATCCTGCAATTTTGGTCAAGTTACAAGCACAAAAATTTGAATGATTTTTAGTATCCGCTACTCCATTTTCTACCAATACCATATCACAAGCAGTTCTAAAGCATGCACACCCATTGCCTATATATATAAGGACTGTTTCAGAAGTCTGGTTAGGATGAATTTCAAAAGGACAGATATTTTGCTCTGTATCCAGACATGTGTCTTGAGCTACACTTGCATTACTTTCACAGATGAAGCCTTGTTCTTGGACAAAACAAGATTCTGAATATACATTTTGCCATTTTTCACCAGTTTGACAGGCCCATTCTCTATGTTCAGAAAGCTAGAGAAATATCAAATGCACTGAGGCATTGCGTATGGTTAATGCAAGAGCTGTGGTGTGTTTGTAATGGGGTCATAAGTAAAATTCACCAAGTTCCACCAGGATTGGAATTCTCTTTCAAAATCATTGACACTGTCGCAAATTATTTTCCAAATTTCAGTAGGAAAAGTGCCTTCTTCACCTTCTCTTCTAATTGAGGCAGCAACTGACTGCATCCCCAGTTGAGCCTGGATACAGCTAAGAGCCAAAGAAAGGTTGTTTCATGTAGCCCCAAGTGCCTCAGTTACCAATTGGTGATCATTTCCATTTACCTTTTCCCAAGTTGGTAATATGGTTGATAGCAACCACTGCTGTGTTCCCAAAGCCAATAAGGATGAGTGCAGTGGTTGCTGTAATTCGGTCATATCTCTATTTGTGGTAGCCAATTTATTCATTAGTACTTCTGAATCAATACTATTTAGAATTCCCAAACCTGATCCCACAAAACCGGTTACATCTCTTAGTGTCCGTCTGGTTTTTATAAAACCGGGCTTTCTGTTTTTGCAGCCGGGTGGTCCAACCCTCAAAGGAAGTCTGCAAAAAAGGCTAACAGGCGGGCTGAATTTCTGAGACTTTTTTTTTGCATTGTCAGCAATTTGACTCGTTTAAGAGACCATGCTGGATTGAACAATATTTGTTGTTGACCAGTTTTCCTGATTCTATAGGGTCCGATTTCAAAAATTCTCAGGCTAAGCACAAGCGGTAGTTGGGCTGGAGCAGTGGTAGTAGAAGGTTGGGTCAAAGGATTTATTATAAACTTAAAAGAAAGGCCTTCAGTATTTTTGGACCAAAGACAAACTACTTCTGTGGTTTGTGTTAATGTAAAATTGTGCCAACATTCTTGTACTCTTGGGTGTGTACAAACCTTTTAATGCTTATTTGTCTGATCTGTCAAAACACTGATTGAGATTGCTTTACTATAGGTAGTCCTGTTAATCATTCGGCATCCTATGCTAATTTCTTCTCCCGCTACCCCTTAAAGCTGCCAGGTGTTGGGAAGGATGAAAGTTTGACAGAAATGTATGCTTAGCAGAAAGATTTTTAAATGTAGAATCTGAAGAAAGAATAGAGTTGGAAGCAAGTTTTCATCGAGAAGAAAAGAACTGCTGAGCCAGTCTTACTGGATAACCAAGGAGGCAAAGGGTATGTTAGTTAGAAGGGGCTTTTATGACTTAGAGCAAAGGATAAATCCTCCCCAAACAAGAAGTTTTTTTTACCAAGCAGAAAGATAGCACAGGCAAAAAAGTCAGCAAATGTGGCAAGCAGAAAAAAGGTCTCAGAATTTTCCACTGCAAGAAAACTGAGTAACAACTTCTAGCTTCAACTGTAATGTACTGACTTTTAGTGAGTGGAGAACAGTAACATGAATATGGTAATTAGAGTAGTTATGATCAGGTATAAGTAGCAGTTAAAGGATAGATTGGTTCTACTGTATTAAGATTTCAAGCAAAGAAAAGTATATAATGCACTGTAAGCAAAACCAAAGGATCTCCAGGCCTGCCTGCAGCTGGAGCTGACAGCTGCAGGCACAGGCTCTGTTGCCGATAACCCTGGACTGCTGCAACAGTCTGCTGCTGCAATATTGGACGGAATAAACTGCATTTTGAAGAACCACCTGGAGTCCCGCATCTCTCATTTAGGCTCTTAGAGCCGGGTTTTTTTTTTCTCATTCCTGCAAAGCGAACAACAGCCTGGGACCAAAGCCATTTGGTAACATATTGACTAAGGGGACTCTCTGTCCCTTCTACCAATTGGGGTATAAGTAGTATACTTAATGTTGGCTTTGTAGTCTCAGTCCCTTCTACCCACTGGAATGTAATCACTGTACTCAATGTGAGTTTTGTGCTCTCAGTCCCTTCTACCCATTTGGGGTGTAACTATGGTACTCAGTGTGGGCTTCATGCTCTCAGTCCCTTCTATCCACTGGGGTGTAACTACAGTACTCAGTGTGAGGTTTGTTATAGTGTTTATCTTAAATTTATGAACTAAGCCTTTGAAACCTAATGGGTTGGTCAAGTTATTTTGTCAGCGGCATGCCACATAAGTCGGTTTAGCTAAAGTAAAATTATGCCAGCAATCAATTGGTTCATTTCTACAATTCTTTGTAATTGCTACATTGTTAGTTTTGGGTCCTGGAGTGTAATTACCAACATAGTCCTGCTGGCAACAGAGAGTAAGGGGAATTTGTTTGGCACACTCCCACTTCTTTGTAGGACACAGTCTCGCTGAAGGGATATCCAGATAATTTTTCCCATCTGGTTCCATAACACTTTTCAGAATTCCGGAATTGAATTAGGGAGAGAAAAAGAATACAAAAGAGAGGGAGAAAAAGACAGGGAGTTGTCCTAGCTTGACTATATGATGCTTTTATCCCCAGTCGTCTTGTTCTGTTTATGCTGAATAATAAGTTTTGCACCTTTAAGACTTGATCCATAGAGTGAAGGGGGGAGAGAAGAAGCGTGCAGTCTGTTTTCAGACACTGCACTCATTCCTCCACATTCCTGCTCCTGGACTGTACTGTCTGCAGATGAACAGACAGCAGGACAGGGCTCTCTTTTTTTGCTTTTAGTTAGCTTTAGCTAGCTGAGGCCAAGAAGTTCCCTGGGCTGTGGTTTTTTTCTTTGTTCCCTTTTCTTTAGACCTCTTTAAACCTGCATTGGACTGAAGACCCAGAAGAGCACTGGCAGGTCGCACCTGTGGCCCACCAGGCTGGGCCTGGCCCGCAACATTTCCAGCATGGGAGGGACTGATAAGGGACTGAGTGAGCTGAACTGCAACCCGGGGAAGGGACTTTCTCAGTTTGTCATCTCCTGTGGAGCAGCAAGGGATTTTATTGTTTAAGAAACACGTTTTTTCCGCTTTTCTCCAAGGAGGTATTTTCTCCCGGATTGGCTGGGGGGAGGGGCCAAATGAATCTGCTTTCCTAGAGGAGCTGCTTTGCGGGTTCTCTCCAAAATTTGCCCTGAACTAGGACAGGAGAATAGGTACCAAACGTAGAGAGATGAAGTCCTCGTAGTCCAGCCGATGGAGCTTGGCCAGGGGAGATCTCCAAGTCATGGTTAACTCAAGAATCTATTATAGTCCATTGCTGAGGGGTGAAGAGATACAATAAAGAAAAAGTCTATTGAAATTGTTGAGGGGGAAAAGGCATTGAAGACAGGTACAGACAGTCCATGTTCTCAGCAGGATAAGTCAATATCAGCAGTGAGTGGGACCCATTGTTTCAAGACTGCTTTCTAGGAGAAACCAGTCTAGGGCCAGTGAACACATCTGCAGGCAACACTTAGCAGACATCCTGCTTCAGTCAGGCTAGCACCCCTGGATCAGAATTATGGGGGTCTCAGCCTCAGTCCTTGGGAGGGGTCTTCAATCTCTGTCGCTCACGGTGGTAGTGGAGGAGATGAAGGAGTTTCCACGGGTTGGCTACCAAAGTTGCCCCAGCAAGTTCGCCTGGCCATGAGCTGGGAAAATTCCTGGGGTATTGTTGTGAAGCAGGTGCAAGCATATAGGGCGCATGGTCCCTTGGCGGGCCCTGGTAGAAGCAGTCACTGTAGACACAGCTGTGAAAATCACTTGGCAGGCCAGAATTCTGCTCAGGGGCCTCAGGGTTTCTGGCGTTCATCCACCATCGGCAGGCCAGAATTCGGATCAGGGTCCTCAGGGTCCCAATGGTCTGTCCTGGGGATAGTCGTAAGGAAAATGAGGGGAACTTCAGACCGTCTTTCATATCACCTGGTGACTCACAACAGTCTTTCAAGGGTCTTCATCAGCAGAATTCCGTAGTATCGTTGTGAATTTTTTAGGACTCGTCGTACATTGGTCGCATAACCCAGAAAGCACACACAGCATGTCAGAGAGACAGTAAGAGTCAAGTGGCTCCTTTGAAATGACAGCAGGAACATGGCCTAGTGAGTCTTGCTCCCCAGGCAAAAGGACTGACGTTAGAGTTCAGGGGCCTGTGGCCCAGAGTGGCCAGCTGGCTCCTGAAATTCCGCATTGAGCGAGATGCCTCCAAGACCCAAGCTGGCACCGCTTGACACTTTGGCTGGTTTGACAGCACCAAGTGGCTCCTGCATTCTGCCATCAGGGACCCAGGTGGGTGAGTTTTTTACGAATGTGAATTTAGGAGGCTGGCGAGTGACCAAGTGCCGTGTCTTCTCTTACTTTGAAAGCTGCACAGAGAATGCCAGTGTTGTGTGGCTTCATTTTTCACATCTCAGCAGCTCCCGCGCTCTCCATCTCCCTGAGGGGAAGAAGTGGCTTTTTCGCGCACTGAACGTTGTGCCACTCATGGTTCTCTCCAAGCGTGGCTTCTGCCGGAAGATGCCTGGGACTGGCGCTTACCTTCGGGGAGCTCCATATCTCAGTCTTCTGCGTGTCTTGTTGCCTGCATCTTCGCTAAAAGCTTTTCCACAATTTCTGGCAGGGAGGAACTATGCCAGCACAGTAAACATCCCTGTATCTTGCCCTAGAAATTCATCGAGATCTTTGCAACTCGGAGCCTAAATAGCAGAATAAGATTTACCACAGAGGATTGCAGGAGGACTAGAAGGATGCACAGGAAAGTTGTACAAAAACTCCTTCCATAGGAATGCTAACAGGAATATAAGAGGCAGGTGAATGACCAGTGTCACTGTTAGGCTGGACGTGACATACACACGTGACCAAGGTGCATAGAAAAGAAAAGTTTTTATTCTGCGTGTTCTCCAGTTTATATACCCTTAAAAAAGCGTGATCTTAAGTCATTAACTACATCACAATAACTTATTATATTCCTTGGTGCAAAGCAATCAGCATCAATATAATTGGCAAAACTTTTACAGAAATTTAAAATAAGGCACGTATACACATCTACTTAGGCACAAAGTCTAGCTTACAAAAATTCTCATGTATCTTTTCTAATCAGTTTCCATGCTGATGGCCTTTTCTTCTTCCTTGCTATGGATACAGGCGAAAATCACCAATTGTTATTTCTTCTATTAACTCAGCTTTGCTTGCAGACCAGCTGTCAAGCCCCTCCATACTTCCCCCTTTTTGTATTTGAACGACAAACACAGCTGACACGGATTTTTGCAGGGCCCAATGCAAAAGTCCCAGCAGACAAGGGAGACACAGAGCAATAATTACAATCACCGACAAAATTACCAATCCTGTCTTCAACAAAGCCTTAAGCTACCCAGTGACACCCCAGCTCTTGAAAAAACTGTTCAGTCCTCCCCATCTGTCATCCACCTGTAAGTGACTGACTCTCTCTTTCAAGTTTGCAATGCTGTTGTAGATGGATTCCTTGTGATCTGATAAATTCATGCAACAGGAACCTTCAAAATCCTGGCATCCATGACCATGAGAGAACAATAAGAACTCTAGAGCTGCTCTTTTGCCATGTTGCATGCCTAATGCTGTTTCCATCTAGCAGTAACCCACTTAAAGCCACAGATGTGTCATTGCTTTTCTTAGCAAGCCAGCAACCAAGCTTGTTTAAGGAAGACAGAGCATGAGCTGAAGCTACTCCAGGTGTAAAAATTGATGCAGAAGCAATAGAACCACGGATCCACACCAAAAGCCACCTCATCCCGGCATTGAGAAGTAAATTTATGTCAAGGCCATCGCTTGCCTGTTGATTTTTGAGGAATCACTGTTATGTTGGGTGTCAATAGAGTTGACCACCTCAAACTGCAGGGACGCCCTCTTATCTGTTTTGAACTACCAACCCAGGTATTTGTATCAACAAAGCAGGATCACCACAGAGTAAAAACACACCTCTCACTGCTGCAAGGACACACCAAAGGCACGTGATACATGACATGAGGTGTAGTTACACCACAAGCTTGCATTTCTGTCAATGTCTACTGTTGCATTTACATCCTGAGACTGTCCTCCTGTTGTCCTGTCTTTACCTTTATAACCAAACATTACACAAGCATCCATTTGCTATCAGCAGGTAGGAGACAGGACATTCTTAGATCCCCAAAGGCCACCTTGAATCTGATACCCAGAGCCTGGGGAAATAACTTCAATTTCCATTGCATAATGGCCTCCATTTGCGGCCACACGGCCTGGCGGACAGTGCTGTGCCAAGCTGGAAATTGGCAAACTTTGCTGGATTTCTCTAAAATGAAAGCTACCAACAACTGGGACCCAGCAAGTCCTTAGAGCCCCAAACAGCACCCTGAATCTGATACCCAGAGCCTTTGGACATGACTTCTTTTCCCCATGGAAAATGGCCTCCGTTTGCTGCCACTTGGCCTGGCAACAGTGCAGTCACAACCTAAAAATTGGCAAACTTTGCTGGATTTCTCCAAAACTAAAGCTGCCAGAAACTAAGACGTGCCATGTCCTTAGAGCCACAAAGGCTGGCTATAATTGGATACTCAGACCCTGGGAAAGTGACTTTTTTTCCTATGGAAAATGGTCTCCGTTTGCAACCACTTCCCTTGGCGACTGTGCTGTGCCAAGCTAGAAATTGGCAAACTTTGCTGGATTTCTCAAAAACTAACGCTGCCAGGAACTAGGATCCTACAAATACTTACAACGCCAAACACCACCTTGAATCGAATACCCCGACCTTGGGGAAATGACTTTTTTTCCAATGGAAAATGGCTTTAGTTAGCTGCCACGCCGCCAGGCCAACTGTGCGGTGCCCAGCTAGAAAAGTGCAAACTTTCCTATATTTCTCAAAAACTAAGGCTGTAAGCAGGCAGGAGACAGGATGTTCTAAGAGCATCAGAGGCCACGTTGAATATGATACTCAGACCCTGGGAAATGGCTACTTTTTTCCATGGAAAATGGGCTCCGTTTATGGCATCTTACCTGTACCGACTGTATTGGGCCAAGCTAGAATTAGGCAAACTTTGTCGGATTTTTCCAAAACTAAAACTGCAGGCAACTAAGACCCTTCAAGTCCCTAGAGCCACAAAGGCGACCTTGAATCTGATAGCCAGAGCCTGGGGAAACGACTTCTTCTTCCCATGGAAAATGGCCTCCATTTGCTGCCACTCGGCCTGGCTGAGAGTGTGTATTGGTATTGTACTTTAGAAGACATCCATTCCTTTTAAAATGTTGCTTCAAGACCTACTTGGACAACACCAAACAGCCATTATTGAAGGAGAGGGGGGAAAAAAGAAAAAGAAGTAGGGGAGAAAGAAGAAAGAGCAACAAAAGAGTTGTGATGTACAAGTCCTAGTCACTAGGCTTCAGGAGTCTTTGGGCCAGTAGATGATGCTCGTCAAATTATACATTACCTGTGGAGCACCTCAGACATGTCCTATCTTTTGAACATGTCCTACCTCAGATGCTCAGTAGAAACATCTTATTTTATCTTAGCTTTGCCTGGCTAATTTATACTTATTCTATGTGCAGTGCAACAATACCCCACAAACTAAAAGGAAGCAGAGAAGTGCATAGCTAATAAGCAAACATCTTCCTTTTTTTTTCAGAAAAACCCTAAGGCTTCTTCCTTTAAGGTTTTGTTTGGGGTTTTTTTATATTTATTTGCAGACATAAGATATTTGAGTTACGGAGCACATCTATCACACTGTAAATTGCACTCCAAAGTTAACTGTTTCACAAAAAGCCTCAGTGCACAGGAATGTGTTAATTCATTTGATCAAAACAAAATCATTAGGCCTTACTTGCATGAAAAGTAACCAATTAAAAGCCTATTTTAATAAGAAAGTTTTATTACTGTTGTCTTTATATAAACATACTGACACAGTTACTGCAGCTTTGCTTTCACAGAAACTCTAAATTTGTGTACTCAACACTTCATGATGCAGGAAACTATGTGAACTAAAACTATGCAAACTAAAACTATGCAAATAAAACTTTAAAACTTCTTCAGAATCAATGCAATCATCCTCAAGCAGAAGTTGAGTATTGCTCAGTGAAATATTTAAGACAGCTGTAAAGTGTATTTAAGTGTAGCTGTAAAAAGCAACTTTAAAAACTTTTTATAAAGCAAATTTAACTAACCAGTTCAGAATCCCTGACTCCTCACAATCCCACGCAGAAGACCCCTTGCCATCTCATGGGCTTATTTCTTCAGCTACTGAAAGAACCTCCCAGTGAAAATGCAATGAAATATCAGCATTGCTTATAAAGCCATAGGATTCAAGCCTGAAGTTATGCCATGACTACACATAACATGTTTGTAAATTCTATATTTTAATTCTTAATTAAAATATAGGAGACAGGACTCAAGAAAAAAAAAGACAGATGCAGGTCTTTAGCTGCCTGATTTACAAGCTTAGAGTGAAAGGAAAAATACTTATTTTCATAAACAAACAGCAAAGTATTTAGAAGAACCCACAAACAAATCCAAACATTGGCTGAGCATCCCTTGCTCTGACAGTTAGGGAGAGATTTACACACCCCCAGTCAGCAGAGAACTGCACTCCAGGCTAAGGCAAAAGGACTGAATTGTGGAAGAAAAATTCTGAGTTCCAGTTTCAGACATGAGAGTTCAGGTCTACTATACCTCTTCTATGGTGGCCCTTAAAAAGGGTGGTGGTGGTAGATTTATTTTAATTCCCTATTCTGCTAGCTTCAGAAATGTAAGCAACAGACAAAAACTTTGAAAGCATTCAGAGGGCAAGTTCCTCGATAACAAATAAAGGCAGCTACAACACACACAGAGTACGTTGTCTTCTAATGAATAACAGCAGCTCCTTTGAATTTGGCCACCTCAGAAAGTGACAGTGACAGAAGGTGACAAGAAGACTCCTTGGAGCAAGAGGTGTGCATCAAGTTTAATTCTTTCAAAAGCAGTGTTTTCAAATTCATAAATGAAGGAACTAAACTATGAGTTACATTTACTTGCTAAATGTTTGCTACAGGCTAATAGAAATGTAGTCAAATAACTAGAATTAACATATAATCTTTGCTCTAACACGCTTTTGCCACCACACAGAAACAACTACTTAGGGGCCTTGAACTAAAAGCAAATACAAAGGCAGACTACAAAGCATATTTCTTTTGCTGCAAGCAAACAAGTAGAGTTTCATAACATTTCCTGAAGATCAAAGCTGACATTTTGATTCTCCCTATTTACAAAATTCTCTCTATTTTTCTCCCTGACACAGTATAACTGCTATTTGTTATTTCAGAACATTCTTTTCTTTTTATAAAGCAATACTTTCCAAAAGTATTGCTGCCAAATGTTTCACAAACAAGAGACTCGGGAAGAAATGCGCACATACAGACTCCTACTCCCTATTACCAGTACCTAAGACTTGCCTTCCTAAAGATAAGTGTTGCATTGCATCAGTTTCACACCATCACCTATCCCCAAAGGTTGTCAGAAAAGGAAGCTGCATGCACCAGCCACTCCTAGGAGCAGTGCTCTGGCCCATGTGCTCCTGCTTTGTAGCAGGCTCCGGGCCTGCTTGGGCCCCGTGGAGGGAAGAGGCTTAAAATGCCAAGTCACGGTGAAACAGCAAAAGAAGCCCCTCTCTCCCGCCTTTTTGGACCCCAGCTTATCTCTCTGTAATCCCATAGGTCACTTCTCCTTAACCTCTGCTATTGGACAATTTCTGATCCCCCCTTGCCCTATATAATGGGCTGATTTAGCCCATTCTGGTGAGAAAAGCCATTGCTGGAAACCTTCACAGACCCCCAATAAAGCCATCGCTGTGGAACACCAGAATGGCCTTCTCCTCTCTCACGTCTGCCTGCCGGCTGACCTGTGCAACACCTCAGCAAGCAAAAGAGCTGAACTCAAAAGAGCTGATAATCACCAAAAAGAGCTGATAAACGTTACGCTTGCTAAAGGTAGCCAGCGGCTGAGAGCGGCTTAGGTTTCGGGCAGTCTGTCCCCTAAGGACTGAGCTATCCAGCCCATGCTGCGTGCTCGGGGGCAAATCTGTTCTCAGCAGGAGGCCGGAATACTGCTTCTTGCTGCAAAGTTCTCAGTCTGGTACTTCCGTGGGACATTCGAGGTCCAAGTCCCAGATCCCTTGAAGGAAATGCAGAAAACCAAATCTCTGAGGCTTCCATGATCCTTGCTATAGAGCTATCCAAAAGACTGGTATTTCAAAACAACAAATCATGATCAGAACACATAGAACAAAAAGTTATGTTGTAGACCCAACCTTCAACATGACATTGCCAACTACATTCTCATTTTTTGCAGTATCATGGCTCTGCCCTGAGCCAAGAAGTTACCTGAAATAAAGGAATAGGAATGGGAAGGCAGCTTGTTTTCTCTTGATCTTGCTCTCCACCTTCAAAATCCTCTATAGTTTCTTCAGCAGGTAATCTTTTTTTCTGCTGTACATGTACTGCTGATTTTAATGACTCTGTAAGACCTTCTCCCCTTCCTTGGCCTGTTTTCTTTCTACTACCTTAAAAAAAAAGAAAAAGGGTACTTTTGGAATGCAACTTTTTAGTGAAATCCTGACACTAGAAATCATTCAAGCAGAACACTGGGCACATGGCATGAGAAACAGCAGCAATTGTGAAAAAGACTTTTTAACCAGTTCCAATGTTTGCATGTATCCCCAGCTCCCTCAAGGTCAGGCCTTGAGACACATCTCACCCACACAGCTCCTAATCTCAACACTGACAAAACCAAAACATTCAGTCTTGGAAATAAGCATCATATTCACACATACAGCAAATATAATACTGGCAAAGAAACAAACAAATAGACAAACAAACCTCACTCCCCCAAAAATACAAAACAAAAGCACAAACATAAGAAAACTATTACAACAGTACAGGACTCAACACCATGCAATTTTTATATAAATATGGCAGGAAGGAACAGTCTAGATTTAGAAGGAAGATGAAAGAAAAAAATACCGAAACACAGATTTTCTTTGTCATCTTATAATTTTTTTCCAGACAAGTTTTGAGGAAAAGAATTGGCAGTGTGGTGGATGGCATATAATTGAGATTTTTAAAGCCACAGTTGCCCTCATCAGTGGACACAGACCCCTGTATTTACAACAGGAGGCAAGAAGCAACTGGCCAGACACTGCGTAACATACTCCTGTGGGCTTGCTTGGATATTAAGATCTAACAGCATATTAAGATCCATAACAGCATCTCAGCAGAAAGAGCAGCTGGAAAGAGTCACTAGAGTAGAGCTGCTGCACACAGGGGAGCAGACACACACTCACCAGCCACAGTTCATATACTTGGACTGATCAGCAAACTCAA
Source organism: Serinus canaria (assembly GCF_022539315.1). Lineage (NCBI taxonomy): Eukaryota > Metazoa > Chordata > Aves > Passeriformes > Fringillidae > Serinus > Serinus canaria. The sequence continues at coordinate 17,005,055 of NC_066316.1, read as the reverse complement.
GTTTGCACCCACACCACTTCACACCTCCCCACAGAAGGGCAAAGAGGGTGGGGTGTGCTGTGTTCAGCACAGGGAGTGACAGAAATACTTTCCCCCTCTCACTTCTTTGGCCTTCATGTTCCATCAATAAAAGTTACAAGGGCAATAAATGCCATGTAGAAAGTTTGCCTAATGGCAGTTTTAGAAGCTCCCAAGACCAAACACAGACATGTTAGAAAGTCTTCTTAAGCTTGTGTCAATGCAGAGGCACCTCATGTGTCCCACTGACAGTGACTGAAAACAGCCTTCTGCTGCTAGGCAGCAGCAGCAGCACATGACACATCCAGCAATTTCTTTTCCCAGAAGAACAGGAGGGAATGCAACACTATTTTAGCCTTATGGTGGTATCAGACTGTAATGAACTGTTCCTCCTAGGAATTAACTTTGGACTAAACCAAGTTTGATCCAGTAATGATTAAAAAACTAACAAATATCACCACCCAAACCAATCTACCTTTAAAAGCTGTGAAATTAAGAATCTAAATTCAGAAAGGCAAAACATCAGTGACTTAAGTGTGGAGAATTCTAGGAATTAAAGAGACAGAAACTACTTAGAATTTTCATACAAAATCGGCAAGTTTATAGGAAAGGGCTCCTGAACGTCCAATGCTCAGCTGTACAAACAGAGTTTATTACCTAGCATCAAAAACAAAAAGAACAGAAAGAAAATTAAGTGATGAAAAAGAGCTCTATCACACCCATAGGGCTGATGACAAAGGAGACAACAGAAGTCAGTCTGAGTCAGCTGGCCCCACACTGAGCATGGAAAGAGAAGTAGCAAATTAATATTTCCTACCACCACCATTATAATTTTAAAAAGTATATCAAAGCACAGAAATGCATATTGGAACGCAATCATTATCACACTGCAAACCTACCTCCCATCGTAACAGGCTTGGAAACCCTCTGCAACAGAAGATCTCTTTCCAATATCCAAGATGGAAGCACTCTCTTTCTTTGAATAGATTTTGACTCTTTGCTTTCATTATGGTCAGAAAGAGGAACCTGAAAGAACATTTACTGTTTAGTGCCTTTATCCAGTTACAGAAGAGTGGGGGGAAACCAGACAACAGTTTGTACTCAGTTATGCCCTTCAAATGCAGTCTGGGTAACCACCTACTTCTTGTATGGGGACCATTGCTCAAATATTTTAATTTTTTTTGCAGTTTCCACACACTCAGAAAAACAATATTTATAGGAACCTTCATGCAGTAAAACCAAAACAAAATAAAACAGAACTTCTTAGATCTTTGGAATAAATATCTAAAAGGCTACAAACTGAAACATTCATAGAAGAGCTTTACCACCACCTTGCTCTAGAGTTTCCCTACATAGATATAACAGAAAGAACAAGTTTAACAAAAGTCAAACTAACATTAACAAATATGTCCAAGGAAAAAAAACCCCAAACTCCGCAAACATAAAAGTCTTTCTTAAATTCCTACAATTTATTTCTCCAGAAAGTAACCAGACTCTAAATCTCTGTAAAAACAATGCAAATACACCAAAGTCACATTAATTATTTATGGAAAACAACAGTATCATTTTGAATTTCCTGAGCCAGTCCACCCCAGGGATCTCAACTACAGCAAAGGCTGACATTTCATTTGTATAGAGAACATAACAGCTCCTTAACTTTCAACACATGCTTACAAATATTAAATTTCATTAAAAACTTGAACACCCACCAAAAATCTGGAGATAGCAGCATTATTCCTTGTTTTTGCAGCTCCCTGTACCTTAGAGCTGGAACATGCTGGTTCCATTAACAATGGAATACAGGACATCTCAACAGCATGAACAGTTGGTGTTTTTGCATCAGCCTCCTGATTTTTTTCTGACAAAACAAAATCAATTTTACCTACTCACACACTACAAATATAAACATGCATTTCTGACTCAAACTCAAAAGTTAGTCTGAATGCTTGCCATTAACAAATGCGGTTTGAAACTGACCATCAACATCCTCTTAACATCAGCTTACAGAGGAAATAAATGCACCTTCCTTTTACCTCACACCTAAAGGGTTTTGAACAATAGACTCTCTAATAACTGCTGACCACAACTGTGCTGTTTTGGGGCTTAAGTACATAATTTACACTGGTTGCTGCCATGACAAAACTTTGAGAAAGCTGAAACTGCATCTTAGAATTTGCTTTATGGTAAATCTGCACAACTCCCCAGAATCTGATCCTACTCTAAAAGTCAGGCAACAATTTTAAGATGCAGTTTTCAGGATCAGATGCCCAATGAATCAAGCACTTCCCAGCAAGTTCTCACTACAGGTTAAAAGCCTGCAGCACTGAAGTGACGCTAGATACACAGGTGCTAGATTCAAAAGCCACAGTTTAGAGCCACTACATCTAAAAATCTTTTTAGATTATAAAAGCACACCCAAACTGTAACTGTTTTTCCTTCAAAACATTGCCTTTTCACTATCCAATTCACCAGCACAAATAATGAGGGAAAAACAAGTCTAATTGTTGGAGAATTCACTGCACAGAATCACTGGGGAGTCTCTGCCAACCCTTCCAAAACTTTCTGCACTGCAGAGATGGCACACTGACCAGCTGAAATTTCTCTTTGTCGCCCTGTGAAGAGAAACACCAAAGGCTAAGCTCTGCCCTCACCCTTTCAGCTCTGCAGGGGCTCACAAAACCCCAGGATGGGTGAGGTTCAATGGGACCACAGGGGGTCATCTGTCTCCAGCTCCCTGCTCAAGAAGGATCACCCCAGAACGCATGGCACAGGATGACATCCAAATGGTTCTGGAATATCTCCACGGAGGGACAGTCCTCAACCTCTCTCGGCAATCTATTAGATGTGCAGCCACGGCACAGTAAAGAAGTTCTTCCTTACAGTCAGGGGGAACTTCTGTGCATCAGTTTCTGCCCATTGCTTCCTATCCTATAATTCTGCACCTGTGGGTACAGCCTGGTCCATCCTTTTGGCACTCTTCTTTTAGATACTTATGAATGAGGTCTCCTCTCAGCCGTCTCTTCTCGAAGCTGATCAGGCCCAGCTCCCCCAGCCTTTCCTCCTACGAGAGATGTTCCACTCTTCCAATCATCCTCGCTGCCCTCCGCTGGAGCCGAGCTTTCCCCGCCTCTTCCATCCACGGCAGAGCCGCCTCGGGGCTACAGCGCTCCTCCTTGAACCCCACGGGTGCGGACAAGAACCACTCCAGCCCTGGGAGCGGGTGTAGCTACCTCGGGCCCGCGGCTCTGCGGGGACGGGCCGGCCTCACCTCGAGGTTGCCGGAGCCGCCGGGACAAGGACGGAGGTGGTGCCGAGCCCGGCAGGAGCCGCCGCCGCCTGATGACGCGCGCCCCGTGACGCACAGCTTACCTGGGCCGCGCGGCGGCGCCGCCTCCGTGGTCCCGAAACTGCGGAGATTCACCCCGAAATCAACGCCCCACGCGCACACCCTCAGCGGGCGGGCGACGGGGACATGGCGCAAGGCAGGCACCCAGCCCAGAGCGCTGACGGCGGCGGCCGCCCGCACACAGAGAGGCCGCAGTGACGCCTCCCCACCCCGAGGCGGCGGGGATGGACGCGGAACACGCTGCCGGCCGGGACAGCGCCGAGGGAAGAAGAGGAGGACTGGGTGACTTCGTGTCTGCCCTTCCTCCCGAGATCACATCCCGGATTTTCAGTGGGCTGGATGTCGAGAGCTTGTGCCACGCGTCCGTGACGTGCAAGCGCTGGCACCGCGTCATCGACAGCAACGAGCGGCTGTGGCGGCGCCACTGCCTGGCCGTGCGGGCCGTCTGCCACCGGGAGATCGACTGCGACCGAGGGAACGGCTATTCCTGGAAGGTAAATCCACGTCCAGCAGCTGAACACCGGCAGTGACATAAACGAGAATGCTGGGGGCCAATAGAAAAGTTTAAGGAAATTACATCAGCCTGTCACACCCATGCCAGGGTTGTGGGGGGAACGGCTGCCGTGACAGCGTAGCTCGGTAGCGCATCCCGGCAGACGGACATCTGGTAAAATACACTGAGATAAAGCAAAGCTGTGCCTTTTCCTACTCAGGACACAACCTGTCCGGCTCAGCATTTGTCCTCATGGTGCTCCGCACAACCTCAGTGCTGACCTTCGTCATGCACAAGCCCTAACGGGCCGAAGCCCACGTTCCCGCACATAGGGCCGGCAGGGACTAGGTAACTGAACTCCGATATGCGGTGTGTGCTCTCTGGTTGTATTTTGTGGGAATAGATCTGCTGGTTGGGAATGACTTCCTGAAAAATCATCCTGGATAGTGTTAAAAATAAGAAGCTTGACTATGCCAATATTCAAGCAGCAATCAATTTATTAATTAATGTGGTAAAGTATGAGCAACACAGTGCTGGGTACAGTGGGGGCAGTTTCCCTCCAACTGCATGGTGATAGTTGGGGCTTACAGGTATTTATAGGGGTACTCAAGCTTTCTCAGCAGTTTCTATTCCAATTTTTTTACTCATCAGCAGTTTCTATTTTCCAATTTTTACATCACAATTCTATACACTATTGTGAGTTAGTTTTTCTCAGGATGTGTCCCAAAAAGCAGGATCCGCAGATGGTAGTAGTAGTTTCCGAAATATTAGTCCGGGTTTCCGCAAGAATAAAGACGAATCCCATCTGGTGAAATCCAGTTCCCCAGATGTAGGTTCACCTTTTAATTACAATGACTATAAATCTCATAACAGTGATGTCCAGCTTCCCTTGGTCAAAACCACAAATCCTTGAGATGATGTTCAACTTCCTTTCTCAAGCTGTTTTTCTCTGTTTTGTTAAGGCATTAGATAAGCATATTTCCTTTATTTATATTCCAAAGCTATAGTTTCAAGGATACAAGCAATATTCTAAAATTATGCTTCAAAAAAAAAAGGTTATTATTGCAGCACTCTTTAAGGCCTGACTACAAGCAAAAAGCAATGTCCTTAACACTTTAATGCAAATGCTCCTAAATCAACCAAGGTTAATTGCAAACAAAGGATGGGTTCAAAGGCCTTCTCCCACGCTTTACTTTCCTCAGTAATTATTAGAATTTCCAACTGTCCCATTGTTGGACTCCACACATATCGCGATCACAAATACACATATTGCTTTTATGTACCTGACACGAAACACAGCTTTGTATTTCACAATAGTGCTGTCTCAATACACCTCAAATTACACACATTCAGGAGGAAAAAAATGGGGAATAGAAAAGAAATGAGCAGGAGCTTTTATAAACTGTTCAGAAACTCTCCCCACACACAGACTACTCTGAGGAGTTTGCAGCAGGTTTAGCTCCAGAACCTGCTGAATGATCTCTCCCTGTTGAACCCAGCCTGGAAGTTGAGATAGATCAGGACCTGATCAGGTAGACCAGATAGATGGTTCCACATATTACTCTGGGCCAGCTGTAGGGTAGTCTATCGCCGGCCGGGGCCGATGTACAAATCACGAACTGGACAGGACTGCTGTGGAACGTGCCTCGAGCTGTTTTATTTTTCAGCATCAGTCTCACTGCATGGTTGTGACAATGGGAAGATGCCAGCAGCTCACATCCCAAGCAGCAGACAAAGAACTTAATGTTACAACTTACTTTATAACTTTTTTGACCAATCACACAAAGCAGAAGCATATTGACAGTAGTTCCATCCAACCACTAGAAGTACACGTACCTTCGGCTAAAGCAATGCTTGCTTATTTCCAATACAATGCCTGCTTGTAAGCCTTAAAACACAATGCACAGAGCTCCATTATTAAGCTTCAAACTTCCTCATATCTTGCTAGATAAACTTTTGTGCATCTTAGGAAGTTATACTAGACAAGCGTTAATACACAGACCATTGTTCTATTCGTCCTTGCTTTTCTACTTTTTAAATAATATTTCTGCTGACCAATCTCATGGCTATGCTTAGCTCTAATCACAGTTCTGCTGTTTCTGAGGCCTGCCTTTTGCAGCTTTCCCAAAACCCTCTGATTTTGCGGATTTCCACGATTCCCCCTCTTGGTTCACTTAAAAAGAAACCTTCATAACCATGTCGTTTTTTACTACCTTGCTTTTCGTAGCCTTGCTCTAATATTTCTGCTTATTTACTACTTAAAGCATTCTTTAGCTTGCCTTAAGCATTGCTATATTACAACACAGCAATTTAATGCTGTGAAAATCTAGTCAGTTCAAAGGGCATAAATCATGCCTGACAATAATTAGGAGTCATTGTTCGAAAAAGTCTTGTTGGTTCCAAGGTCTTAATTCAAAACCTTCTTCTAAGCCTATACCTTCATCCACCATCTCTGTAAGATTCCAAGAACTCTCTGTGAATCCATTTCCTACCTCTCTCTCGTATGATAAAAACTTCTTTGATAGTTTTGTCCATCATTTGTCGCACACACCGGAGTATGCAAGGTACTACTACTAATACAACTACCAGAACACCCAATACATAGAGACCTGTCTTACAAAGTTCCCTTAGCCAAGGTGCAAAGCTCCATCCTTGAAACAAATCATCTAACCAGGACCCACCATCTTCTTTAATTTGAGCTGTCAAATCTTTCAGCTTTTGTGGATGGATTCAGAATGATCAGACAGGTTCATACATAATGCATAATCCTTCAAATTCCTCACAACCATGTCCTTGTGCCAGTAAAAGAAAATCAATTGCTGCTCTATTTTGAAGGGTAGCATGCCTAACACTATTAACATTGGTCAACATATCACTGATTGCAGTGCATGTGGCATTAGTCTGTTTACTCAGCTAACATCCAACACAATCCAATTGTTTCAATGCCACTGCTGAAGCCAGTTCGGGTAAAAACAAACCTGCTGAAACCCTTTTTGCAGCTTTCCAAGGCATGAAATCACTCCTACAGTTTTCATCATAATGATGAACAGCTCTTGTTCCCCTATGTCTCTTTTTCATGACTGCTTTAGCATTAGGTACTATCACAGTGAGCATCCCAATGCTACATGGGCCACCTTCAAGGCGTGATGGAATGCCCTGCCAAGCCCTATCTCCACAGATGAACCAATACCCTTTTGGCAATTGTCGTGGATATTGGTCAGCCTCAGAAAGCACATCCCAACTGTTTGAATAATTACACCAAAAACTTAAATTTCTGTGTGCAAAATAATGGGGAGTAACATTGTACTTTGGAGGATCACCTTCTCTCCAATCATTAGCTGTAAATGTAAAGCAAAAATCCATTGTTAAAGTACCAAGGATTTCTAATTCTTGTGGTTCAGATACTGCTTTGGGAAGTTCTTTGACGCAGATGTTCCAATTCAATATAAAATTGCTCCCATTATCAATTTCACCAGGCTCAACATTAGATTTTTATGTTGTATGTGGTTTTTGATCAAAGGCAAATAATTTGCTGGCACACCAACCAGACAGGTTGAGAAAGGCTTTTCTGGTTCCGAATTAGACAAATATATGGTATCCGAGCCTGCTGCCTTGGCTAAGGTCACCCAAACATTTGTCTTTGGTTGTTCCATAGGCAAATCAGCACTACAAGAAGCAATTAAAACCCACCAACAACAGCACATAATTTGATTTTGCTCCATCCTTTTCACAAGCTAACTTTTGACAAAAAATCCTCCCATCAATATAAGAATTTTGCCTTTTTGACCTTAAAATAAGGTTTCACCTTTGAAAATCCAATAGAGGGGATCTACAACATATCAAAACAAAAACCGCGCCTTTGCCAAAAATCAGCTCTACGAAAACAACAATTGACACACAGAATAAATAACTAAAAATCAGAGATCTGATTTTGCAGGTTCCACTGATGAACAAGGAATGTCAGGCGTTTTTTTGTTCAACCAAGTTACGACTGATTTGTGACTCTTGCCAGAGCCATCAGTGAAGAGAGTTACTGCATTTAAAGGTTCTTCAGTTAACTTAGGTTTCTCTCTAAAACGCAATTTTGCTTGCAATAATTTGTGAGCTGGGTAATGAACAGAACAAACACCTGGGAAGTTCAACAATGCATACTGCAAATCATCAGAATTTTGCATTGCCCAATTAAGATAATCTTTTTTCAATGGTAAATAGATAACTGCAAATTCTTGACCTGCCAAACCTAACAATCTTGTTCTGGCCTTAATTACAATTTGTGCTATCATCTCTAAAACTGTGAAGATAGTCTTTGGAAACTTGTAGGGAAGAAAAATCCATTCTATTATCAACAAAGGATCTATCTCAGAAGGGTCCCACTGAAAAATGAGACTACAAAGTTGCATTTTTTTCTCCTAAAATTGCAAAAAAGAAAGGCTTCTCTGGAATACAGCGGTGAGCTTGTCGTCTTTGGAGAGCTTCCATGACTTTATCAAGGGCTGCACGAGCTTCAGGTGTTAAAGTTCTAGGAGAGTTGATGTCGCAACTTCCTCTCAGCAAATCATGGACCCAGTTCATCATTGGTAATTCCCAAAACAGGTCTGACCCAATTGATTTCTCCTAGAAGCTGTTGTAAGTCTTGCAGATTGTTGACACTGGTCCGGAGCTGTATCTTCTGTGGTGTAATTGTTTTTTCAGTCATCTTCCATCACAGATACTTCCAGGGTGGAACTTCTTGGATTTTTGTTGTAGAAATATCAAGTCCAGCATTTTGGATTTCAGCAACAACACTAGCACGAGTTTGCTCCATCTCTGTCTGTGTTGGAGCTGCGATGAGCAAATCATCCATGTAGTGCAGAATCATGGATCTTGGATAGTTCTGTCAAACTGGAGAAAAAGCTTGTGCAACAAGATTTGTTATCAGAGTCCAACTATACAGTACCAACAGACTTTTCCCAAATTTTTGCTTGTTTTTCTAGGGCCTTTCAAAATTTTTCTATTTATTGTGCCAAATTTTCTTGAGATTCTGCAATTTGCTTTCCAAAAGCATTGACTTGCACGTTAGCAAGATGTTGTGGTGAGGTGAGCCTACTGCAAGCTGTTAGCATCTGTCTTACAGTTGGAGGCTGATCAGGTAGAGTTAAAATAACTTTTCTACATTCATCATTAGCATTTACAGAAGCAAGGTTTTGAACAATATAGGAGCATGCTTGTTCATCTGGACATTGTCTTTCGACTGCTTGGGTTAATCTGTCTAGGAAAGAACAATAGGATTCTGTTTCACCTTGTCTGATAGTAGTATAAGCATTCACATGGGTACCAGCTGGCTCAACTGAAAATAAAGCTTCCCTAGCAGCATCTTTAATATCTGTTAGTACAGAGCGAGGCAATTCCACTGCTTGATTTTCTGGCCTATGGTAAGGTGAATCACCTGCTAATTGGGGAACATCAAACTCATCATAAGGAGCATTTTCATATCTTTCAACCAATTTCCTAAGAAGTTTTTTCCATTGTAATTCCCATAAAATATATTGTGAATTGGTTAAAATCAAAGATGCCACATAGCAACAATCAGCAGGGACTAAGTCATAAGAATTAAATATACTTTTCAACACACTATCAAAATAAGGAGAAGAACCCACTCTCTTTCAAAGCTTGGCGGAGTTCTTTTATATCATGGTGAGAGATTCAAATCATGGATTTACATCATTACAACCATATCCTACAGGTAATGCAAGGAATTGTTCCTTTGAAAACAAATCCTTTTCTAAATTTTGAATAATATTAGACCAATTAGGTAATTACAATGGAGTGCTTGCCTCTGATTTAGATTGCTTTTTGTTTTTCCCTCTCACCACTCCTGTGTCTGATGTAGGGGAACAGGTAGTATTGTCAGTGTCATCAGCTGTCCCGGGAACCCTGCCAGGAAGGGCAGAGGAGAAGAGCTCCACATTCCCACCAACCCCCCCTGCAATGGAGGTAGCAGCCGAGGAATCTGTTGTATTGGTTACAGGAAGAGAGCCAGAGCCTGATAAATCACGTCTCAATTCACTAAATCTGGTTTCATTAGAGTCATATGAATTGGTCTGCTCTCGAGCTGCAGACCCAGAATTCGTATTTGTGACTCTTTCCAGTTAGCTGTTGCAAGTTCCACACCGTATCCCAGCCCGCGGGGATGCAGCTGGAAAATCCCCAGCTCCGAGCTGTGATCCCGACATGCTGTTCCCCCCCCCCCCCGCCCCCAGCAGCAAATGAGCCAGACCTCAAAGTCTCTGAACGATCTGTGTTTCCACAGAAACTTTTCTGAGCTCTCCTGCATCCCCTCCATGCATCTCTCTGGGCAGAGCCATCCTGGCCCCGCTTGGCCCCTGGCTGCTGCCCAGCGCCTCTGTGCCCCCCGCCCCCCCCCCCGCCCCCGCTCGCTCCTCTGCAGGCAGAGCCGAATCCAAAGCCCCCCCACTGACTGCATCCGGAGGCTGGGGAATCAAAAACAGCAAAAACCCTGGGAGGGATCTATACGAAAAGAATTCTCAGGTCTGCCAAGCAATCTGCCCGCCTAAGCCTGATCTAAGGGGGTGTCTTCCCAGGAAGGGGAAGCAGTGGCAGGAGTGATCCCCGCCGCCCCTCTGCCAGGCAGAGCGGATCCACAGCCCGCCTCGGCAGACCCTGCTGGCACAACCTCAGCACAAGATCCAGCCGTAGTTTGTCTAGGACAGGAACAGGGCACAGAAACAGCAGCCCCGGATCTGCAAAGCCTCCCCAGACTCTCATTTCCCAGACCCACACGACTCCCATCCTTCCCAGAACATGACCCCCGACCCCCCAACAGTCTCGGAATGCAACGAAAGTCCCGAACGCTTTCCCGGGCATTCCAGGGGTGGAGGATTCCGCGGAGGAATGGGAGGACAGCCTGTCACAGCATCAGTGACACAGGGAATCCCGGAAGAGACAGAGGACACAAACGAAGCAGGAAGCTGATCCGATTCCCCCCTCCCGGGGATCGGGGTACTATCCACACCGCCTGGAGAAACCCCAGACGTGCCAGAAGGGAAGGAACCCCAAACAAAACCTGAGATCCCCCCAGAAGAGGACGACGGCTCAGCACAACTAGGAGTTATTGTCTCAGAACCAGGTGTTCTGTTTTGGCATTCGAGAAAGTCTCTATTATGATCAATTAGTTTAAAACTCTCCATTAAAGCTCTAGAGACAGGCATTGGTTTGACCACAGTCTCTTCCTTTTTGAGAGTGAATAGATTATAAAGTTTCCAGTTTATATGGTCCCAAAAATCAAAGGTAAAAGCAGACTGCAAGTCTATATTTTGAGTATTCGCTTTTACCCAGATTAGTAAGTCTTTTAGTTCATGTTTTGAGCTGTCTGAACGTCCTTTATCCTGTAAAATTTTCTCAAGCCGGTAAAAAACATCCCATTCTGTTTTAGATAGATGATTTCCCATCACGTTGCCTAAAAGCTCCTAAAATTACTACTTATTACTTTCAAGGACATCAGGTGCAGATAACAAAAGGGATGATCTATTCCTCTTGTTAACAGCCTGGGCGTCCGGCGACTGAGTTATCCACAATTTTCTCTTTTTTAATCCTCTAGTCATGATTTGCTTTTTTAATCCTCTATTCACGATTTTCTGTTTTAATGCTCTAGTCTAACTAAGTTCCTCACAGAGGAGCACCATTTATCGCTGGCCAGGGGTTATGTACAAATCACGAACTGGACAGGACTGCTGTGGAACGTGCCTCGAGCTGTTTTATTTTTCAGCATCAGTCTCACTGCATGGTTGTGACAATGGGAAGATGCCAGCAGCTCACATCCCAAGCAGCAGACAAAGAACTTAATGTTACAACTTACTTTATAACTTTTTTGACCAATCACACAAAGCAGAAGCATATTGACAGCAGTTCCATCCAACCACTAGAAGCACACGTACCTTTGGCTAAAGCAATGCTTGCTTATTTCCAATACAATGCCTGCTTGTAAGCCTTAAAACACAATGCACAGAGCTCCATTATTAAACTTCAAACTTCCTCATATCTTGCTAGATAAACTTTTGTGCATCTTAGGAAGTTATCCTAGACAAGTGTTAATTGTTTTATTCGTCCTTGCTTTTCTACTTTTTAAATAATATTTCTGCTGACCAATCTCATGGCTACTGCTTAGCTCTAATCACAGTTCTGCTGTTTCTGAGGCCTGCCTTTTGCAGCTTTTCCAAAACCCTCTGATTTTGTGGATTCCCACAGTCTCCCACCTTATTTTAGCTGGTGTGTTTGAGAGCACTGGAGGGTTGAAAGGAGAGAAGCAGCAGCAAATGAAACAAAAGCAGCCACTGGACTCTGACATTTCAGTAAAGTTTCTGCAGTGTGAGGCACAGCTGTGAGCAGATAATGGTTACCCTTTCAGTGTATAGGTCTTGCTACCCTTGCACAGCAATTTCCAGAGCTCCCTGCACTGATTGTCTGTTCTATCTGGAGGGGATTTGAAATAAAAGCTACAAACACACCAAGTCTATGTTTTCTTGCCCTTAAAGGCTGGCAGAAAAAAAGAACCTAGCCAGCCTCGGAACAAAAGAAAGGTCACAGCCTAAACAGAAAGTGGAAGGTCCCTTTTTTAAGGAGTAAAACAAATTCCTGGTTTGGGTTTTTCATCTTGACCACCAAATAATTGAGGCAGGAACAGAAAAGTTCTGCTTCTTGTCAGCATTGCCCCTTCCTGGACTTAATGTCTAGATATCCAAAGACACATTCCAAATCCCTTTTCTAGCACTTCTCTTCTAGTGTAAACTTGTTATATTGAATGCAATTTAAATTGGTTCCTTTCCGAGATCTAACTATATGTTTTTCCACCAGATTACATTGTTGAGAAACTACTGGAAAAGCAAAGTGAAGCAAGAATGGCTTAGTGGGAAATACAGCAACATTCCTTCACAATTCAGTTTGCCAGAGAAAAGCATGTATCCAATGGATGCCGACACGTGGGGAGAGATCTTGGAAGCAGAACTTGAGAGATGATAAACCAGTGCTGATTCTTGCAACTCAGACAGCTTTTGCCTATAGCAGACACACTGTTCAGCAGTTGTAAAACTGATTTTGAACTGATTATGAATTTGTGATGAAACCTTCGCCAAAAAATTATGGGTGTCTTTTTTTAATTTGCATTTTACTGTATTAATTTTATGTAAAATTCTAAAAACAACTAAATATTCAGTTGTAATTTATATTTATAAATTTAATATTCTACTGCACTGTCAAAAATATGCCGATTTTAATTTCACTTTGCACTTTTTGTTTTGGAAGAGATGATTTTTATATTTTAAAAAATAAAACAAGCAAACAAAAAACAGAAAAACAACCAACCCCCAAAAACCCCCAAAGTGTGTTTGACCTTTTAACATGAAGTGTATGGTATCAGCAGCACATGAGAGCCCTCAAAGGAAGGCTGGGGAAGGGACAAATCCACACACCGGAAAGAATCCTCTGGGCAGCAAAACGCTCCGTTCCCCTCCGAGCCAAGAGCGAGAGAGAAGGGGAGGAGTTGAGCCCAGCCACTCCCAACCTCGAGCTGATCACTTTTAAAAAAGACATCAAAAAGGAGAAAGAGCTCCTGCCCTGTTTTATTTCAGCTGGGGGTTCTCCGGAACAGCCACGCCTGAAGAGGACACTGGGACCGGGACAGCTGCCCACCCTAGGACCTCCGGGACAGCTGGCTATCAGGACCAGAGAAGATCAGCTCAGGACCAGTGATGCAGAGGAGCGCCAGATTGGTGAGAAATATCCGGCGGCGGGAGTGGGGACAAGCGAGTGTGAGTGTGAATGAGACGAGGACTGGCAGCTCAGATCCTCGAAGTGAGTGGGACTTCCCAGTACCGCGTTTCCGGACTCCCGCGAGGGGGCCAGCTGGGAACAAAGGGAAGCGAGTGGAATTAGCATGAGTGAGTTGCCTCCTAAGGGGGAGAGAGAGCCCCCCCCGACTCCGGCCGTGCAGAGGAAATCCTGGGTATGAGTGGCATGCACCCCAGGAGTCCTGACAAGGGAATTCAGGCAAAGCTTAAGTCTCGAGAAGGATTCGAGCAACCTCACAAAGCCCTGCAGGCAAATTAAGTCCTGACAAAGGGAGTCAGGCACAGATCCTGGCGAAGGAGGCCGGGTTTTTAAGTCCTGATAGACATAAGACCTGACATTGGTAAGGTTAGACAGTCAAGACATCAGGCAGTTGTTTTTCCTGACAGAAGGAGTCAGGCACGGACCAGGCTCTTACGCCAGGGTTTCATGGGTTAAGTCCTGATAGACATAAGACCTGACATTGGGAGTCAGGCAGTCAAGAGATCAGGCAGTTGTCTAAGTATGAAGTCCTGAACATCAGGCAAATTTGAAGTTCAGTAGAAGAGGCTGGAACTCCTCAAATAGGTACCTGCTGGTGTATTTCTCTTCAAGGAGAGGCACCTTTGTGAGTTTTTGTTGGGACCTGAGAAAAATGGAAGAATGTAATAGTAAGAAGACTGGCAAGAGGCTGAGGAATATACCTCCCCATAGTCCCTTAGGGGAACTGTTAGAGAGATGGGATTCTATAGAGGCTACGGAGGGATTAGATAAGGTTAAGATGATCCGCTACTGGGTAGAAGTCTGGCCAGAATTAGAGGTGCAAGGTGGATGGCCTTGGTGTTGGGCAAGTGGATGTGTCAACAACTGAGTCACTATCTGACAGCTCGGGAGGATACTGATCCCGAGCAATTATTGAGAGAAGCATTGAAGATGTATTTAAGGAGGGAAGAAGAAAGAGCAAAGGCCAAAGCTAGGATCATGGTTGCGGTAGCTAGAGAAAGTGTGGGGGCAAGCAATTCTACCCTGCAATATGAGGTAACAAAAAGGTGTGTGGGTCCACCACCAGGAGGAGGCAGGGATTTTTAGAAGTGACGATTAGGGGGGGTCAAGGGCTTTACACTTTATGAGACCCGATGCAACATCTAGAGAAGCTGTTGATAAACTTTAACGTGAGACCACTAAATGAAGAATTTGAATTTTTGGTAGATAGAGGAGCAAGTAAGTCCTGTCTCAACAAAGTAACAGAGGGTATAGTAAAATGCCCAAAGGCATCTAGAGTTGGATAAAACAGCTGGGTGGAGGGATATCCAATAGCACTAGGACTGGCCAGTAACACCTAAACTGGCATTGGACCGGGTACAAGATCAGCCTCTTCCTCTGGAATTGGACCAGGATTCAACACCACTGTCTTCCTCTGGTACTGGACCAGGATTCAATACCACTGTCTTCCTCTAGTATTGGACCAGGATTCAACATCAGCTTCTCCCTCTGGCATTGGGCCAGAATCCACACCACAGTCTTCCTCTGGTATTGGACCAGGATTTACCTTCTCCCTCTCACCTTCTAGCATTGGACTAAATTCCACATGACTCACCCCCTAACTCAGAACAGGAGTCAACCACATCACAAGTTAATTCACCAGGGTATACTGTTATAAAAGGACCAAAAGACTAAAAATTGATTCTCAGAAGGAAGAGTCAAAAAAGCTGATGAACTGTATGAGGAAATAGATTGGTATCAGAACCATAACATATCTTAAAGTGTTTTAAGACAGTTCTGTGTTTAAAAGAAGCTTCTGAAAAGTTAAGACTGTTAATAAGCAATTTCGGTTAAGCTCCCCCTGATTAGGACCAAAGACTCCAGGTCAGTCCTCTACAGAGTAGCCCCCCAGGACAGACCAAATTAGTAAGGACAGACCAAGAAAGGTTTAACCAGAGGAATGGGTAAAAGGGACTCTAAAGGGCTGGAAAACTTCTAAGTAAAATCCCCAAGAAGCAAGGCTGGTTGTCAGGCTGTGTAAAATGACCCATACCAGACTCTTGGGAAGGGTAGTAGTGATCTCTTTAATTGCTGGTGCTCTAGGGAGCCCAGGAGTGCCATGCTGTAAATGCTATCAACTCCTCTAGGAAGAAGTTCCTTGTCGAGAGTCCACACCAACTTTAAACCTAATTGTGTTAAGCTCCCCCAGTTGGTCTGTTTGTCAAAAGGAAGGGAAAATGTATTGGATGGCCCAGAACACCACCACTTTTGGGCAGCAACTCCTGGGAGAGTGCCCTGTAGAAGAAGCCTGGTTGTGCTTTGAACACGATGCTACTGAAGCAAGCCTGGTAAATTCTATGCTCATGAATCAGAAATTGCAAGTTGATGCGAGCTTAAGTTTAAGCTCGATCAAAGAAAAAGAGGGGGGACTGTTATGAACAAAAAAAAGGGGTTACCCATTTTTTTTCCTAAGGTTGTAGAATTACAAGTTTAACTAGTTCTGGCTGAGAGGAGTGCTTTTGTTGGCTGCATGTTGTAATCACCTGTTAAGTATCAGGTCGTTAGCCATCTATTGTTGAGAATTCACTCTATTGTATCAGCATCACCCTGCTTGCGGCCAGGTGGGAGGATGGCATCCTCCCACCCCAGACGCAAATAAATTTATATGCAAATAAATTGATATGCAAAAAAATTTAGAGCCAAAATGCAATGGGGCAAGCCCCCCACCAAACAACAGCTAATGAACCCCTAAACCGGCAAGCCAATATGGAATTTAGAGATCAAAGTAGTGTCTGGACATCAGGGGTGAGGTCAGAAGCCAGCAGAGACGCTGAAAACCTTAGTTATCCCTCGCCCTAAGTATAGAAGACCTCAGCTGGGGCCAGTACCCTAGATGGATAACTCAAAAGTTGGGATCCAGGGATATACCCCCACATGCTCTCCTGAGGACGGACACCACCCCTCCCACCCCCTCCCAACCCCCCCCCCCCAGCTCTGCCCCCTGGTGGACAAAGCTGCATTTTCGTTCTCCTTAGAGTCACTCCAGGGAGTGGCGAAATCACAGACCAGACGGGCCTCCCAACCTTGAGCTGATCACTTTTAAAAAAGGCATCAAAAAGGAGAAAGATCTCCTGCCCTGTTTATTTCAGGCTACATGTTTTGTCTCTCTTAAGTACCATCATTATAATTTCTTAGGCAACAGGTGGGAAAAAAACCCCTGAGAAAAAAAAAGGAAAGGAAATAAAAGGAAAAATCCTAACCTCCAACAAGTGTAACTCAGACTAAAGAACATTCCTAAATATAGAGGATGTACCAGAGAGATCAATGAATTGAAAACACTGCTTCCACTACTGTTAGCTGTTCTGCTCCAAGATTGTTTATTGTTAGCTCAAATTAACAAAAAAAACAACACAAATAGGCATACCCAAGCACATTGAGGGTACTGCTTCACTCCCTGCTCACAGCATGTTTTACCCTGACTTAAGAGAGCTGGAAGTGCAAAAAGTGCATCTAAGTTAATAAAGATGAAAACAATACTAGCAGTACATTTTCACCACCTCAAATCTGCCCATTTTTTTAATCATAGCATAGGGAAACTGCTCAATAATGGATCTAGTTCCTCATTTTTCTCATCCAGCCTTCTCTGTTACGTCTAGTCAGTAACTCCCTGACATTTTACCCCTATTCCTGCTCCTTTCAT
Source organism: Serinus canaria (assembly GCF_022539315.1). Taxonomy (NCBI): domain Eukaryota; kingdom Metazoa; phylum Chordata; class Aves; order Passeriformes; family Fringillidae; genus Serinus; species Serinus canaria. The sequence goes on along the minus strand of NC_066316.1, from coordinate 16,987,697 downwards.
ACCCTTATGCTGTAAGTTCTCATGTATTTGTCTCAGGATACAGTTTGTAAATAAAATAATATTCAGGTATGAATCCTAAAACAGTTACTTCACTGTGCACTTAGCTGTAGCTTTTCCCCATTCTCGAATGAGCATTAAGAATCCCCACTATCTGTTGTGTCTCTGCCTCTATTCAGATCAGGTCGCTGTGCCTCTTTAAAAACAAGGAATGAAATATGCAGCTATGCAATTACACGAGGCCTGCATCTTTAAAGCTGGAGTAACCGTGGTGTATATTTCTTGTAAAAAATCTATTACTGAGGAAAAAAAAGTATTTAAGTACAAATCCACATAAAAACAAAGTTTTCTTCCTCTCCCTACTCTGACTCTTTCCTTTAAGGGTTTTAATTCCCCCTGGAGATTTCACTACATCAATTCTGGTCATCTATTCTACTCCTCTCTGCCCCTGCACCATCTACTCTGCCTCCCATCTCTGCTGCAGGATGGATGTGTTCCCTTCCCTTTAAGGATATCCCAGCAGCATCCAGTGATGAACTCCTTGCATCACCTGGTTTGGGCTCATCTCTTGCCCCTTCTGTCTGCCAACAGAAGCCACTGAAATGCCAGAAATAGGAAGATTGTACCAATGCCTAAATTAGCATTCTTATGTGGGTGTCCTTCCCCAGAGAGCATGCTCAGCAGCTAAAACCACACATGTAAAGCCCACACCACCCAGGGCACGCATTAGCTGCCCTCACACCTTGGCTGGTGAAACCCTTTTTCCGCTCCAGTGCTTACCTCTTACCCACACGTTTTTGCTGAAGTGCAAAGTTCTACTTTTGCAAACCCCACTGACCTTCCATTGTCATGCCATTCTTATGCCTCTGACACTTGGAAGGTGTCAGCTGCAGAAAGATGCCCAAGGTGTCCATCACCTAGGCTTTCCATTAGCCACCTGTGATGCCTCAGGTTTTAGCTTTTATATTTTTCAGATTCTGTACTGCTTTAGAGTGTACTTCTGAGCTTCATATTAAGGGATAGTAGGCTCTCTTCACAGAGTAGGTAGACAAAACAATTCCTTCTCCAGCTGGAGACCAAGGACAAATGATCCAAATTTCTGGCCCAAGAGCATAAACAACAGTGGACTGAAGAGAGAAAAACTAGGATGGTACTTCATAACCTAAAGCTATAATTGGACAATTAGTTCCAATACGCTAATGGACCAGAACTTATAAAAGTGTGAGACCCCATGACCGCTCATCTATTTTGTGACCATTTTGAGTTCATCTTGGGTGTAGTCCTGGCTGGGCTCTTGTGCTCCCCAAGGTGTATCCATTGAGGCCTTCTAATAAATACCTACTTTATTCTTTAGCTCCATCTAGTCTCTGTTCTAGGTCAGCCTCCACAAGGCATCACCTGGCCTTCCTGCCATTCACCATCCTACCCACCTGGTTTTCCTAGGATACAGAGCCCTTTGGAGAAAGCACGTGAAATTTTTGTGTGCAGAGCTGCTTGCAAATATTTTCTGCCCACACAACTCAACTACGCAACAAGGCCTTAAACCAGCCAGGCATCTGTGAGGAAAAAAAGTCTTTCCTCCTGCATGAAACCTTCTGAGGTGCTGCACAGCTGGAAATCAAAAAGACCAGCACTGAAGCTCAGCTGGAGGGCCCCCCAGGTCAACATTTTATTTCTGCATCTTCAAAACCACCTGTGGTATTTTTAATAACACCTGTTGGTGTTAGAACCTTCTTTGCAACTACTCATTGTTGCAGTGCTCCATTTTTGAAATGACTAGCTGGCAGCATGGCTTTATTTCATCATGGTGCAGGATGTGGCTTTGGGCCATTGCCATTAACTGACTAAATGGAAAAGTATGCACAAGATATTTAATCACTACAGACTTTTAATCAGACCACTCAAATTTCAAGTCTAATTTTGTTAAGTGTTTCTGCCAATAGGCAGAAATGTGCAGATAGTCATGTCTTTATCCTGATCATCTTTGGAATGTACCAAGTGAAAAAGTTATCTCAATTGAAGGTAGAACAGTTGAGCTCAGGACTGGAATCAATCGTTTCAGCCCACCAGAGCTGACAGGAAGACAATAAAAGCATACAGCTGGGAGGGCTTAGGTGGTGGTGGTGTTATTTTTTTATTTTCCCTCCAAATGAACTTGAGATGAGGTATATTGGGCTTCCAAGAGCATGTTGACACTTGACAGTTGTTTTCCACCATATTGCTTGTTTAGAAAAGTCCATCTCCAAAACCACAGAAGAAATCACCTGCTGCATTTGACACCTTAAGTCAGCAGAAGTTTCTGATCAGCACAACGCTAAAAATTGAGTGTAGGGGGCCAGGAGGGGGTTGAGGCCTCAGTGTGAAGGGCTAGACCCACTTCTGCTATTCTCGTAAATCAAAAAACCCAAGCTACAACTGTGGGTTGAAAGGGAAGGAGGGAGGTGATGAACTGCAAACTCAGAGATCCTGGATGACCTACCGAGATGAAACCCAAGAATTATGAAAACCATAATTCTGTGTACTGGCACAGTTTGCTGCAGTCTCCCCCAGCTCCTCAGAATCACCCTGTCCAGCACTGCCAACCCATGCCCAGCAACTATGGATTACAAAGCCAGAGGGGAATAAAATCCAGCCTGCTAGAGCACGGAAATTAGGTACAACATTAGCTGGTTTTGACTCACATTTAAAAATGTTGTTAAAGCTGCATTTTTAAAAACTTTAAAAACCTTAAGGGGCAAAGGAGCTGCTCTTTGCCAGTCCAGGGATGCTGACTGCATGAGCTGTTTTGTTGCTGAGATACCAGAGCTATACACAAAGGCTTCTCCAGATGCCACAGGACACCAGTGGCCATGAGATAATGTATCACTCAGCACCAAATACTGTTTTTAAACATTTCCATGGTCTCAGAATGCCAAAACCAAAAGATGCTGTCAATTGCCTATTGGAAGATTCAGCTTGAAGACTTGAACTGAAGGTATAGGTTGAGCAAGCTGGGAACAAAGAGAAAATTTCAACCAAACAAACCAGCCACCTTAAGCCTTTAATCCTATATGGGAAAAAGGAAAAGTTAAGAAAGACAAAGTATTTTTTTTTTTTTGCAGCAGTATCTAGCAACTAATAAATGAAATGTTACAATACCCCATAAGATCTTTACTTGTCTGTTCCATTGAAGGAATATTTTCAATAATTTCCACTACTTTTCCATCACATTGCTAAAGAACAAGAGCACTGAACAAATATGTGTGGGATATCCTAACACCTAGGTTTCACCAGGTACACTATATAGACCTTTAACAACATAGCCAATGACAAAAACATGTCAAAAGTCACCCACTGTGGCTGACCAGACTAAATTGGCTTTTCTAATGCACATTTATTTTTGAATACCACTGGTCTGTAGACAGTTTGTTTCACTAAGTTACACTGCTCTTTAAAGTAATTTTAACATGCAGCTCATCAACGTGTGTACTTCGAGATAACAACACCAGGGACCTGCTCAAACAGGGACCCAATAACCATAAAGGAGTTACATACCTATGTATAGCCCACAAATGTGAGGAGAAGAGAGGAAGTTTTTACTGTTTTAAGGAAGTGACTAAAGAACACATGGTATGTTGTAGCAATTCTGAAATGACATGAGGCATTTATGTTTTCTCATCCAAGATCCACAGAAAAGCAGAAACACAAGGTAGTTTTTAGGATGTTTAGTTCAAAATAGTTATAAGAAGAAGGATATGGGGGAGGGCAGAAGACAAGAAAGGGAAAGTTGAAGATGTAACTTGGGAAATAAACCATTTCTTTAAGCAAAAAATATTAAGAGAAATCCAAACCAACAAACCAATCTTATTTTACTAGTTGTATGCCAGAATCATTAAATACTTCCTTTTAGCAAAAAGCTACATAAGAGTGTTAAAAACCTGATCTAAATAACTCTTCATGTTATTCATAAATATCTCACACATGTGCATTCGTTTTGTTACTGTACTTTAACCATCATGTACTTGGGAAACATAGCAACTTAAGCTTTCAAAAGCAGGATACCTACATACACATCTAACAGAAGCAATGGAGGACAGAAGAGATGGTTTCTTGATTTTCTTTTGATATACTTTAGTGATTAAGAAAGGATTTTCAGATTCTCTTTATGATAAGGAAGCAGGTACATGAAAAGACTGATCATACACTGATATACATAATTGATACCCTATTAGTCTGCAATAGGCTGTTCTAGTATATTTGATAGAGAGAGAGGCTAATGGCAATACTCTAAGAGTTCTCAGTGTCCTTTTTATATCAGAGTTTGAGGATGTAGGAAGATTGGGATGTCTAGTTGTTTGGGATTTTTTAATTGAACTAGTCAATCCCCAGGTCTTTTTCATCTCCCTTGATCACTCCAGTTTATTAATATTCAAAATTGTGGTGAAAAACATACTGAAGGCAAATTTTAAACAATACTAACATCATCTCTCTCCCTTTCAAGTGCTGGAAGCAAAATTCCATCAGTTTTATTAGCATTTCCCTTTAATTATTTTCCTCCCGCTCAGTCATCTTTTATTGAGTTGAAGAAAAGGAGGGAAAGACATTGTCATTTTAAAACAAAGGCAGAGTCCATGCAGGAAAGCAAAGAGTTTTAATGTAGCCCATAAAATTTAACATGGAAGGTCAATGAAGCATGAAAAGCAGCATTTTATTCACCTTTCATACAGTGTAAGTCTCCCTTTTACTGCACTGGAAGAAAAAAAATTAAGCAATCTACAAGAACCAGAAACAAAGTATGGAAAGCCACAGTTTTTGTTCTAAATGCAAGGCAGGAAGTGCTATGTTCTAATCAAAAACTCCCTCCCAAGCTTCTTTTGAAGCCAAATAAAGAAGTTCTATTTCAATAAATCTGATGAGTAACAACAAAAGAAGAACTTTGTTTTCAGTCAGAGTTCACTTTGAGCAGAGAAAAATCTCTATACATCAATGAGAAGATCACAGCTCACAAATAAAAATTACCTACACTTTTCAAAACACAAACCTAAGGCACCCACAGAAATACCAACAACCTGCAGAGGACTCTTATCTACTCATTTCCTTTTTCAAGTTCCTCCTACAGTCTCCTACAGTTATAAAAGGTACAAACTGAAATAGAACAACCAAAAAACCCAACCCATTCCCACCTGACTCCCCTCCCCCAAAAAGTCCCACCCTACTTAAATTTTTCTGGCCCCCACCAGAAAGATTATTTAGGTAATTTTTTTTCTGGTTTTCAGTGTTGCCCAAGCTTGAACTCAGAACAAGTGGAGAAACACTTCAAACAGTGAAAAGCACTTATCAAGAGCCCTGTGAAGCAAGAAGTTTGACCTTAAAATAACTTCTCAAATATTTGAGAACAAATTAGGGGGGGGAAATAGGTGTTTAATGTTTGTAGTAAAGTCAACTCTAAGCCAAAACAGAAGAGGTACTACGACATTGAGGAATTATAGGTAATATTGCTAAAAGAAGTGAAAATAAAAACTTTTCTAAAAGAGAGGTTTGACAGTAAACATTAGATACCTCAGAGGCCTTAATGAGTTTTGTCTTTATGAAAAAACTTTGATTAAATATTACTAAGTAAACTGTTCTGTTACTAAAACACCTTTTCAGTAGACATTTCACATTTTCTGTTAAATGCCCTTTTAAATAAAAAGCAAAGACAGCACACTGCAAAGAAAAGCACCAAAATAACTACACTTATCAACAAAGTTATATCTTCTTACCCTTCAGAAGAAAGCTGTGGGGCAGGGAAAGTAAACAGCTCTTTGAAAAAAATGCTAGAGACACATTAAGTCCAAACTACATCCATATGTGTTGTTTGTTGTATTGTAAGAAGTACTATCACTGACTCAAGCTAAAAGCTTGGTGGGCTAGGGTTACTATTTTTTCAGTATTTTTTCAGTGGTTTGTTTCATACCATTTTCTTTTAAACTTCATTTTAAAATGAAAGTAGGTGCACTGTGTCTCTGTGGATGTTTTTATGAGTGCATGGTTAGGCAACATTACCAAAAATCTGACTCTGACTGTAGTAAGCATGTAGGCAGTGTTCCAGGGAAGGGAAAATTGCTCAGTGCAAGTTGTGCAAGACAAACATGAACTTAAGAGGATATTTATATAAGATTATATTATACAAGTCTTTCAGACTGAAGATAATAAATACAATCCTTATCTACAATGGTTTGTTTACTTTGCTGTCCTTTAAACTAGGTCTTTCTTATAAGTAAAAAAGAAACCTATGTTAATGTAGTAATTGCTGAGGGTGTGGTAGAAGTGTGATTTAAATAGTTAGAGGGTGAAAGAGGAAGCATGACACATGTAGGTCTGCTCTTCTGTTTCCTCTCTTTTGTTTAGTAGTTCCTTGCACAAAGCTGTCTCTCTCTTCTTTGTGCCAGTATTCATGATCTGTGCCTCTTCCATGCCTTCTGAGTTACTGGGCTGGCCTTATCATCACTGATAGACATGTAGCTGCTTTTTTAATTCTGAATTCTCTTTTGACAAGATCTTCTCACTGCTGCCAAGAAGCAGAGGAACATACAAACCCTTGAAATGTGTCTTCTGAAGCACTAGCCATGAGATTACAGACCCCATCAATATAGGATGGTACAAATATAAGAGCTCTCCCATAAATACACTGAGTATCATCCTCTGCCTGAGAAAACGCCATTTATGGGTGGACAGCCACAGCTTGGACTGGGCACAAGTTAAAATTATAAGGTCATGGACTGGTAAAGCAGTTCAGTTTTATTAAATTTTGGCATGTCTCTCCTTTGGTAAGCTGGACAAGTTTCTGTTATTTGGTTGTGTGGGGTGTTTTTTTCTCTTTTCCTGTGCCCTTGGGTATTTTTGGGTTAGTGAGCTCTGAAAGCAAAATAAGCAGCAAAAAGCAGCAATTATCAAGAAAGCATGCTGAGCAAAAAGTGGGGTTTTTTACCATGAGTCTTCCTTCCTCAGAAGGAAGGCACATCAGACTGCAACAATCCCGATAGCTTGCATGAGAGACAGGAAATGCCTGCCAGAAACTGATTTCTGCTGGCCAGCTGAAGTGGACATGATGATACAGTGTCTCAGCCTGCTGCTCCTGCAAGGCTGTGTTTTCTTTGGGATAAGAAATGCAAGGCAACAGGGCTTCAGGCTCATTAGCTCAGCTACAGGTATAATTAAGCACAGTTGGAGAGAAGCTTTAGCTCTGCATTTTTTTTAGATGGAAGAGATCCCAATAAAAATTCTTAAGTTTAAGGTACTTTATTAGATCTATGAACAGAGTTTTGAAGATTTTGAAGTCTCCTTGTCGTGGTTTGATTAAGAGGAAGTGAGTTTTTGGGATGATGTGGTCAAACCAATAGGTGCTCAGAATTTATTATTGGCACCTGGTTTGTCCACTGAGGGTATGGATACACCTCTAGAACACAGCGGGTTAAAAGCTGTGAACTGCTGGGGGAAACTCCCTTGGGTTCCAGTCGTGGAGGAGTGTGGGCCTCCCCTGCCCAGCTCCGAGCTGGGCAGGGGAGGGGAGGCCATGCTGCCGGAGGAGGTAGGCCAGGCCTGGAACAGAAGGGAGGAAGCCCCTGAGAGATAGAAGGGTGGAGGAGCACTGTGAGGCTTCGGGCAGCCACCCCCCACCCCCACACCCCGGAGGAAGAGAGAGGGAGAGAACCTGTGCCTGTGATAGCACGGCGGGCAGCATGAAGGAGAAGGGGAGGTACCTGGCAGGGAAGCCAGCTGTGGGAATTCATGGACAGGCAGAGCCTGGGACTTTTAACCCTTCTTGTGGATGATGGAAACCTTGCAAATGCTGATCCTCCTGGAGTTGAATGAGGAGAGAGATGGAGATGGGATAGTAGGATAACAGGAAATGGGCAAGTGTGGTGTAAGTGGGTGCAAGTGAAAGAGGTTTGAGAGAGGCTCAGAAGAATACTATGTGGGAGAAGATGATGGAGTGGCCTTTGGCTGGACTTTTCTTGTATAGCCACAGCAGAACCACTTGTGTTCCTGTGACACAGAGACTGCCTTCTAGGGAGAGGCAATGGCTCAGAGCCAGGAGAGTGCGGTGATGTGGAGGTGTGTGAACAGAGACGACGGGTGAGGAGGGTGGTGGTGGTGCCCTCCGTCTTCAGAGAAGAAGAAGAGGAAGATGATCTCTGTTCAGGAGACCCCTTGGTCCCAGGGGGTGAAATTTGGGGGGGACAGGTATCCCAAAAGGAGAGGGACTATGCTCTTTTTGGAACTGGACAAAGCATCCTTAAAAGGAAAAAAACCCTAGAAGCAGCTCTGGTCCATGTGCAGTAGTGAGAGCACTAGACATGGAAGGAAGAGGTCACGATGGCAAGTGTTCTCCGTGCGGTGCCACATGTGACACAGAAACACAAGAAGTTTCGACTGTTTCCTGGAGAATTCTGTGGTGCAGGAGGGACTCCTCTCTTCTCGAGGAATTGAGAATTGATTATCTGAAGGGTGGTGATGGACTGAGAGTGGGTGATCTGAAGGGTGGTAATTGAATTGAAAATCCAAGGTTTTGTCTTATTGTTATGTGTTGGAAGTCTGGTGGGGGGAGGAGGAGGATATTTGGGAGGTTTTCATCCTGTGTTTTGCGTGTTTCTCTTATAGTCCTGGGTTAATAAAGTTTTTTTTCTTTCATTCTTAAACTGGAGCCTGCTCTGCTCTGTTTCTGATCACATCTCACAGTAGATACCAGGTAAGAAGCATTTTCATGGGGGCACTGGCATTGCACCAGGCTAAAACCATGACACTCCTTCACGCAATCATCAGTCTGTACGAGGAACAGCCTACATGCACAGTCTGACATTAACTTGATTTTCAACTCCTCCTTAGATTTTAAGACTTAGAAGTTTGTTTGATATACAGTCAGACAAAAATGCAAGGATTAATCAGGTGAACTGATTATCAAATAAAAATATTTATTTCAGTTACAAGCACAAGGTTTCTCTTATATTGCTAAGGCACAGAATCAAGGACTGAGTATGCTGCTTTAGGTTAAAAAAGGAAAATCTATCAAAAGCACTTCAATCAAGTTCAAGTAACCAACTCATGCATCCTTGCCCTTCTCCTGCAAGATTCTTAATTCAAATAGAGTGCAGTACTTAACAACCCAGCATCTGCTTTGTAGACCTAAATAAAAGGAAACAATGGTCCCGGGGCAGATTCTTGTGGAGAAATTTGGCAAGGTTTAAAATTGGGTGATATGGAGTTTGGAGTGAGATTCCTTTGTGTTTGAAATACTGTGAGAAGAGACTTTTCCTCATGTTGCTGTCATGGAGTTATACTTGGTTCCATAGAGTATAACTCCATGGAGTTATACTATGGCGTTTCCATAGCTGTCTGCTTTCTTCCCTCCCTTAATGCTGACAGATTGGAAAGGAGTGGATCAGGTTTCCAAATGAGTTGACTTCTTTTCCTTATATCTTATGGCATTATTTGTATAAGTGAACAAGCAGCAACAAGATCTGGTAAAGAAGAAAGTGGAAAAATTGTCTGGAGAAGACTGAAATACATAAAAATCCTGAAACACATCACAGGCTGAAGAGAGTGATTAATTGAGGTACTCTCTGTCAGTGACATGACTGTGTTCCCTGTTAATGGTGAGATTCCCACTATCAGCTGTGGCAACAGGTACAACCTTGTCAAGGTCAATTGATTACACTAAGCAACACACTAATATGGCATATTCTATGCTATAATTTAGTAAAATATTACCATAACACAAGTGGAAAAATGTTAGTTTGTTAGTGTCCACTATAAAATTGAAACTTCTACCCAGTCCTCAATTCCAACATACAAGCCCTTTGGGATGATACTGCTTTCTCTTAGGGAAATGCTAAATTCTGCTTTGAGTAACTAATTTAATTTGTCTGTCTTGTTGTCATCTTCATTTACCAGTCCTAGAAACTGACTGGATTGCTTTGATCCATTCTGTACGCTCTGTGGATGAGGCTGCTTGCAAGTAATAGTGGATTTCATTTGCTGTGATGATTTCAAAGAGGATATTGTCAGCATCATACTTCTTGGCTACAGGGAAAAAATAAGGAAGTCAGCTATGAGAGAAAAAAGTTTTGTACTTTCAATATTTCCTCCTTTACACAATGTAAGGAGATCTCCTTTCTTTTTACAGCTGAGCCTGATCAGGCCTTCACAAACATTGGGTCCAAGAGATGAGTCTCTCTCTCTCTCTCAGCAAAACCACTCATGAATTCTGCATGTTTCACCTTCAGGAGTCACTGGTTTGTTGGTCTCAAATCATGGAGGGATCTGCAATCCTGCAGACAGATCATATTCCCCAAACCATCCCATTCCTTGCCAGCTACAGAAATAAGATGTTTGAGTTTATGTCATATCAGTTTCTTTTCTGAGATGCCAACAAACTGTCTTGCTGGATATGATAGCCAGCCTCTCATGTGGAGAGGAGAATGCATGAAATTAATGTTACTTGGTCCTTGCAGCAACACTGTTTCTGTTCCCACAACTTCTAGCTTTGGGAAGGAAGAGAAGGTGGACAGTAACAATTTTTTGGCATAACCATTTCTAACATGAAGCTTCCATCCCAAATTCATTAACTAAAGAGTTTAAACTCAGCTTACTTTGCTTAAAGGCCAATTCTCCTAACACAGGGTTTGTGTCATCCTTTTGACCAGCCTTCCCCAAAGTACTTGCAATATACTAGATTCCCTATTGCTACTTTTACCACAGTGCCCTTCCCCAGTAATTCAGACAGAAAGAGAGAGATCAGTTATTAAAATTACTGAATTATTGTACATAGATTGCTTTGGAATAAAAAACACTTGTGATTTTAGGCAGATTGAAAGAATGGGTTTTTCCAAAAACTTATTAGAGAGCTCATTCAATATGGTTCCTTACTGTCTGGCATATCTTCCACTGCTGTCACCACGCAACCTCTCAAGTGAATTGCTCCCAATGGTTCTTCTCCCTGGGGAGGACATGGAATCAAAATGAAATACAACACTTCTGAAACCAGTAGCATGTTAACATATGGCTACATTTTCAGAATGGAGACAAAACCATTTGATTACTTTGTATGTCTCAGGATCTTCAGTCAGTGTTGACATGGAGGGCTGGGGGTGTGGCAAGAGAAAGGCTTACAAATAAATAGGTAAACTCTTGTGATTTAGAATTCAGGATCTGCAGAGTACGTAGTATGGGAATGGGCCCATTAGAAATACACAAGAAATAGGATGCCATGTCTCAGCCTAGCATGGCAAATACCTCAAATATAAACTGCAAAATTACTGGATTGTGTTCATTTGCACTTAGGACCTAATTTGTTTTGATCAAGTGAGAGTACACATTGATTCTAATTAATCACAAATAAGAGGTGAAAATACAGATCAGTGTTACTTATTCCCAGGTCTGGGGGGCACTTGCCACCCTGGCTTTACAGCCCCAGAAACTATCCTTCACTCTGCTTTTCCAGAGGATGGCTAGGTCATGGAAGAACAGTCCCACTGTCCTGCCTGATCTTCCCTGTCACATTCTCATGCAAGTATTCCATTCAGGTATTTCTACAGGGTACTGGATTCAAAACAAACAGGGAAATAAACCGAATCTCTCTTACTCCAGCCGGATCATAATAGTGAAGATATGCAGGATCATCTCTTAAAACAAACTTTCTCACTTTCCAGTTCTTCCTCCGATGTCCCTAGGAAAATTCAAAACGAGGAATGTCACAGAGCTGCTTGGCCTGCATGCAAATCTTACCCATGTGTGAGAGGACAGGCAAATACAAAGGGGAAAAACCTGAATATTCTGGACAGGAAATACTCACTGGAGTAGGACTTGAATCTGCCTTTTCTACATTCCAGTCTTTTGCACAAGAACTGGGCTATCCTCTGCTTTATCTCTCTCTTTTTCTTTTTTTTTTTTTTTTTTTTTTTTTTTTTTTTTTTTTTTTTTGTGCAAAACAGAGGAGCTTCAACATGGGAGATTTCCCCTAAACATACCACACAGTCTGGAAGTTATGACATTCACGTGAGTTCTGTAAGAACTGGGTTTAACTTGCTAGAAAACATGGCTGCAAAGTGCCTTGCAGGAAGGCACCTTGAATTATTGGCAAGGATGAGCTGAAAGTCTTTCTGTCCCTGCAAAGATAACAACAAAAATTGCTTATCTGGCTTAAACATCCTGTAGGGCTCACAGCTGAGAAGCGCAGGCAGAAATATGGACATAGGTGCTTCATGGCCCATTTTCATGACTGAAAAGGTTGGGTGTGGAAGCATTTTCAGCAGAAGCAGGGACCTTCCCAGGCAATGACCCATAACTCACTGAGGGTGACCAAGTGCAGACTAACACTGGTGGAAGATTGTCATTAATCACTTCCTCTGGCATTTCAAAATACAAGTTTCTCAATCACCTCCTGTTTGCATGGAAGCTCTTACTAACTAAGTTGGTAAGAATGTGATGGAGTAAAAGAGCAGCAAGGAGTGGGTCTAATTTCTTCCATTGACTAAACTGATTAAACAAGAGAAATATTTGTTAGCACCACCAAACAGTTCTTAGGCCCTCAAAGACTATTTTAACAGTGCAGGTTCAGACTCAATATTAGGGAACATTTCTTTAGAGAGAGTGCGGTCAAACACTGCAACAGGCTACCCAGAGAGTTGATCAATTCACAATGTCTGTCAGTATGTAAGAAGCTTTTGGACAACAAAACACTTAACAATGTGCTTTAACCCCTGGTCAGCCCTGAAAGTAGTCAGGCTGTTTGACCAGAGGACTGTTGCAGGTCCCTCCCTCCTGACCCATTTTATTCATTGAAGAATCCTGATTTTGCCTTCAGCTCACTGATATCTGCTTGCAATGGCCTTGGAAAAATGACATTCACTGTAATGATTAATATTTTGCTGGAAATTAAGGTATCCAGTTATCTTCTGTCTTACACATGAAATATTAGTGACTGAAACAACTCCTTTGCTCAAGCATGCTGAAAAAGTCCATGAAAACTGGCAACTAAATCGAGTTTTGTGTCCAGAGAGACACAGGAGTGGCAGCTTTTTTACCTGACTTCAGTTTTGCATTGTACCAAAGACTTGTCACATCTTCTTGTTAGGACTCTTTCCTAATTAAGCTATCAACTGTTTTATTTTGTGGTAAGAGCAATTAACCTTGCAATATTTGTCCAGAGACCTGCTGCTGTGCTGCAGCAAGTGTTCCTTGTGCAAAGGCAAGAGAGACAGAGAAGAAACCTGCCAAGTGTGGAGATGCCATAGGGTAGTTTCTCTCTTACCTAAAGCTTTTAATTGTAAAAGAGTAGCCTTGCACCCTGGAACATCATCCTAGTGACAGGATGGAACATGGGCAACACTGACCTGTTTCAGCAAACATCCTTGTTTGACAATTGTGCCTCTGAATTCTTCTTTTTGGACCGCATCATCATCACTGGAATAGCCCTCACAGAAAAATCCACTGTCTGGCTGCAAGACCACAAGAGAAATGTTACAGAAGTTACACAGCTGCTGCATGCTTCTGTACATGTACCAATCTGGCATCTTTTCACTTCCCTCCATGCTGTTTTTTGCCACCCCAAAGAAAATAGTATCACTGTTGTTGTTGTTGTTGTTATGTTTACTGTTAAAAAATCTAACCTTTTACTGGAAGAGCCTCCCAGTGAAGCTGAGGAGCTCTCCAAACCACATGAACACATTTCAATGTGAGGTGGGACTACACTTCTATGATACCAAGTCAAGACATTGACTTTCTGTGGCCTCCTCACACCACACTGGCATTGAATCAATCTAAAAATAATCCAAAAGCAAGCAGGTCATACATGGGCTGCTACAAGAAGCACTCCAGGAGGCCACAAGGCTGCCTTTACCAGGAGTGTCTCTGCTAACAGGTAAAGTCTCCCTAGCACAAACATATTTAGGAAAACAAATGAGTAGTGGGAGAGTCATTCTGCTGAAGCGAAGTGATTCCATGGGGTAAGTATAAACAGAATTGTGATACCAATTTACTTGTTTTCACTTTATAGAAGACATACATTTTGTTAGCATAAGTCCATAAGCCAAATATCTTTCAAACATATTTGACGGTGATATTTCAAGTTCTTCAAAACAGGCCACAGAATATGAAGTAATAAATGGAGAAGGCTGGGTATGACACCCAGGACAGGTTACTGGGGGATATTAAAAACTTTTACTTCTTTGCTCATGGGCAAGCTGTGTGTGTGCACACTCCCACTGAGTCAGATTTGATGGCTCTGCACAAAAATGGGTTTGTAGCTTCTGCCACTCTGTGATAGCCCTGTGATAATGATTTACTCTCTTTTCTTCCATTGAGTCAACAGGGAAACAGATGGTTAAATTCTGGTCACCAGTACAATTACCAGGAACAAACTCTAAGTTAAAAAGAACCCAGCTTAAAGGTGCGTACTATGGGAGCCTTCTATCACGCTTTGAGAATTCTCTACAAATTCATTTCCCACACTTAGTTTCAGCACTCAATTCACACTTAGAAGGTGCCAGAAAAAAAAAAATCTGTCCTGGTTATAACTATTAACGTGAGCAGGCTCATTCTGAGCATTACAGGAAAATGACAATTTAAGACAGATGTCTCCTCTTCTGTACAATCTTTCCTCCAGGATTTAATAAGCCCAACAAGAAGCATGAGAAAAGCAGAGCATCAGGAAGTGAGACAATAAAAAAACACAATACAATGCTCACAAAGTAATAGTAGGCATCACTGAGATCCAGGAAGGGGATGTCTGACAGTCCCTCTGCAGCTGCCTTGGACGTGTCCCCAGCAGGCTGTAGGTAGCCTTCATTCAAGAGGGAAGAGGCAAGCAGGAGACCTTCTTTACGATTTCGGATAGAGCTGCTGGACACCAGCCAGTCAATCACACAGGTGCCTAGTTACAAAGGAACAAAAAATTAGCCACAAACCAAGAGAGACATGAAAAAGCCTAAAAGTACACAGGAAACAAGCCTACTCCATGTATTCATCAATCTCCTGAAATATGTTCTTAGTAACAATATGGGGAGTTAATCTAGGGAGGTTTCTGGCCATCCATTGAGGTACAGCCTTTCCAGCTGATGGCAGGGGCCGGGACAGCTCTCAAACACCATTCCTGATGGAGAAGAGAGCTGGGAGGGGATGCAGGGCTGAACAAGAAAGCCTCAAAGACAGAGACTGGGAATGTACAGAGGATAGCCAAGCCTGGATCCAGGCTGCAATGCTTCTAACATAATGCTGTTCGAAATCACCAAGGTTGGAAAATACCAATAAGATCGTCAGTCCAACCATTAACCCAACACTGGCATGTCCCCCCCAAAGCAATGTCCTCAAGTACTACATCTATGTGGTTTTGAGCACAAATACAGATTTGACTTTGAGAGAAACAGGAATTACAATGGGACACCGTTTGGTGATGAAAAATCCAGAATGGAATAATTCTTCTGTATATAAGTGTTTCACACTGCAATCTACTCAAAAGATTACTTTAATCTTTCTGACACAAGTAAAATTTCATTCTTCTCCTTTGTTTACCATGGCCATAACTGAACACTTTCCCAAGATATATCCTTTGAGCATCTCCTGGATTAGTCGAGAAAAAAATCAAACTTCTCCATCCTCTACAGAGCTTAGAGCTGTTTCACCTCTGGTTTTTCTGTGCTCCCTTTATTGTATAGAGGGACAGGAGCTCCTTACCTGTAAAGCAGTGATTAAACACTCTTTTATCTTTTTCCAGCTTCAACTCCTTGATTCCCTTTTCAGGATCTTTCATTGAGAGGTACAAAGCACTGTGCATAAAAAGAAGCACAGAAACTGTTAGCAAATAAAAAGATTTTGCCAGTTTGTACAACAATGTCATTGTCATCATGTTCAGCTCTCTGCAGAGCTGTAAAATGGCTTAGTTTCATCTCTTGCATCTCTTGAAAAATTCAAGTTGCAAAGCCTGGAGGTCTCACTACATTACTTCACATCTGTGGGAGCAGAGGGCGGAGTGTACAAATGGCTCACCACATCTCCCTATTTTGAGATTGCAACTACTTGTGGTGACTATAGCATGAAGAGAGGAAAACCCACTGCTGAGGCACCTTCACAGGGCCCCACAGCCTCAGCAGGAGGGTTCACTGCTGTGCTCTGTATTCACCCAAAGGTCCTGGGCCAAGCAGAATACCTGTCCCTGTCCCAAAGTCTGCATGTTCTTGGATGATCTTGGCCCTTTGCAGTTTTACTGTCTTATAAGAACACTTCAGGCTTATTTTTATCTTGGTATTTACAGCTCAGAGGCAGAAAACAAGTCATCCTTGATTTTGAAAAGTACTAACAGAATGCTTCCTTTTATCTCTTCTTCTCCCTTTGTCAGTTTCGTGTTTGGCAGGCACCACAGCCCCCTTACCATCCAAAAACTAGGCTAACATCAGAAGAAGAGAAGATGGAGAGCAAACAAAAGGTCTAAAATATTTTTAGTAATAAATGATTTATTGTATAAAATGCTTCTTCTGGAAAAGTCACACTTTAGCTGGCACACCCTCTTGCACTCCATTATGCCCAGGAATCTCTTTATCAGCAAAAAATCTTTGATAAACAAGCATGTTTTGGTAATTGATAGTATATTCAAAAAGATCTTCCCAGTTCTGATTGCCAGCTTTCTGACACATTATACAAACTGAAATTTTTAGTCAGGCAGAAAGGGTTGTGAGAGGATCCCTGGACAGACAGGCTCATTGTTCTTCCTGACTAAGGTTACATGTCTGAAACACTGACTGCAGATGGAAGTAAATGGGAGAGCAGAGCAATGAGAACAAACCTCAGATTGATTGTTTCAGACAATCTGATGGACTTCCTTGTGGATTTTCTGGCAAATCTTTGGCCTCCATCTATGCAATGAATTGCTTTCTTGATATCCCGCACCCAGGCATCTCTCTCCTCCAGGTAGGCAGCTTGAAAAAAGTGGTCCTGCTGCTTGGCCACTGTAAGCTTGAATACAAACTGAAATAATAAATTACAGGGGGTGTTTTTAAAAGTTGTTTTGGGCAGTTGTAGCCAGTTGGGCACAATTAAGATACCACAACATACAGCCTACCTATGCCTAAGGACTGTAGAAAGTGCCTTAGAGACACAGTAAAATGATAGAAACTCTAAAGAAAACCATGAACAAGCACTGCACATAACTGAATCCTTTTGTTACTTCACCATCACTGATCCTGACATCATCAGCACATCCAAGGTGTGCTGTGGAGGCAGCTCTCTAGTCACAAAGAGAAACAGACAACTTTCCCAGGCATTGTTCTGGGAAAGGCTGTAAGAAGCTCAGAAAAAAAAAATTATAAGCAATTCTTATATTAACTTGCTGCACCTGGTGTTGTGAACATGTGGAATGTGTTATGGAGATATGTTTACCAAAAGGGTGGTCTCTTAATTAGTCGATGGTGACGGTGTTTTAATTAAAGGACCAATCAGGTTCACCTGTAGTGAACTACAGTATAAAAGGAATGAGTTTCTTAATAAAATGATTTAGTCTTCTGTGAATGCATGGAGTGTGGCACTTGTTTATCTGTGTTGCTTCTGACTCAATAGCAACAGTATGTGGCACCAGTACAGCTGCTGATTCTAACTTTTTCTGGGAAGTTCAACACAGTTGAAAAGCTGAAGTGATTCCTTGGAGTGGCTACCTAGAAAAGAAGCTAGACAAGATTAAGAGAATAAAAGTGGATATTTATTAAAGGCCTTCAATAGGTACACCTTGGGCAGTCAGAAGCCTCTGAGGGGTTCCACCTGAGATGGACAACGGTCACAAGTTTTTCAGACAGATTAAGTTTGGCCCATTTACATATCAGGGGTTAATATTCCAATTACAACTTCAGGTAATGAAGTCATGTACCCCCAGTTTCTTCCCCCCCAACTCACTTTTGTTTATACATTCAGGGCCTGGAACAGTGAGGTGTCCTTTAGCTTCGGGCCTAGAGAATAATTTTGTCTGACCAAAATGTGAAGACAGTAGCTGACACTCTATATGGAGTTTTAGAGTTGTACACTAAAGCAGTACAGGATTTGAAAAATATAGAAGCTAAAATCCTAAGACATCAGAAGCACCCAGCCCCTGCAGGCTTACAATGGATGTAAATTTTTTTTAATGTTTAGAGTGAGAAGTCTGAAGAAGGAAAAATACCTCACATCATATTCAGTTACTGAGTCACAAGGGAAGAAAAGGTCTCAAATATACTCAAGAGAGTACTTGAGTATATTTGCAGCCTAGTAAACCTTTAATGGCTTAGTAGGGAGATGACAGATCCAACCCTTGGCTACGCCTTAGGATCACCTATCCAAACACACTAGCAACAATGGAAAGACTATATTTCCCAAAAAATGAGAATAGATCACCTAGAGGTAGTTGTAAACAGAAAAAATAACAATAACCTGAAAAAAAAACCCAAACCAAAACCAAAAAACAAACCCCAAAACCATCCAACATAAGTTCACACTGTTTGAACTCATTTCCATCCAGTGATGATCTGGATGGAAAATCTGGATCTAATTATTCTGGTTTCCACTTCCTCTAAAATATAGCTCCCCTTGAGTGACACTAATTTGTTCTGTAGTTGTGTTATAATAAATATTACAGGTTCTGACTAAGCAGATGTCTAAAAATGCCAAGCTAAGCCACAGGCCAACAGCACGACTTGATTAGGGCAAGGAAAGCAAAGGCTGTCAAAGAACAGCAAATTTACATTAGTGAAATCAGCACTGCTGAAGCCCATGTTTGTAAATTATACATTTCTGAACATCCCTCACAAGCATTTTCCAAACTATGGCCAACAGGAAAAAATCTGACACCCTGAAATTGTGCAGAAGTCCAACTGAATTTAATGGAAAATACATTTCAAACTTATAAAGCAACAAGTCCTCAAAGTCCATCTCGGATGGAAAAGTAGCCTTCTCTTATCTGATACTGTTCATATTTCCAGCAATACTCACCTTTTCTGTTATGCAGGAAAGACACACTGAAAATTAATGCACAGTGTATGACTAAAGTAAACAGACAGATCTATCCAAATCCCAATATTCAACAGTCAAGCTAACACCCCAGATTAATAGAATGAAATACCAAAGCATTGATGAGATTTATTACCAAAGGGAAAAAATGGCCTTCTCAGAGCTGAGAAGCAACCTAGAGTGAAATGCTAAGAAGAGTTTTCATTTCCAGCACACAGAAAAGACTGGCAAAGCCATTTCTTCTTAGCATTTAGAAAGCTGGGCCAGTAAGTTAGATAGACTTCCAGGCTTCCTCTGAAATTGGTAAAGAGGTTGATTCTTCAATCCTAGATATGGCCAAGCCTCCCTCTGATGATGTATACCTGGTTGTGTTTTTGAGAAAATTAGATGATTAGACTAAACTAAATACCAACATTTTACATATTTAAATTGAGAGAGATGAATCTAACTCTGAGCAACCAAACAGGATAATGTTGTCCTCAAGAAAACCATGGGGGGAAATGGAAAAAGCTGAAGAATATCAGAATTTATGTTACATTAAACAATGATCAAACTTTAAGTCAAGGACAGCAGACAGTGGTGAATGCATTTTGAAATATAATCTCAAAATATGCAGTTGCAGCCCCTTCTGAACAGGCTTTATCTGTGCTTAACAAATCCAAGATTGGTTCTTTTCCCCTCAGCACCTGCAAATTGTAATTGATGTAGTAAACAAAGCATGTTGGTGATGTGCTCTGAGCTTCCAAATGAAGTCCTGGTGCAGATACACATGCTGATTCAAAAATTTAACCAGAGAAATATGGAAGTTTGTTTGTGGCCCAATAGTCCCTGTTCAAACTGGGCCCAGACAGATGAGACTATCCTTAAAACTGACCCAATGAGAATTATTCCACTATTTACCATACAGAATTCCTGTCCTAAAAATATACTTTCATTCCTAGCCATATAAACTTAAGAACCAGAGTAATTCTCATAAGAGGAATAACTGTATGCTCTGACATTTAACTAGTGAGAAGCCAGAAAAGAATGCAGAAACATTGAATTCAGCAGTACAGTAAAGCTGTAAAATGAAAGATGTAAAAATAAAGATACTACGTTTTCAAGGAATACATGTAGGAACTTAGGTATAATAATATTGGGCTGTACTTGTAAGAATTATCCTGGTGATAGCTTTGCTCCTGTGAATGAACGTGTTCAATTTTTGGCAAGTTGAAATTTTAAGAGAAAATCTATCTCCAGGGCTACTTGTTTATGGACTTGCAGAACAATCTCACCACCTCAATATCAAGGATCTGCTCCAATGCCTGCTGAAGTAATTTGGATTTTTTCCACCGACTTCAGCAAACTCTGCACAAATCTCATTTATGAAAAGCTATTTTGGGTGCCTCAACCCCTGGGTCTCTCTTTGTCTTTATTGTCCCTCAGAAAAGACCCCAAGAACTAAAATGAAACATAATGTAAAGCTCATTATGTAAACACCCAATGTAAAATGAAGCATAACAGAAAACCCAGTGCAGCCAAAGGAATGACTGTCACCCTTCCATAAAGATACAATGCATCTTCTGGAGACTGGTGCATCCCAAAGGATGCCTTTTGGGCAGGTGAGGATCTCTCTCACTCTGCCTTCAGCAGACATCAGATACTTCAGACCTCTGTGCCTGCTTTGTTGAATGCACATATGCTGGTGAATTATTTTTCCTTTATTATAAATATGTTACTGACATTTTCAAGCAACTACTGTGAAACAATGTTGATGGCAGTGCCTTTCTGAGAGTTAAAGAAAAAGCCAAAACCCAACACAAAACTGTTTGGAGAAGAATTCTTTGTGAGAAAAACTTGATTTCTACCATTATAATCTAGGTCCATTATACTCCTGCATAGTACCCTTCATACCTCATGTATAGAGTAAGGAGTGTTGTGCTGAGGCTTGTTAATAAGATAATCAGCACAGGATTAACAGCAATCTTTATTCTCTGCCCCATCCTTTTTCTATACTGTCTCAAAGATAGCTTGGAAGCTTTCTCTTGACAGATGTAAGTCTAAAAAGACTTAGTAAGAATCAGGGTGTGTTTTCTTCATATAAATATGGGTTCTGCAGCAACACCAAAAAAAAACCCAAGACCACCCTCCCCCCCCCCGCCCCCCACTCCCCCCCCGAAAAAAAAAAAACAAAAAAACAGGAAAGAAAGAAAGCAGAAGAAAGAAAAGAAGGAAAAAGCAAAGCCAGCAGGTCTAAATCTGACACAAGGGATCCTGATTCCACTTGCTACCAAACCTAAAGACAGGTTTAAGTATCCTCACTTTACTCATATGTAAAAGTAAAGTTCACCATCTCAGCCATGTCTCACACTTTCTATTTTTCTAATACTCTCACAGAGACTTTTATCTTTAGTCAGGTATCCCTGTGGTAAATTTCTTTAAACTGTGGTGGAATAATGTTCCAGATTCTGGGGGGCCCCTTTGTCAGAGGAATTCATGGGAATGTCAGGTCTATTTGATGAAACTGAGTTGACAAAATAACAAATTACTAATGATATGATTCTTTGCCCATATGAGAAATCCTGTTTTACCAACTATTTTTCAGGAACCCTGTAACAAAATATGTGTGTCACAGCATTTATCTCCTTCCTATCTGCGCAAGCCAATTGTTCCTTGACAAAAAAATAAATGTTTCTCCTGCTCACAAAATATTGTCCCACTACCATTTTTCTGTGGCACTTAGATTTACATTTAATTCAGGAGTTGTTGCCATTCAGCTGCAAAAAGTCCTCACACCAATTAAATTTAGTTCTGCTCTCTGAGAGATTCAGAAGTTTAATAAAAACCAACCAACCAAACCCCAAGTGCTTTCTGAATTATTCCTCTTGAAGTGTCCTGAATTCAAATAGTGCACAATTCCAAGCCTGCTTGTGACCTCCTAAGGCATATGAGAATCTCCACTAGGATAAGTGCCAGGAATTAGCAACCATCACCCTTTTGCCTTTTCAGTGCTTCCAGAAGTATAAGTATACTGTCAATTTTTTTTATTAAAAAAGTACATACCATTCTTTTGCCAAAATCTTGGTATGGGCTGTGAATAGAGCTTTCTTTTAGTGGGATCATCCCTTTGGGACTGTTATCAGCCTTCCGCTTGTAGAATTCAATTCCATCTTCTAAGAGCACAACCCACATTGGCTTCCAGGTATTAAACATGCTGCCCTGCATCAATAAATCGCAAATTATGTTCAATGAAGCACTCTTCATGTGATACCCAAGGAAGATATGAGATTCCAGGGAGTGTATTATTGATGCTAAAATAACTACAGTTTGTGTTTCAAAGGGAACATGCCACAACCTCACCCATCCTACTATGCAGTTAAATATTGTTGTTATTTTTCTGACCACCATTTATTTCCCCTTGTAGTTGCTCTGCCAGTGGAAGCCACTGTGGGTTTAAATAAAAGCAAAGGCTTTATCCTATGGGCTGTACTACAAAAGACTCTGAAACAGAGATTCATGTGGAGTGGCAAACACCTTCCCAAAGACTGGATGTTCCTGTGGCCCCACACACTGTCTTGAGGCCAAGGTGACGTGACCTCTTTAATCTCACTATTCTTCCTTGATGTTTAACCCAATTAAGTGCAACTGAGTAGGCTGTGGCTATTTCCTGTTGCCTCTTTGCCAAGATTCCACAGTATGTTTCCCTACACCTTCCCAGAGTTAGTCTTCTCTTCCACTTAATCCAAAACTACCCCACTTACCTTCTTAACCAAGTAGCCCTCCCTTATGCGCATTGGCTCTCGCTCCATGGCTTGAGCAATCCTGCTCTCAGATCTGTCAGCACTGGCTGTTGAGTTCCTCTGGCAGCAAAGTCTGTGGGATGGTGTTTTTACAGTACAACTGTGTCATTTCACAAGTTCCTCTCAATGCTAATCGCAAGCCCATTTCCTCTTAGAGAGTGAGAGATAGGGAAATGCAGAAGTACATGTGTATTTATAGTCTGTCTCTGGCAGCACAGACAACAGCCTGACAAAACACTCCATCCTCTCAAATACAGCCAGCCTTGATGACAGAGTCCTGGGAAGTTAAATAAACACTTCAGTGTTCAGTCACAAGGAACTGGGCCTGCTCTGCAAATACATGAGCTCTACCAAAACACCCAAAACAGGGCATGGTGCTGCTGCTGCCTGGTGCATGCCAAATGATTTCAGAGACAGGTTTTCAATGCATCAATGCTTTCACTTCACCCTGCCTTCCAAACCTGGCTCCATGAGGGCAAGCATGTGGGGTCTGGCAGGAAGGTGGAGGACCCTCACTTGGTTAATGAGGATGCGCCCTCTGCTGATATGAGAAATTTGTTTATCAGACTTGATCAGGATTTGAATTTTGATGCTGAAGCCTCCCAAAGACGTCTGCTGTCAAATAGGCACAAATGGATTAGACCTGTGCATTACCTAAAGCACTGACCACAAAATGCTTTGTACAATCATCTTTTACTTCCTGCAGAGCTTGTTTGGCTTTCTTTGGAAAAAGACAAGGCAAATGCATAGGTTTTTATAAATACCAGAGTCACAACCCCTCTTCCCCATATAGAAGAAAGTGAGTGTATATGGGAAGCGATAAGAGGCTGCTTCATGGTGTCTTGAAGCAGCCTCTTGTGTTCTTCCAAGCACAAGATTCCAGGTCACTTTTGCAGCTAACCTCATTCAGATAAGTGTTGATTAAGCCCAGGGTGTCTCCATCTGTCACCACTGCCAAACTAAAGATTCCTAAACAGGGACTTTTTTCACAGACAGAAATTCCTGTTCTCCATATGACTCTCTGTCTCAGACTTTACTCTGAAGGAAGTCTAACTCACAAGTCTGTGATAGGGGACCAGAGGGTTAGCAGAGCCCTCAGAGACCTTTCCTAGACATTCCTCACTGATGCCTATTTAGTGGTATTCTCACAAATAGGACTCCACTCCTTCTTTGGTATCTGTATCAATGCTTCACTATCCCAGTTGCTGGGTGTTTTTCCTCAATGTCTGAATTGAGATTTTCCTTTTCCAGGTCTTTCTCAGTGAGTTGCTGCTCAAATGACACATCCAGTCTCTGTGCAGGCAGAGCACCTGTCTGTACCACCTGTTTCAGGTTAAACATTTTAACCTGAAACATTATGGTTATGTCATGGTGCATTCTGTCCAAAGCATACTTTTTTGTGATGATTTAATCTATCACTATATTGTTTGGGGTTTCTAAAACCTGCAGTCCCAGTACATTGTTCCTTTGTTCATGTAAGTCATACTGTTGTAAGGATCTTATTGCTATTAGAGGCACTAGCTGCTGATGAACCCAATCCATCAGTTTGCAAATTAAAGACTCCATGTATTCTCTGGCTGTGAAGCATACTTGAATTCAACAATTAGATTTTAAAATTATTAGAGACAGAATCTCAACAGACCTAATAAAACTTCATGGTCCTTGGAATTAAAAGTAAAAAATTACCACTAAAAAGTGATCAAAAACCTTGTCCAACATTTACAATAGAAAATTTGCCCACCAGGTCTAGGACTTGGAATGAACTGAAGATGCTCTGGATTCCTGGAGCAGAGATAATCTAATGGGATTTCTGAGTTATATTTCTGTGAACGTTCTCTTCTTCCCCCAGAAGTTTTAAAAAGATGTTTGAGGGACTGAGGAGCTTGTAGAATCCTCCTGTATAATGTCTTTTTTGGTCACTAATTCTTTTTGCTTTAAGAAGGTGTCAAGAGGGTCCCACGGAGTCAGCTGAGTAACAACAATCACACCAATGGGGCTACATGTTCTACTTTACTTTGACATACTTATCTTTCTCTATACACTGTCTCACGCCACTAATGCTTAATGCTCATTGGTTAAGAGGCTGCATTCATACATACATGTTATTTGCTGATTGCTTGTCACGCTATAAGCATTTTTGCTAACGTGTGCTAAATTAGACATTCCCACAATGTGCCTGGCATCTGGCCTCATCCTGGCACAATGCTCATTTTTCTTTGTTGTATCTATTTGAGAACAGTACATGGTCTATCTTGTTCCAAGGACAGTACATGGTCTTCAAAGTAATTCTGTAAGCTGCAGGCCAGGGTTGTCCAATTCTTGTAGGAAAATAGCATGCCCTTGTTCTGCCAAGAATCTTTCTACAAAGGGGAATTGTTTCCTTCTCTTCACTTTCATTTCTGTGGTTCTATCTTCAGGAAAAGATACTTTTTTTTTTCCTTTTCTCCAATTGGATAAACCTAAAATACCGGTCAATACCAAATACCAAAAAATACTGGTCATAGTCAACAGTAAGTCTCAAAGTGTAATTTGAAAGCCAAATTATCCCTTTATTACCTGCCTTGAGGACATAATGCTTCAGAGCTTGGAGCTATGATTAAAGACCAAGAACAGGATCACAGCTCTTCTTTCTGTCCCTACTTTGCGTCCCCCACCTCGGTGTGAGGAAAGGAAGCCCCCTCCCTAGCTGGAAGGCTTTATGGGGAGCAAAGACAAAAGAACCTGCCAGTATTTCCCTCCCTGCAGGCATCCTTTGTGCAGGTTTTCCTGCTCACCTGCTCCTGCTGACTCAGTGCTTGTGCTGAATCAGGATGACAGGGCCCTGCACAATAAATTTGCGATATGAGATGACCAGAGATAGGTACTCCTCAATAGAATATCTATATATCCCTATACTAAAAAGTGGTTTAATGAAAACAGAAAAGGATGGGGATTCCACAATTTCACAAAAACTCCTTTTTCTCACTTATCTGTGTGAAAAGCCTTTGGCGGTATGAAATGTAAATCTAAATGCAGTGGCACCTAGCCAAAGGCTCCAGAATTTACCATTACTACTTATGCTACTCAGTGTCAAAACACAAAATAACTTCCATTTAATGTTAACTGAAGGCAACCACTTTTATAACACCTTTTTATTGTTTCTATTTCATCTTCAAAGCTCAGCTCGTCCTTTTGCTGTTCCACTTTACAAGTCTGGGGCAATCCTGTTCTTTAATGCTGAGGTTTGGTTTCATTTACGACACACTACTGCAGGGAAATCAGCACTTCATCCCCCCCTAGACAGAAACATGCTGATGTAGCTGAATCATTCATGTCAGGCAAAATGGTCCTTAAACACACAGTAGCTGTGGCAGGTGCAAGGGAGTGTGGACTGTGGATGTCAGTCTTCTTTGTCCAGCCATTCCTAAAGAGCAGCACCAGGCATAAGAGGGAGGAAGAGCTGCATTTCTTTTACCTCTCCACAAAGGGGAGGAAGAGCTTTATCAGAAGGAGAAGATAACCTGCAATGTGGAAATCTGCTATAACTTACTATGTCCTCTCCATTTCTGTCTCAAGTAGGTAAAGGTGTATGATGTCAGATGACCAGAATTTGTCACAATATTACAATCTGCAGCAGAGCTGAATATGTTAGCTCAGTTTACTCTTCTTGTACAGGAGAACTTACTGCTGAATTTCTTCAGAAAATTCTTTATTTCTGCTAATTCAGAATATAAGTTCCTGCAAGCACTGAGAAAAAAAGATCAACCACATGTATCTAAGCAAGAGGGACTAAGATGTGTTTATACCAAAAATTGGAACCATACAGCAGCTGCAAGGAAGACAAAATTCTCAGTTACACCTGCTTCATTGCTCCACAAGCCCTTACAGAGATGGTTCTAACATGTTTGTTGCACTGTAAATGCCACAAACCCACCTAATCTGTAGTAAAACACATGACCTATCCGTAAGTATATGTCACTATGGCAAATCAAGCTGCATTTGCAGGGGAAATTATAACAATTGTTATATGTTCAAAATTATTGTCTCTATGGGAAAGATACACTCAAGTGATTTTCAAACAAGACTGTCCAGCTGACATTTCAGTAAAAAAAAGTGGGAATCCACAAAATTAGAGGGTTTTGGGAAAGCTGCAAAAGACAGGCCTCAGAAACAGCAGAACTGTGATTAGAGTTAAGCAATAGCCATGAGATTGGTCAGCAGAAATATTATTTAAAAAGTAGAAAAGCAAGGATGCGTAGAACAATGGTCCATGTATTAATGCTTGTCTAGGATAACTTCCTAAGCTGCAGAAAAGTTTATCTAGCAAGATATGAGGAAGTTTGAAGCTTAATAATGGAGCTCTGTGCATTGTGTTTTAAGGCTTACAAGCAGGCATTGTATTCGAAATAAGCAAGCATTGTTTTAACCAAAGGTACGTGTGGTTATAGTGGTTGGATGGAACTACTGTCAATATGCTTCTGCTTTGTGTGATTGGTCAAAAAAGTTATAAAGTTGTAACATTAAGTCCTTTGTCTGCTGGTTGGGATGTGAGCTGCTCGCATCTTCCCATTGTCATAGCCATGTAATGAGACTGATGCTGAAAAATAAAACAGCTCGAGGCACGTTCCACAGCAGTCCCATCCCGTTCGTGATTTGTACATAACCCCCGGCCGGTGGCAAAACACATGACCTATCCATAAGTATATGTCACTATGGCAAATCAAGCTGCATTTGCAGGGGAAATCATAACAATTGTTATATGTTCACAATTATTGTCTCTATGGGAATGATACACTCAAGTGATTTCCAAACAAGACTGTCCAGCTGACATTTCAGTAAAAAAACACTTCTAATTCTGCACAGAGGCAGAGGGCTTGAAAGAATCAAAGTTTTAAATTGAGAGCTGGCAGGTGCAAGCCTTAGCACAATTCCCTACATCTAGAATCATACATATTGCTATTTTTAGAGCATGAGAAATTGTGGCTTTGCATGCCCTTCTTGAAAAGAAACCCCAAACCACAACATTTCCAAATTTAGCACTGTATTAAGAAATTAATCAAAGAGGAGCAAGCATAAAAAGGCTAATACAGGTATCACATGTCCCCTTAGAATGTAAATGCTGTGGTTTGGCCATCTTAAATGAACCATCTTGTTCTGCCTCAAGGTACATTTTATATATTTAATGATTGTTGAGCTTTGCAGTAGGATTAGTGCATTAGTGAGAAGGTCTGCATAAATGTTAATACTTGAAAACTTATGCAGTTGACATATCATGCCTAGAGAGATCATATTGAGTAGGTGCAATCAAGAGACTGAACACATCTCTCCAGAATTTTTTCTAGATAATTCAGACCTTCTTAAAGCATAGGTCATGGTTCATCTGCATGTTATCTCTTAGCTTTAATTGAAAACATCCACCCTCACCTCTCCCCAGCAGTAGCTCCCCATAAGTAATACATGCAGGTTATGCTGGTGCGGCTGGGAAGGTCTATGCACAAGAAAGAGGTCTTGGAGGATGCAGCTCACACATGTTGCAGGATGTATGAGACTTTCATAGTCTTAGGAAGAAAAAGAGGTATAGAACTGCTGGGTACAACTCACTCACCACTCCCTTCAAAAGCACTGAGGCATCACACTGAGTCATCACTCACACAGATGAGTGCTCCATTCTTCATACCGAAGGGAAGGGAATTAGCTTAGTGTACCTTGCTGACTCCACACAACAGACTGGGAAGCCTCAGCTGCCAGGGGAATGAAAAGTAGATTTGAAGGACTGAAAAAAACCAAACCAAAACATAGATACACACACAAAAAACCCAAACAATCCCCCTCAAAACAAACAAACAAACAAATAGAAAAACAGTTTGGCAGTTTAGAAAGACATTAAATATTGTAGCCTACCCTTCAAAGGTAGGTGTAGAGAAGGGAGGAATTGTCACAACCTTATCTTTTTGTTCCCAGCAGCAAATTGCTGCTGTGGCTTAGGAGAAATAGGACTTTGTCCTAAGTCTATGATGATTTATTAGCTTTGAATATTGCAAATGTTAGCATGTTTACTCTGTGCTCCTGGAAAAACCACACCGACTCTTCTTCCTTCAGATATTTTGCTCCCTACAGAATATCAAGCAATTAACATCAGGTAATGTAGCAGCCTGACATATGAGACCCATAGAAAATCCCCATGGGGACTGGAAGGGCCTGTTTTCTCTAGCCAGGGCCCATCCCACAGCATCAAGCACCTCCATCCTTGGGCTGAGGTCAAGCCAGGTACTCAACATGCAGGGTGAGGTCAAGGGCATCCATGGCTAGAGACATCAGTGGCGGAGATGGAGAACAGCTATCCTAAGCATAATTCAGGAAGGGCATGAGAACCAAAACTAAACTAAAACTAAACCATGGGCAGCCTCAGGTGATGCTGGTCAGGGCCATTAATGTGGGCAGCAACAAAACTAATCTCCCAGAAGGACTTAGCAAAGGCAACCCCTTCCCTTGATCTATACTGACAAAGGGCATCTGGTGGGATCAGATAAGTAAATTTATTAACACAAGTGAAATTATTAGATCAGTCAAAAGAAGGTCATTGCCTAAATTAAGAATTTCTTCTTCAGAAATGTTCTACTCTCACCATGTTACACTTCCATGTGGTAAGACAGTTACTATGCATACACATTCCATAATATGATGCTTTTTTAGTTATCCCTCATGTTTGCCTAGTACTGGTCAGGAATAAAGTTCCAGTCTGAGCTGTGTCCGTAGAAAGATAATTATTCAGGCAGAAGGAATGAGGGAAACCCCTCATTATAGATCTGACCTCTCATGTACTTAGGAAGCTAATTGCAATCAATGACTTCAGCTACACATAATTTACTACATGTTATGTCTGACCCATTAAGAAAGTAAATCTGATCCCTGGCCATTACTCTTCACACACCTCTTTAAGTGATAGTATCACATTCTCCACAGGTGAGGCCTCTGTGATTTCATACGGAATTACATTTAAACTTACAGAAAGGGCATTTGCTGCCAGCAAAACTTCCAACAAGCTACAAAATGCAGCAGTTTCTGCAGAATGCAATGCAAAATGAGATTTCTCTTGTGATGAAAAGAGATAAGAGAAATGCACCAGGAGTGGGTGTTGTTTGTTTATTTTTGGTTTGTTTGTTCAGTAGTATTTTTGCAGAGATACACAGTTCTGAGAAGCAGGGATCATATCCTGCCCCTATATTTGTGGAAACCTGAATGGCTGAACACATTATGAAGCCTGTGTTTAGCTGGACCAGAAGCAAGGGATATTCAGTAGGATTTTGGGGGTTTTGGTGGTTTTTTTTTCCCAGAGGTTTTAAGCAGAATGTATTATTTTGCCTAAAGTTCCTAATAAAATTAAAGCACTGAATAACTTGCATGCATAAGAAAATGCAGGTGGGCAATGCTGTAACTACAATTTGGCTTTGTTCACATTACACCACTACATGTACATCCCAGCCTCAAAGAAACAAAGAACAGTGCAACATGGACCTATGAAATTCTCCTAATAAAACCATTAACTCTGCCATAATGTCCAAGCAAAATATATATTTGTGGCCCAAAGCTTGTGTCAGACATAAGGGTGCTGCAGTTTTAACAGCAAATAAGAACAAATAAAAAAGAATGGAAAATAGGCACAAACCTGCCTGGGTTAAAAGTAATCTCTTTAGAGATGGTAATGAGACAGGCTGAGAGTTGAATTATGGTAAATTGTTCAGTTTCAAAGATCTTTGTTCAAGAAAAAAGAGCACCAGCCATATGTAAAGAGTAGTATTAGACTTCAAGACAAGACATTCTGACTTATAGTGCAGTTACAGCGGAGTTTTTTTTTTTTTTTTTTTTCTATTTAAATAAGAGGATTGCAATGAAGTCATTAAAATAATCCCAAGAGAAACCTTGGCCTGCTGATGTTGACTGTTGACCTCAGGGAACAAGACAGTGACTCTCAGTCCAGGCATGGTGACTCTGACAGTCAAGAAAGCGACCCTCAGTCCAGGCACGGTGGCTCAACAAAACCTTTTGCTGCACCGGGGGAGAGAAGAACCAGAAAACCACGTCTTTGCTGCCTGCCCTCCCCTCTCTCTCGGGCAGCTCTGGCTCCTCCGTGCCGCCACACAGATGTTTCAACCCACCCCAGAGGGCTCGATCAGCCTTAGGGAGGCCTTTCCCGGGTGGGAGATTTGGGGGCCTCCCCCCAGGTGAGGGGGTCGGGGGTGGTTTGGGGGGGCTCCCCTCAAGCGGGACCCCACGGAGGAGCCCGCAGGGGGCTCCCTGCCCTTGCCGCTGTCCGCGCCCATGGTGCTGAACCGGAGGAGCCCTGCCCAGGCCCGCCTCGTTTCCCCTGGGACGAGCTGCGGGATTAAGGTTGCAGTAATCGGGGCCAGATTAAGTCCCTGGAAACCGGCAGCAATCTGATCAACTGCAAATGTCCCCCAGACCAGGATATGGGGAGGAGTGATGAAGTGGAGGCGGGGGGAAGAAGAGGGGGGAAAGACATCAGCTGCCCAGATGCTACGCTGTGATTAATGGGAGGGAAAATAAATAATCAAGCATCTCATCCGCTGCTTTTGAGAAGGGCTGGGTTGGCTGGGATCCGGCAGTCCCTCCTCTTCCTTCTCCCTCCTCCTCCTCCTCCTCTTCCTCTCCCTCGCTCCCGGCCAGCCGCCTTTCCTCGGAGGGGTCGAGACGCGCGCAGAGCCCATAGGCCCCTCCGGCCGCAAGCGATGGGCGACATTCCCGGCCTCGTGAAAATCAGCGTCTCCCTCAAAATCCAGCCCAACGACGGGGCCGTGTATTTCAAGGTGGATGGGCAGCGCTTCGGTCAGAACCGCACCATCAAGCTGCTGACCGGGGCCAAGTACAAGATCGAGGTGTCCCTCCGACCCGGCATCGTCCAGGTCACGTAAGTGCGGCCGTCCTCCTCTGGGCGGCTCTCCCGGCCCTCCTCTCCCTCCCACTGCTTTATTTTTAGATATTTAATGTTTTTTCCTGGCCGGCTGTCAGCGCGGGGTTTCCGTGATTTCTCCCTCCCCGCCCTTTTACTTTCGGTGGCCCCGTTTCTGTGTCCCTTGCCAGCTGTTCCCTGTGCTCCGCCTGGCTGGCCTGGGGGGGCCACGTTTGGGAATCGCTGCCTTCCCTCTCCCTCCCCACCTTCTCCCGGAGTCTCTTCAAGCCCAGCTCCTTTTCTCCTTCCTTCCCCGCGGCTTTCGCTGGAGGAAGAAGCCCCTCCTACACAACGCCGAAGCCTCGCTGCGGCGTTGCAAAGCAGAGGCAGGGACCAGATGGGGAACCAGCTCTGGGTGGAGGGGCAGCCCCGCCGAAGAGATTCGACTAACCTCTCCCGATCCATTCGAAATCAGATCCCGCCTGCCACTCCTTTCTGCTCCTTCACTGGGTGGCTGCAGAGCCCTGGCACATTTCAGAAGCCCCAATGAGTCAGCAGCACATGCAGGTCTGCTAAAATGCCTGAAGCTTTTTCCCAGCACAGAGGCTACCAGGCTGCAAACCCACGTGCTGGCTTCAAACTGCCAGGGAAGGGGGAATTCAGGGCTGTGAAAGGCTGGATCCTGTCTTTTTGTAGGACCATGGGCATCGGCGGTGTTAATGTCCCACTGGAAGAGAAATCACGCGATGCACAAGTGGCCTCTTACACAGGGATCTATGACACCGAAGGGGTGCCCCATACCAAAAGTGGGGAGAGACAGCCCATCCAAGTCAATATGCAGGTATGTGGTTCTCCAAGCCTGGCATAAGAGGATGAGGGGAGGGCAGCAGTGGGTTGACTCCCAGGGAGAGTGTGGTGAAATACTCCAGGACAAAGTCTAGTTGCAGCTGCCTTCTCCTTTGCTTTGTCTCACTAAGATCGCTGGACAGAACATAGCTGGAAAATACAAATCCTGCTGCCTTCTCTCCGAAGAAAACAGCAAGGGCCAGGAGGAAGTATAAGGTTTTCTAGAGACCTGCACCTTGGGGGTGATGCAGCTGAAAGAATTGTGAGCTGAACATCCCACCCCTTCTATAGGACATACTATACATATCAGACAGCTCCCACTGAGGTTCTTGGCTAGACATCCAATCCCTTGGCATACAGGGACCCTCTTTTGTCTGGCAGCACCATTTTTTTTTTAGCACAGAGCATGCCCCAAGCACAAGGGGTGACTGCTCTCTCCCTCCATCTGTCACCTTCAGCATGCCTGCGGACTTGCCAGAGAACTTGCCAGGAGAACACCCAAGGCTGTCTTCTCTCTTTTCCCATATGTTTCCATTATCTGCACCCACAAACCTAAATTCATATTTAAGCAGCTCCTCACCCCAGTCTGAAAGAGAGGCTCCATGGCCCCAAAGTGAGATGACAAAAGCTCCAGCCCACAAGGCAGCAGAGCTAATAGAAGACATGAAGTGCAGCAGGCAGATTTCCACAGCACTCTTTGGGTAGTATGCTCAGTTTTGGCAGTTTTTTTTCTTCTCCTGTGAGGGATTCCTGCTGTTTATTCCATGTCTTCTCTACCAAAAAAAGGAATCAAGATGGCAGCAAGCCATCTTCATCTGAAGCTCTCTTAAGAGTCTGTTCCAGTTTAAACAAACCCACCAGATTTCAGAATTTTATGGCGTTTGCTTTCTACAGACAATATTTCATATTGCTTTTCAGTATTTTTTTTTTCTGGAATCATAGTTCAGCATAGTAATCCCCTTCTGAATAAGAACTGTAACATCTCCATTTGGTGTTTCTAATAATTACAATGTGCCTAACTTAATTTTGGAGACCCACATCACATTACTATTTCATAATCTTGGGTTATTAAGATTAATATGGAGTATTATGTTAATCACTTTTATATACAGCCACCACCCAGGAAAACCAAATGCAGTATTATTTCACAAAAAGCTGAACATAGGTGCTGGATGCCACTGTTGATCATTGTATTTATATTTCACCTTGCTCCAGGAGGAGAAAGGACAGCATTCCCAAAAAATCATCTGCTTTGACTAAGGCATCCTTGTTTGCTGGTCACCTTTATCCCTAAGTGCAGCACTGATGTGAACTCTGAAAATCTAGAAATTTAACTTTTCCTTTAGAAAAGTTAAGTCAAATCACAGATGAAATGTAAGTAGGTTCTGACATTCAGTTACAAGCTCTGACATGGTTTGTTGCAGCATCAGAATGAGTAGCCACAATATTTGCCCAAAGAGCTGCTTTTACAGATAAGATCCTGGGATATTAACCATGAAGCTAATGGGATTTTCAAGCATTAAGCAAGTCCTTAATTCCTTTTAGGAACTGATCTTGATAGATAGGTTCATCAGTACAGAATTAGATACCCACAAATGATGCTTTTAAATATTAAATATAGGCAACTCCAAAGGGATTTACTTGTTTAACTCATCATTTTGCTGCTTAGCTAAGCAGAGCTGTAATAGTTGTAGTGAACAAGCCTCAGATACCCCAGCCTGAAAACTGCTTTGAATGCCTACTTCCTGAATCTTCAAAACTGAGCTTATTGCAGACAGCTTTAGATTTTCCTATTTCCTTCAATTATGAGGAACTCCTGCCTCCACTTCCTTTTCTAAAACAGACAGAATACCGATGCATCCTATGGCAATAAGGACATTATTTTACACATAAAAACTGAATTCACATTAGAAAGAGATTGTGAGATCAGTCCTGCAGTCAAAAACAAGTCTGATACTGCCAATCTAGTCTTAATGACTTAAGGTCCATTAAGATCCATAAGAACTTCTTTCCTATCTGCTTTGAAACTTTAAACAAATAATTCTTTGTGTTGCTGCTTTAACTGGCTAGAAGACATCTGACCCATGACAGCCAGAGTTGAACAGCAATCCTGTTTCTGAATTCCAGAATCTGATTATATGTTTCTGTTACCTGATTGGTCAATCATGCACACTATCCAGAAACTGCTAAACTGTCTAACAAATGGTATAAACTAAGTTAGAAACCTGCCTTTGGACCTCATTTTATTCTTGATCAGACTAGTCTAAGATTGAATAAAGAAGCTAGAACTGTATTCACAGTACTAACTATAAAATCATCTCAGCATGCAAATGTAGAGGAAGTGATTAAATAACTATTTACTCCTACAGCACCACATGATTGAGGAGAGCAGACAGGGAAATACACTTAATCTGAAGCCTGACCTGCAAAGAGCAGGGCTGTTCTTCCTCCCTGGGGATGCCCATATATAAGCTCAGCGGAGTAGCCAGTATTCAACTGTAGGAGCCATGAGAATTCAGGGGAGCTCTAAGGATGCCACAGAGCTTCTACATGTGCTAAGCACCAGGCTGTGGGAGGCACATGGTAGTAGAAAAGTTCTGCAATTGATTTTTTCCTTCTCCTGGAAACCCAGAGCATTTGAATTACTCAGGGTAGCTCAGCAAACTGGATCATTAAGGAAAATTAAATTTGCTTTCTTCATCTATCTTTTTGAAATTCAGATCCTTTGTACATTAATGAAATGAAATTATGCTCTTGTGTCATATCACCTTCTAAAAATGTTGCTAGAAATGCCTTTTCTTCCTTAGTTTCCACAGTGAGGGTGGCTGATTCTCCTCTCTGACAAGTTTTGTGGACTGTGCACAGTAATACCCAATGTGCTTAACCTTTACTGTCTTGCATTATGATTGTAACAGGACTACTATCAAAGATGATTGATTTTAAAAATGTCCTTAATTAAGGTTTTAGTTGCTAGGAGAGATAAAATAGCTGTACATCTGATTCTTTCTTAGTCAAAGGAAGTGGCAGAAATGTTTCTGTTACTCCTTCAAGGTAACACTTGTAACTGGAGCCAAATAAAACCCCTCCACTTACAGCACACAGCAACTTCTGCTATTGTCCAGGCTAAATTTAACTTATCAGGGTGGGCGAGAGGAAGGTTTAAAGTAATGGCTATTACACAGCAGCACCTTACAAACCACATTTTGAATTTCAAAAGAACAATGACAAATTTGTCCTTCTGAAAAATCTGGATACAGAAGACTCTGCTTGTAAATCAGGAACAATTTCTCAGTAAAAGAGCTTTTATACTGACTTTGCAAATGTGATTGTAGCAGGCAGATGATCAAAGATCTGCTCCCAGGCACATGATAGGAATAAAAAACAGTCAAGTGAAGAAGCAGTCATTAAAGTGAGTGATGGAAATACTCACTTTAATGAAGGGAAAATGAAAGGGAAAAAATACTGAAGAATAGTGCCATTCAGTAGCACTAAATTCACTGTCTAGTATCTTCTAACATAACACAATCAACAAGCCATACTGGCTTAGTGCCAATGGCAATACATACAGGCTTCACACCCCCATTTGAGATTCTCTGCAATGTCTCAAGGCATAGGAACTCAAATTTTCCATTACCATTAAAACTGGAATAATAATTTATTCTTGAAAGCCTCACGGAGGCTTTCTGATGTTGTACAGGTGTCTAGGAGTGGCTCAAAGAAAAAAACCCCAACTTTATCTTACAAAACTTTTTATTATAGCCATAGAACTTCTATTGTAGCCACAGTCTCATTCACTTTAAAGCTGCGTGCACAGACAATTTAGAGTCAATTCTCACTACCTCACTGTATTAGACACTTATCTGCTAAACAGGCTGTCTATCTCTTTATTAGCTCTTATTACTCAGCTGCACTATCACAGTCCAACTAACAGTTACAGATATGCACACAGAAATTCTCTTGCTCAAGTCTCATTTAAAATGTGGAATAGAATTCCAGGAAAGTAGTAAGTGGTGTGCAAGAGCAGCACATCTCAGTCAATACACTACAAATACAAGACTTCAAAATGCAGATACATTAAAAGTTTCAGACTGAAGAAAAGAAGAATCTTCCCAATCCCAACTGCAGTCTCTAGGTATGGTATAAAGGTAAAGTGATGGTGTGTATCACTGCAGGTCACTGGCACATGATCTATAGTATATACAAGCTGTGTCATCTTAAGAAAGATTATGGCTTTGATTCTTGTTGTTAGTAACATTTATCCATGTGGCAACTTGAATATTTTTACTCCCTCACCTATCCCAGATGTGAGTGCAAGAGGACAGTACATCATGTACTATGTATGGTTAAACATAAGACTTTCTGATTGTTAGAGCAGGTTTTACAGGTCTTTGATTTATTGATCTGAGGAGCAATGGTCCTTATACCAGGTGTTTCATGTTCTGCAGCTTCACAAGTGTTATTTCTCAGGATGAAAGAGAAACCAACAAAATAATCAGCTCACTAACACTGGTATTTCCTCTTCCTCACAGTTTAATGACATTGGCGTTTTTGAGACAGTCTGGCAAGTCAAATTCTACAACTACCACAAGCGGGATCATTGCCAATGGGGAAACAGCTTTGGCAGTATTGAGTACGAATGCAAACCAAATGAAACACGCAGTCTCATGTGGATCAATAAAGAGACCTTCCACTGAAGAGATGGGAAACCAATACTGCTGGAAAATCTCCCTAAAGAAAAATCTACCTTTTTAAACCAGCAAGAAGCCTTACCAAAGGCATATTGTAACACTGCTTTGTCCATAAGGTTCCAGCAACTACATTGTATATACAGGTGATGCCACTAAAATATTTGCCTATTACTGCATTTTAAGTTTACCATGTCATCTGTAAGATTCTTTATCTGTCATCCTGAGAATACTGAAAGGTTCATGGTAAAGGATTATCTGATAGCTTGGTAGGAAGTCATATCATAATACTGTTGTAAGTATTTGGATTATTTTGACTAGATGTAACAACTTTTGTGAAGTGTTTTGCTTCATTGCTTAGAATTTGGATTAACATCACATTGGTGATTTCTGTATTTACCTCTGTTTGCTCCATAATCGGTGTGTTCCTTCAAGCATTTTGTCGTAGCACTGTCTTCCCAGTGGACACCAAAAATTAAAAATATGGTTACTTGTAGGTTTAGCTAAATGGCAGCTAATGCACTGTTGGTATTGTGCTTTCATACCAAGGGATTTAGGAACTCATTCTCCCTTTTGTTAAGTGCTGTAAGATATTCTGTGAAGTTTGATAATTTACCAAATCTCCTAAAGAGGATTCTTTTTTTTTAAGCTTTCCAGTCTTTGAAATAGCATTAGGAAATGGTATAAAACATGATGAAGGAAGAACAATAAGTCCATTGTGTTATCCAAGACATCTAACAACACGGCTAAGACCTATCTTAAGATCATATAGTATCCTAGAGAGATACAGCAGCCATACTTAATTTATTTCCTAGAGTAAGAGTTCTGATATTAAACTCCATTTTTATTCTAATGACACATTGATGAGATCAGTTAAATCTTACAAATCAACATTTTCAAGCCTGACCACTGTATTCACTGACAAGATTTCTGACCAACAAGCACTCAGTAGTGTGAAGGTGCAGATCCCAGGGCATATTTATACATTCTCTGCAGCTTTTCAAATAAAGATAAGCATGCAAGCATTTGCATAGTTATAACTAAAGGTGCTTCATAAACAGTAGATCAATGTTTAACACAAACAGACAACACAAAACAGATGTATCTTTTATTTCTGTAAAGACAGGGAAGCAAGGAAACAACTACACTTGTCCTGTCTCCAGCTTGGGTTGAAGTAAGCTGTCAGTTCCTGCATATCTGTTATTCCCTTTGTGAATAATTTGTAAATTGTATAGGTAAATGGTAAACATGACTACTGATCTTTGTAATTAAAGGACCTAAACAATTTCTTCTCTACTATGGCCATCTAAATGAGCTGAAAACACTGTATTTAAAAAGGAAGTGGTTTTAGAGAATCAGACAGTAGAAGGTATGTAGCCAGTGCTTTCTGAGAATGCAGGCCAAAGCTACTGTTTCTAGGAAAGACAGATCCAGTGTGACAAAATGCAGATGGTTAATGTGATAACACTCAGAAGAGCTTATTAATATGCAGTTAGTTCCAGTAATATGGAGTGAAAAGAAAAGATTTAGGACAGAATTGAATTAGCAAAGAAATATTTACTTCTACTGAGTTATTAATCAAAAGGCTTTACTAGTTTTCTAGCTTTACTAGATTTCTACAGCCAAAAGAACTGACAGTGGCACTGATGTAATCCAGCTAGCTCAGTGTGTAACGGTGAACTAGCCAGCTGCATCTCCATTCTAAGGCAACATTATATGGGCAAATTTTACTGAAATGAAAATCTAGAAATAATCTTCTCCATTAACTTCTTTCCTAGACTTTTCTTAGCAAGAATTCTTCAAAATGAAAAAAAACTGACCAAATTAAAACCTGCACTTCAGGCAGAAGTACTACTGCCAGCATTTTAGCAGAAGTTTCCAGATAACATGCTTTAATTATTCTAGACTTCCAGCTGTGAATGAGTTCTGTCTCTACATTGCTTGAAAAGTGATTTTATTCTTCAATAATTTGCATACTTTGGTTTATTTTGTTTCTACATAAGAACATATATGTACACTGGCACACAATACATGTGACACATAAATTCACAGACATCTGTCCTAGTAAAAAACATGTAAGACCCACAGTGTCCTAGCTCTCCAGCATTTAAAAAATGCTGCAATGAATAAAACCAGCCAATCCTGGCACAGAAGGATTGATATTCTCAGCCAGCTGGAAGTATACCGTTCCTAAAGCAAATTCTCATGCCCACTTTAATGCCAAGTAGGACATCTTTTCACTTACAACCTAGCAGGTCCTGTAGCAATTCAATTGAGAGGATGCTCAAGAAAAAGGCTGCAGATGGAGCAAGTTGCTTTTAAAAGAAAGGAGAGATCAGCAAGAGCAACTGTTGTACAGGTCCCATATTCTAAGACTGAGCATTGCTGCCCAGGATTGCAGCACCCCTGCCCAGACAGCAGCAGAGATAGAAAGGATGAGAACTGGTTAATCACTTCTCTGGGGGAGGTGTCAATGGCATTTATCAGCTCTTCTACTCTTCTCCCCTGGGTGAGGTTGAAGCATACAGAAATGTGATTTGCATTATTCTTAAATAGAAGATTATTCATGTGATGTCAGTTGAGTATCCATACCACCAGCTCTGATACTCCACACATATAAAGCAAAATATTCCCATCAACTTCCTCTTGCTCATGAAGTGCTTTGCTAACAAAATATACATTTGCTCCTAGTAAAGGAGACCCAAGACTTCAGCCATTTCCTGAAAGTAATGTTTTGAATTTCTTTCATCCAGGACAATTCTGTTGAATATTCATAGAATTTGAGTCACTACAAAATTGTTGCTGTGACAGTTTGATGCATTATTCAGTCAGCACTTAAATCTCCAGACAAGTTTGTTCTTTACACAGCTTTTTCTAATTAATATTTCCATTTTTATACAGGTCTCAGTACTGTATATA
This sequence comes from Serinus canaria, assembly GCF_022539315.1. Taxonomy (NCBI): domain Eukaryota; kingdom Metazoa; phylum Chordata; class Aves; order Passeriformes; family Fringillidae; genus Serinus; species Serinus canaria. The sequence goes on along the minus strand of NC_066316.1, from coordinate 16,947,603 downwards.
CAGAACTCAGTCCTATAATTCAGGACACAGTACACTAGGATCAAATATATATGTCAGAAAATACTGACAACGTGTCAATCCAGCTGAAACCAGAAAGCACTCATAGCTGGGGGTTTTATAAATAAGACACTTCAAGATTTTTGTCATGAAGTGTCCAGCTGTCATTTTCATAAGAAAAATGAAATGAACATTCCAAATCTTTGTGTCACTTTTTCATCTATATTTAGAGGTAGCAGATAGCTCTTTGATACTGCTAACAGGATTCAAAAGCAAGTTATTTGTCATGACTATTACAGTTGTGATCCTGCATAGGGCTTTGTATTAGATCATTAGATTTTGCACAACACTTTGTGTTTAGTGCAGCTACTACAGACTTTGATATCTCCTAACATCTGATTGCATATGAAACAGAAGTAATACACCTCAAGTCTCAATGCTCTACTTTCACATGGTAAAGAGGTTTTACTGGCTTCAGCTGAAGCTCTGTCCATTGGTTTGCAAACGCAGTGACCCTTACTGATTCTAGACTAGCAAAGAATCAGAGGACCTCATTTATATAATTCTTTATATAAAAGATGTGGACAGAACTTCTGTACAATAAAGGTGTAAGTTTTGTAATACAAGGCTTTTGCATGCCAGGAGAGGTTCTTTTTCACTTGGTTAAATGCACTGCCCTCACTTGCTATGTAAAACTTTAATGTATGTGCTGCGTGTTCCATTCTTCTAAAGTCTCATGCAAAGCTTTGATTAAATAAGGACGTGGCATGTTAATGCTAACCTCATAAATGCTAACCTCTTTCTGAGATCTGAGAAAAATGCAATGACTTTCAAAATTCAAAGCATTGCCTTAATAGCTACATCAACCCCGAAGCACAAAGCAGCAGAAAAATGAGTCTTTCAACATTCATGTTTTCCCTTAACTCTACAAAGCTCAGAAGCAGTGACATGCAAAGTCCTCTTTAGTATAGCTGATCCAGACCTTTGGCCAGAAGAGACACCCACTCCTGCCCATAGGCCTTCCCTGCTGCATGCTTGGCAGCTGTCACCAGCATTTCTTGGACTGCTTTCTTTTCCTCCTCTCCCTGATACCAAGATTTAAGGCTTCAAATCCCTATGAGCCTTGGCTTTCAGCATTAGGAAGAATAGGTGGCATCAAGCTAGAAAGAGACAAACTAGTTCTCTCTGCATTGTTTCTCTGTGACTACTGTAAGGTTTTGTGAATTATCCCACTGCAGTCATTGGACTTTGCTACCTTTTGACCCACAGTGAATTGCACTATGAGCACATAGACAAACAGATCTCCATTGGACACATGGCTTAAAAGCAATGACAGACAGACTCTCAATCAATTTTTATGCTAAAAAATATTAAATTTTAAGAAACAATTCATGGCAGCATGTCTGCATTGACCAGTGCAAGGCTCTGATATTCTATTTGCCCTCACTCAGACAAACTTGAGTCTTGATACAGCAATCCATGTACCAGTGCTTTGCATGCTCTCTGTAACACCTTTTGTTTCCTTCCCCCAGAGAACAGGCTCTCCTACTTCCTTTATTCCAATAGTGAGGAACAGCCTGTTATCCCATCTAGGATCTGCAGCCTTTGAACAATCCTGGGAGAAGAAATTGCAAACTATTAGTGCATGATGATGAAGGCAAGAACTATATGACTGTCCTGGTGGTTAACTGGACCTTCTGCTCATTCTCAGCACAGTAAAGACAAGGTTGGGAGCCTGCTGTTACAGGAGTGACTGTGACAACACTGTCAGTAATATCCACATGAGACTACAGTATATGTGCTACAGGGACCAAATGTTCTCAGAAGTTTGAAATGAATCTTTATGAGTTTAATATCTTATAAAGACAGTCTGAAAACAAGTGGCAGTAGTGCAATATCACAACATACACTCTTTTCTGACTGGGATGGCATTCTCCTGCTCACTGTGTTGCTATGCCAACAGATTCACCTCAGGCACTTCCCACATTTCAGACTTACTGGAGAGAACAAGCTGTGGCCAATTCTGTGCATAGAATATATAGTCTGAGTTGGTACCTTTTTTAAATTTGTTGGGTGTTCAAGTTTTTTAATTAAATGTATAATTTTCTCTTCTGGCTTCTGAGACATTTCTGGCTAAATACTATGCTACAGGTAAGCTGAGCAAATGTAGGAAACACCAGGGTATGAAAATACAACTGCAGTCATCCCCATTCTGTATGGAAACTATATGATTACCCTGCAGAGATTTGAAAAGCATTAAAACAAACAAACGAAAAAGTATTGTGCATCTACTCTGTTCAAATCTGGCAGCATTTTGTGTATCAGGATGTCGTGGGGTGACAGCCTTTATCCCAATATCGTGTGTTGTGTCTGGCCTTTCTTCCCCCCCCCCCCCCGGCCGTCTTGCTGCGGCGGGGCGGGGAGGGGGGGGTGAGGGTGACCGGGCACCTTGGCTTTTGCTTTTTGGCTGGCTGGCTGCTGCTGCTTAGCTTGCTGGCTGCTTTTGCTTTTGCTTGCTGCTGCTGCTTAGCTTGGCTGGCTTGCTTTCTTTTGCGCTCTTCTTTTTTTTTTTCCTTTCCCTCTTTCTTACCCTCCCCTGAAGATACCGTACCGGCTCCGGACCTGACCTGGGCCGTCCAGGACCCCCCGGAGTCTGCGAGAAGAAGATCAGCACCCTCCACAACACTGTCTGGTTTCTTTTTCTTTTCTTGTGTTGGGGAGTGTTCCTTTGTTACTTGTTATTAAATAGGTTTTATTTTCCACTTTGCTCCTCCGAGGAATTCCTTCCCGAACCCGGTATTGGGGGAGGGGTGGTTGGAGGTTTGTTTTAGGGGACTCCCTTTCGGAGATTTCCCCTAATTTGTCCTAAACCAAGACAGTTAACTTCTTGGTGCATTGGCCGGGAAACGGAGGCCAAAGACAGTGGAAAAAAACCTATAACAATAATATTTTTGGTTCTGGTTGTTTCGTGGGCATATTGGTTATTCATAATGTCATTTGGGGTGAAAGCCTGCCAGTATTTCTGGTCCCTAGGGGTGTTTGAAGTTTTATTACCTTTGTGGTCCCTAGGGTTATTTCCTTACCCAAAAATAGCTCTGGTGTTATCCCTAATAAGTTATTTTTGTAGGCGGGGGGCATTAACCAGAATAGTCATTGGGCTGGCCTTATGTGTGATGATTTGTTGGGGGTTTAAAATGCTGGACTTTGTTTCAAGAATGTATAAATTGTTGACCTGGCTGTGTACTCAGTTTGTTTGGGGAGAAGAAGAAGAAGAAGGGGCTTTTCAGCTTTCGTCTTCCTTCTTCTCCCCCGAATTGTTGACATCTCTATTAGAAAATATTGAATTTCTCCTGAGTTTAAAAGAAACCATCTTTCTGGCATTTAATTTACTAAGCCTTCTCTATACTGTCTGGAGTATATATAAAATGAAAGCTGAGATTTTGAGAGGGGTTAGAGAGACTCCTGATTTGGGAGTAAAACAAAGCAGGAAAAATCTTGACTGGAGTGGGAAATGGGAGGATATGGGCCAGGCTTTAAAGGAATTTTCTGATCCTATAGACTGGGACTTCCCATCTGATCAAATTCAGAACCCAGTCGAGGTGGCAAAGTATTTGAGGGAGAAGTGCCATGGTAATCCTAAGGAGGAAAGGATCACTGCAGTGAGCTGGGCCTTGGCGTTTGTTTACCGTACTCTGTCAGATACTGTGGAGCAGCAGATAGCAGAAAGGGAACAGGGAGATAAGTTGGTTACTATCCCAGTGACCCAGGCTGCAGCTAACATCCCAGGCTCCAGGCTAGCAGCTGAATCAGACAATAGGCCTCAACCCATGGCTGTTGCAGCTAATACAAGAGGTGGGAAGTGTAAAAGCAAGACCGATCGAAAGGTGGAGGATGATGATGATGATGATGCCGGAGAAGGACCCTCACCAAAATCAGAGGCCACATCAAGGGGCACAGGTTCTGGAGCCAATACTGACTCCTTTTCTCTGAAGGACCTCAGAGGCTTAAGAAAGGATTACAGACGACAACCTGACGAATCTATAATTAGTTGGTTAGTCCGCCTTTGGGATGCTGCAGGGGAGGTTATGATGTTGGATGGTACTGAAGCGAGGCATTTGGGATCCCTGTCACATGATCCTGTCATTGATCAAGGTATGATGAGCAGGGCTAGCCCTCACAGCCTCTGGGAACGGGTCCTGGATAGTGTAGCACAAAGATACTTATGTGCAGATGATCTCTATATACAGCAGACACGTTGGAAGACCATAGAACAGGGAATCCAATGCCTGAGAGAGATGGCAGTGGCAGAGCTCATTTTCTCAGATGATATAACAACTAGGGATCCAGACCTGGTACCATGCACACCTGTAATGTGGAGGAAACTTGTGCGACTTGGGCCACCTGAATACGCTTCTGCCCTAGCGATAATGAAGCGGGATGATACATATGAGACTGTGCTCGATATGTCAAAGAAGCTTCGAGCGTATGCAGATTCTGTGCATGGCCCAACTCATGCCAGAATTGCAGCAGTGGAAACCCGACTGCAGAAACTAGAGGACAAAACAGAGGAGAATCATAAGAAACTCCGGGAAGAGATTAAGGAGGACCTTATTCAAATCTCGGCTGTACAAATTAGAAGCCCTGGTATCCAACGTTGGCGCTCCTTTGATGGGCAGAGAAGGTACACCCCACGGGCTGAGTTATGGGCCTTTCTGCGTGAGTCTGGAGAAGACATGAGGAGATGGGACAGAAAACCCACCGCTGCTTTGGCACAACAGGTGCATGATTTGAAGGAAAGAGGAAGTATCACCAAAAAGAGAGCAGCTCCGGTTGCTCGTAGCCGAGATGTTAAGTATGATGATGACGATGACATGTCCGATCCCCTTGAAGGAACTTCTAAGGCACACGCCCAAGGAAAGAAGGACAATCTGGCTTAGAGGGGCCCTGCCTCTAGCCAGGAAGAGGCACGGGAAAATTGGGTCTTTTGGAAGGTGTGGATAAGATGGCCTGGAACATCAGAGCCACAAGATTATGAAGCGTTGGTTGACACTGGATCACAGTGTATCTTAATGCCATCGGAACACGTGGGGACAGAACCTGTTTCCATTGCTGGAGTGACGGGGGGATCACAACAGTTGACTTTGTTAGAAGCTGAGGTGAGCTTGACTGGGAAGGAGTGGCAGGAACATCCGATTGTGACTGGTCCAGAGGCTCCATGCATTTTGGGCATAGACTTCCTCCGGAATGGCTATTACAAAGATCCTAAGGGATTCAGGTGGGCTTTTGGAATAGCTGCAGGGGAGATGGAGGGTATTAAACAATTGAATACCTTGTCTGGACTATCAGAGAACCCATCTGCCGTAGGACTCTTGAAGGTAGAGGAGCAATGAGTGCCAATTGCCACCTCAACAGTGCACCACAGGCAGTACCGGACAAATCGAGATGCCGTGATTCCCATCCACAAAATGATCCGAGAGCTGGAGAGCCAAGGGGTGGTCAGTAAAACCCACTCACCCTTTAACAGCGCTATCTGGCCTGTGCGAAAATCTGATGGAGAATGGAGACTGACTGTGGACTATCGTGCCTTGAATGAAGTGACTCCGCCACTGAGTGCGGCTGTACCGGACATACTGGAACTGCAGTACGAGCTGGAGTCCAAGGCAGCAAAGTGGTACGCGACCATCGATATTGCTAACGCGTTTTTCTCCATTCCTCTGGCAGTTTGCTTTTACATGGAGGGGAGTGCAGTACACCTGGAACCGATTGCCCCAGGGGTGGAAACACAGTCCTACCATCTGTCATGGACTGATCCAGGCTGCACTAGAAGAGGGTGAGGCTCCAGAACATTTACAATATATTGATGATATCATTGTTTGGGGGAACACAGCAATAGAAGTGTTCAAGAAAGGAGAGAAGATCATTCACATTCTCCTGAAAGCCGGATTTGCCATTAAGAAGAGCAAAGTCAAGGGACCTGCCCGAGAAATCCAGTTCTTGGGCGTGAAGTGGCAAGACGGACGGCGTTAGATTCCTACGGATGTTATTAACAAAATCACTGCTATGTCCCCACCAACTGATAAGAAGGAAACACAAGCTTTCTTAGGTGCTATAGGTTTCTGGAGGATGCACATCCCTGAGTATAGTCAGATTGTGAGACCCCTTTATCTGGTTACTCGCAAGAAGAATGACTTCCATTGGGGCCCTGAGCAGCAGCAAGCTTTCGTCCAGATCAAGCAGGAGATCGCTCATGCTGTAGCCCTTGGCCCAGTCAGGACGGGACCAGATGTGAAGAACGTACTCTACTCTGCAGCCGGGAGCTATGGTCTGTCCTGGAGCCTTTGGCAAAAGCTGCCTGGCGAGACCCGAGGCCGACCATTGGGATTTTGGAGTCGGAGCTACAGGGGGTCTGAAGATAACTATACTCTGACAGAAAAGGAAATCTTGGCTGCCTATGAAGGAGTCCAAGCCGCTTCGGAGGTGGTTGGTACAGAGGCACAACTCCTTCTGGCACCCCAACTACCGGTGCTGAGATGGATGTTCAGAGGAAAGGTTCCCTCTACCCACCATGCCACCAATGCTACTTGGAGTAAGTGGATTGCCCTCGTTACGCAGCGCGCTCGAATTGGGAAGTTAAATCGCCCTGGGATCCTGGAAATAATTACAAATTGGCCCGAAGGTGAAAGCTTTAGTGTCGCAGATGAGGAGCAAGAGCCAGTGACTCGGGTTGAGGAAGCCCCGCCATACAATCAGTTGCCAGCAGAAGAAACACGTTACGCTCTATTCACCGATGGTTCTTGTCGCGTCATAGGGATGAAACGGAGGTGGAAGGCAGCTGTATGGAGTCCCACTCGACGGGTCGCAGAGGCTACTGAAGGAGAGGGTGAATCTAGTCAATTCACCGAAATCAAAGCTATTCAACTGGCCCTAGGTATTGCAGAGAGAGAGAGGTGGCCAAGGCTCTATTTGTATACCATTTCTTGGATGGTAGCCAATGCTCTATGGGGATGGCTGAAGAGATGGAAAGAGGCAAACTGGCAGCGCAGAGGAAAACCAATTTGGGCTGCGGAAGAGTGGAAAGATATCGCTACTCGGTTAGAGAAGTTACCTGTGAAGGTTCGCCATGTAGACGCCCATGTCCCCAGAAGTAGGGCTAATGAAGAGCAGCAAAACAACCAGCAAGTACATCAGGCTGCAAAGATAGGGGAGTTGAAGATAGACCTTGACTGGGAGCATAAGGGAGAGTTATTCTTAGCACGATGGGCCCATGATGCCTCAGGTCACCAGGGTAGAGATGCCACCTATAAGTGGGCACGAGACCGAGGGGTGGATCTAACCATGGACAGTATCTCTCAGGTTATTCGTGACTGTGAGACGTGCGCTGCCATTAAGCAGGCCAAGCGAGTGAAGCCCCTCTGGTATGGGGGGCGGTGGTCTAAGTACAAGTACGGGGAGGCCTGGCAGATTGATTACATCACACTGCCTCAAACCCGCCAAGGCAAGCGCTATGTACTAACCATGGTAGAAGCCACCACGGGATGGTTGGAAACCTACCCTGTGTCCCATGCTACAGCCCATAACACTATCTTGGGCCTCGAAAAGCAGGTCCTTTGGAGGCACGGTACTCCCAAGAGAATTGAGTCGGATAATGGAACTCATTTTAAAAACAATCTTATTAATACTTGGGCTAGGGAACATGGCATCGAGTGGGTGTACCATATTCCCTATCATGCACCAGCTGCAGGGAAAGTGGAAAGGTACAATGGATTGTTAAAAACCACCTTAAAAGCATTGGGTGGGGGGTCTTTAAAAAACTGGGAGCAGCATTTGGCAAAGGCTACCTGGTTAGTTAACACTCGAGGTTCCACCAACCGAGTGGGTCCTGCGCAGTCTGAGCTCCTTAATATAGTAGATGGAGATAAAGCCCCAGTGGCCCATGTCAGAGGTTTGTTGGGAAAGACAGTATGGATCAACCCTGCCTCGAGTACAGACAAACCCATCCGTGGGATTGTCTTTGCTCAAGGACCAGGTTATACATGGTGGATAATGCAGAAAGATGGAACAACACGGTGTGTACCTCAGGGAGACCTGATTGTAGGATGAGACTCGTATATGAATGTCATTGTTTGTTGAATGTGAGACAGAAGGAAACTAAGTGTCAAAGGTGTGAGCAAGTAAGATGAGAGGAATGCGTAAGTGTTAAAGGTGTGAGTAAGTGAAATGAAAGTTTTTATTGTATGTTCACGATATGGGATAAGGGGTGGAGTGTCGTGGGGTGACAGCCTTTATCCCAATATCGTGTGTTGTGTCTGGCCTTTCTTCCCCCCCCCCGGCCGTCTTGCTGCGGCGGGGCGGGGAGGGGGGGGGTGAGGGTGACCGGGCACCTTGGCTTTTGCTTTTTGGCTGGCTGGCTGCTGCTGCTTAGCTTGCTGGCTGCTTTTGCTTTTGCTTGCTGCTGCTGCTTAGCTTGGCTGGCTTGCTTTCTTTTGCGCTCTTCTTTTTTTTTTTCCTTTCCCTCTTTCTTACCCTCCCCTGAAGATACCGTACCGGCTCCGGACCTGACCTGGGCCGTCCAGGACCCCCCGGAGTCTGCGAGAAGAAGATCAGCACCCTCCACAACACTGTCTGGTTTCTTTTTCTTTTCTTGTGTTGGGGAGTGTTCCTTTGTTACTTGTTATTAAATAGGTTTTATTTTCCACTTTGCTCCTCCGAGGAATTCCTTCCCGAACCCGGTATTGGGGGAGGGGTGGTTGGAGGTTTGTTTTAGGGGACTCCCTTTCGGAGATTTCCCCTAATTTGTCCTAAACCAGGACACAGGACCAGGTACTCGCCAGATATAAACGTGCTGGTCACACAATGAATTAAATTCACAATGTTTACACTGAGCTTTGCTTACCTTAAGGGAGTAGGAGGTAGATGGTTAAGAAAACAAGAGTCCCAAATGCACTACTGGTACAAAGTTCCACCAAAACATATGGAGTAAACATGAGAGACAAATTTGCCCTAATATGCTAAAATGTGAATGAACTTCCCTCGCTTAAAACAGAAGTGTAAGAATTTAGACCTAATCATTTTAAGTATAACTTAAAGAAGTTGAGGAAACACTTCCAGAGAGGTTGTTGGTTATAAATACAGTGAAAAGACTTCCTCTACAGATAATTGACCCTATCTTAGAAAATATATTTCTTTTTCTCCAGAAAGCAAGAACTAACATTTTGCACCTGGAAAAAGGTACAGAATTAATTGTGCAATGAACTTACAGAGCTGAAAATTTTCTTGAAGGGTTGGGGTTTTTTTCTTTTAATAAAAGTAGCTATCAATTTTGACTTCTTTCTGCTTCAGCCCTGCAAATCCAGCAGCAGCCCTCAAACACAAATAAGTAAGCAAAGAAGAAATGCTGCCATATGCTTAGCTCCAGAACTGAGAGTTGATCCAAACAGCACAAGAAAGGGAGAATATTTGCCACCTTGCAGTCTGCCTATAGCCCTTATTCTTGGAGAACCATGACTAGGACAGCTAAGTACACAATTTTTTCTTTATACTCCATTCTACAAATCCATGAGGAACCATGCCTTAATCAGAGAGACCAGATTCTGTCCAGATATCTAAAGAGAAAACATTGGAGGGACATGGGCTTGGAGTGATGGTACAAGAAAGAGACAGGAGAATCTCAGAGTGTGCTTTTGACCCACAGGCACTGGGAGAAACAGTCACTAGGAGTCTCATATGAAAATATAACACTAGCAGAGAACTCTCAAAAAATCTCTTTTGGTAGTCTCCATCTCAGTCACCTTTAATATTTCTTCTCAGTTCTGCTACAAAGACTGTTCCTAACCTCAAAAATCTACTAAACTCCCGGTGATTTTTACTGGTAAGTAGCTTTAAGCTTGTGGCTCACTAAGCTCAGTGTCAGTAACTTTCCACAGATTTCATACTAATCTCAAGCTTCTCAGGTTTCACATCCTGTCATTGCTTATCTACAACCCCTCTCTCTCATCTTTCATCCATAATGGAGAGACAGAAAAGCCTTTCTCTTCTCTCAGCATTTGCTGTTCAATCTATCACTCATTTTCCTTGAAGGCTCTGGAGTAAATGGCAATTTCCAAAATATAAGGCCCTCAGTCATTCAGGAACTTTTAATGTAACAATCCAAGAGGGTGGGAGAAGTAGCTCTATATTCCATAGTATGGAATGAGCAAGGAAGCCCTTATACCTCCATCATAGCAACTGAGTACTTCAGTACCCTGTGGAGCAGTTTTCCTCAAAACATTAGAGGAAGTACTCTAAGTAGAAGCTGGCACAGCTGAACCAGGCCAAGCATGCTGCTCATGTTACTGAACAACATTCAAGCTAGTTTTATACTACTAAACAAAGAATTTCAATTGAGGAGAAAAAAGAGTGGAATCAGTCTTAGCCCATCTCCTTCTTGCCACCTGGGCCTTTATTAAAATCTCATAGAAATGAAAAATTAAATGAGACAATGGTCTTTAGGATGCAGTGGAAAAAAGTAGACTGACTGACAAATCTCAAACCAGCTCTGAGTTACCTGTTGTTTAGCCCCTTTAATGAAGAATTTCTGGAAGGAGGACAAGGCTTTAATGCAATCTGCAATAGATAATACAATTCAGTGCTTTAAATTACTTCAAAAACACCAGAACGTCTCTGGAATGATTTCAACCATAGTCTACAAGTTTTCAAACAAGACCTCATTTAAAATGAGCAGGTGCAAATTAGTAGTCATTCTGGTCAAGAGTAAATGTCCATCTCTGTTAAGTTTTCTCCTCTGTATTTTTATCATTATTTCAATTCCCACAGCTGCAGTAAAAGAAAATTAACTGCTGAGGATTCAGAGATTTAAAGCCATTTCTTCCAGGTCACAGTTGCTTAGCAGAAATGACTGCCATGTGAATACTAAAAACAGTAAAACTTTTATTTTATTTTTGTTCTCTTAGTGTGTCATGGTGAACCATAGGACTTATAGAGACTAATTTCCTGTCCATCTCCTGTGGATTCCCTGGTGTTATAACATTACAGTTCAACTCAAGATGTAGCCCCTCTATCATTAGGGAAACTGATTTCATCCAGTGTACTGTGTTCAGATTTGTAATTTCATAAACTAAAGCAACTCAGTAGTCAATTTTCATAAAAAATGTCTAATATTGGAGGTAGAGGGGTGCAGAGAAAGGAGAAGACCAAGACAAAGTGTGTTTGACACAAGCTTCAATTTCTTAAGAAACCAGACAAAAATTGCCATAGGGAAAAAAGCAGCAATCAGAAATACTCCAGCCAATCGATAGATGGAGCTACTAACAGGAAATATAGATCTTATAAAAGATGTTTGAGATCACCCAGTCCAATTGTTAACTCTGCCAAGTGCACCACTGAACCATGTCCCCAAATGCCACATCCACACATCTTAATCCCTCCAGGCACAGTGACTCATATGTACCAGGAAGGAACTTTCAATCCTAGGAGCCATTAGTGAGCTGCAAGCCATATGTAAAAGCCTCCCCATCCCCATTTGTGCTGCACAGACCACTTCCCCTCCCACACAAACACTTCAGCCTTGCAGAACCCAGTGCAAGTACTTCTATGTGAAAGGGAATCCCCTTTGCTATTGCTGATTTTCTTTAATCCAAACTGGCACCTGAAGAGCAGCAGCCAGTGAGCGCTCTGTGGTCCAGAAGGAGATCAGAGAGACCCAAGGGAGCTCATACAGCACTGAACCTCACTGATAAGGCACTTCTGCCAACATCTCTCATGACCCTGACTTGAGCCTTTGTTACATGCAGCCTCATGAGAATTTCTGCTTGCCCACGAGTTTGGGAGCTTGCATTTCTTTGAAAGCACAATCATTAGGACTGCTCACCCAAACTATACCATCTTAACAGTTCTCATAAATAAAGATAATACTTTTAAAGCAACCATTCCCTACTTCAAAAATGTCTCCAAACTCAGAACCAAATCTCACTTCACCATTATATACCATTGCTAATCTCATGCTTTTCTAACCAAAGTTAAGCTACTGTATGCCACAACTTAGAACCCAGCTTTCTCTGAACAAGATCACAATTTACCATTTGGCCAATGGACAGGATCCCAATATACAATCTCAACACAACAGTTTTTTGCAGTGGGTCAGAGCACTCGGTGCTGTCTCAGTCCACTCTACCTGGCTAGCTCTCCTCCTCAATGAATTGGAATTGGTAAAATTAAAACTCCATTGGAATACTAAAGATCCATCTCCCCCTCCTCAAAAGTGCTTCATTCTCAGGGGAATAACATTAGCATTTATGGAAGTAAATGCCTCAGGGTTTTGTTAATGTGCTAATGAGCCAGAGCCTTCTACCTTCAGATCACAAGCACGAATCATATTTAGCTCAAAGGTAAAAATACTGTTTCTAGCAGGAATTTTATATCAAGTTCTACTTCCAGCCTCTCCATCACAATTTCATCTTTATGCCTTCTATGGAGTTTTATTTTCCAAGTCACACAGGGCTTTGAGCTCAGCAGAACCTTCTAAAAAGGACCACCAATCACAGCAAGATTCAAAATCATTTTAATACAGATCTTCGAGATATACAGATTATCAAACTTTAAAAAAAAAGAAAAAGGAAACAAATTTTTTTACAAGTAAGGTCTACAAACTCAAATTGACAGAAATGTCCAAAATACTATGGTTTTTCAGCAAAGACCTACAGAAAGCAAAATCTGAAAAAATATCAGCTGCTTTAGATCCCTTTAACACTATAGAGTCTGTTGTGGCAACATGATAGTATTTAAATGATCCAATTTTACTTACAGCAAACAGTTATTTCTAAAACTGTATCTCAGTTATAAATCATACAAAATATGAAAAAATTACTTTGAGGAAAAAAATAACAGGGAGCAGGGTTTCTCATTCCAATATTTGCAAAGTCCCACAGTGCTTGTAACCCTTTTTCCTGCTAATTTAAAATCACGGTGTGATGCCCTTATGGTTGCTCCTTGTCACAGCAGAGGTTCATGTCTTCCACAGGAGGGAGCTTCTCTCTTGCTAAGATGACACTCTGTCGCAGCTCTCAATTTGGAAACGTGTAGGAGCTCTAAACATCCTGGAGTGCCCCACGCCTGACAGCTTCCACATAGGATTACAAAAGAAGATTCAAAAACTGAAAAAAAAAAAAGCCCATAAAATGAAAGATCAAGTATTTATAAGCTGAAACCTTCTTGCACCCTTGTTTATGTCACACTATTAATATCCCCTAATGCAATTACTTAGTGGAAAAACCTGAGCACACATCAAGTCCAACACCATTTATGTCTGGATTTATCTGATGTATACAAATGTCACTAAAAGTATCAGCTATCCAGATAGTAGTATAAGAGGAACATCTTATACTACTACCACAATAAATCACAATAATATGGAGAACTTAACATCTGGCCTAATGACTGAAAATAATATTTGAATACTTGAAAATATATTTTATATAACACAAAAAGAAGGAATCCTCTCTTTGGCCAACTATTTATGAATCCAGTAAGTCAGCTTTTACTGGGGTCAACCTTAATGGCTACTTTTTCCAGAAAGACAGCTCTGAGGCGCAATTTCCATCAAGGTAACACTCTGCTATCATCATGTTTCCCCAACTGCTACTTCCATAACTGTTTCCTTAGAAAAAAAAAAAAAAAAAAAATCACAAAATGCAGAGTTAAGAGTGATGCTTAGAGAGAAGAGAATTTCATATTCCCTGCAAAGTTTAGTACAATGGGTAAATCCTCCTGATGTATATAGCTAACTCCTATCATTGACAGTGGGAATAACACACATACACAAAGGGGAGAAGGAGTCCTTGAGGCCTCTTGTAGTATCAAACTTCAAAATATCAGGGGAAACATATGTGATAGGTAATAAGCCTGGGCATAATCTTCTGTGTTGAAGAGTGTATTATGATTTTGCACACTCAGAGAACTAGAGACACCCTACCCACCCTGTTTCCAGGTTTGCAGGAACTTCAAGAAACCATTCTGCCCTGAATAAGCAATTGCTATATATACACAGATCTATACACACAGATCTAATCTCAGATCAAAGCCCTGTGGAGTGAAAGGAGGTAAAAAGGATTAGACAAAATACAACTTCTGCTCCAAAGGTCTTCTGTGCTGCTCAGAACCCCTTCCTTCTATTAAAGCCACAAGTGAAAAACAATATTACAGATCTTCCTTGTCTTCAAATGCTTGCTACCATTTCAAAGCCAACTATGGTATACGCATGCAGGCTGTGTTTTGACTTACACATAATCAACACCTAGTAAAAGCAGATTCAGCTGCAAGCTGTGGTCAGCTCCACAGAAGGCTAAACGTCAAGTCAGAAAAGCCAGCTCTGACTGGTAACTTAGTAATGTTAAATTTTCATTAATCAAAACCTTATCTAAAATATCTGCAATCTACAGACCACATCAGGTCACACTCTATCCTTGAGGTAATTTTTCAGAACAAAACTGTTCCTATTCACCAGTAATTAACCCTGCAAAATTATCATGCTACATGGTAAATGTAAATCTAAAAAAAAACCCTAATAATAATGAAACAATACAGGCCAGATAGCATAGTTTGAAAAGAGTCTGCAAGGCAACCAGAATCTTGTTTGTTTAACATTAATAAGTCCCAGAGGGAAAAGGGACAGCTGCGTAAAGCCACCTTAGCTGTTCCTTTTTTTGCTGATGCTCCATACAATTAAATGTCTGAAGAGTCTTTTCAAAGTTCAGGGTGAATACAGATAAAGCTTGGACATAGAAAGCAGATTAAAAAGCATCCAAAGTGTCCAAAGTGATACATTTTGAAAGATAGCCAAGATCATCTTGGAAAATCTCCTTAGGTCCTGTAAAAATCTTTACTGAGGGACACCGTGTATCAGCACTCACTTGACTTACTGGGACTGCAAGGACTTAAAGTGAACTTGACATCAAGTTTTCCAGTAGGACTTGTAGTCACTCAATGGCAATAATTACATTCATTCTATGACTTCTGTTCTATTTCTTTAAGTAGGGGTTTTGCTTGTTTGGGGTTTTGTTGTTGTTGTTTTTTCCTGCATTTGAAAAGAAATTATGAAGTTTTTAAAAATTCTAAAAACCGTCATTTTCTTACAACTTGAAACTGCAGCTGAGAAACACAAAATGCTAGAGTCTACTCAAAGATAAAAAGGCAAAGAACAGAGTATAAGGTAGCTAATTGGAACTTGTCTGGGAAACAAGAATTACTTGGTTTCACTTAAATTCCAAGATTATAAACTCATCCATAATGTTTTAACCAAAACTAGATACCCAGATATATAGTCTGAATTTCAGAGTTGCTAAGCATCTATCTGCTTTACTTGACTTGAAAGAAAAAAGAACATTAGAAGCTGTAAGAAACAAAAAAATTGGAGCATTCTGAAAAAGGAAAATTGTCTCTTGCTATTTAAAGCATTACCTGATACTAAAGATTCTTCAAAAATTAATTTTCAAATAAAGACTGGAAAAACACATGCCAACTAAAACTTTAACCAAAAAGCTTTTTTATTTTCAAGCAGATTTAATGAAAATGAAATATATATACACACAAAGAGTCAACTGGAATTTTGGGATGCTTAATTTGTTTGATCTAGAAGGTGGAAATTTTGTGACAAAATTTTTTTCTATGAAAACCTGTTTTGATTTAAAGAGCACTGTAAGTAGTATTTCATAACTAAGACTGTGTAACACTAAGTAAATTATATAAACTACTTTCCTCTGTCATACCTGTAAAGTTACTATGGCTCACAGACATAAGTGATATACATCAAGTGTGATTTTTTTTTTCCTTCAAACTATTACTTTCTAAAAGGATGAAAGGTTAAAATAATCATTTGGCTCTCTAAGATTTTATTTGCCTCAACCCTTTCTTATTCCAAATTAGTGAAAATAAACTGAAGGGTACAATCCTTCCTAAACTACATATTTACTTAAACCTGAACATTAATGCATCCCAGACCTTTTATCCCGGTATGGTTCCTTTTTGTGCTACTCTTGCATAGGAGGCACACCAGGATTTTGACTAGACAGTTGAACCACAGTCTACAGAGGACATGAGTACGTGGCAAAACAAATACAAGAAGCAAGCACAGGAAAACAGAATGGTTATGAGGACTCTTCTGTTTCAGTTAGATTTCTGCTTGAATTTGAAACCTGAACTTGGGCAACTGCAGCGCCTCCATCTCAGAAGCAAAATAAACACATTGTTTTGGAAGCTCACTTCCATGGAAAATGAGATACTCATATGATCCCTGGATATTATTGCAACATACATTCAGCTTTACTAAATTCATTAAACATTTTTTAGAGTTTTACAATCCAAAATGGCTTTCCTTAAGGTATTTGGCCTGTCTGGTAAAAGAGACTTATCACAGTCTATGTGATGCACTGCCATTTCTGAGTAATTTGTATCTGAAATAGCAATGGACACAAAATTGTTCATACTTTCAATACTACTAAGTACAGCAAATAAGAGCAAGAGACTGCAAAACTGCCTGCATCTTGGGAGTTTGTGAGAAAAGTTAAGCCTGGAAAAAGGGAGTGTGTGTGGGAAGGTGTTTTAACGTTTTTTATTTCTCATCATCCTACTCTGATTCAATTGCTAATAAATTAAATTGCTTTCTCCAAGTTGAATCTTTTTCCCCCATGGCAGTAACTGGTGAGTGATCTCTTCCTATCCTTTTCCTTATCCATGAGCCTCTGGTTATATTTTTTTCTCCTCTGTCCAGCTAAGGAAGGCTGTAAATAGAGTTTTGGTGGGCACCTGGTGTTCAGCCAGAGTAAACTCATCACAATAAGAATAAGAATTATTTCAATTAGTTGTCCTAATGTCTATAAAGAGAAATAATACTCTATAAAGAGAAATAATAATAAAACAAAAATAGATCAGCAAAAATTGACAGTAGAAAAAAGAACTGATTCCAGGTATGAGAAAAAGGTTTCAGACCCCACCCAGGTTCACTGAGATTTGAGAGCACACAACCCTTACTGAGTCAGGCCAAAACTCAATTACATTTCTAATTCTAATAGTGTTCTGTGAACTTTTGCACGTGTATTTGCAATACCTCACAAAGCTACTATGATCATATCCCCAAATACCATCTTCAAAATCAACTTTTCAGAAAAGGAAAAAAAAATGTTTATAGTACCAGAAATAAAGAAATTTGGTTTCCTGCACACTAATATTCTGCATTTGATTGACCAGTCTTTAAAAAGTTGAGAAATCCAGCTGAAGCTTTTATAGAAGTGGGACAACAAGGTGTTGGTCCTCTCTGGAATTTTGATGTTTAAGAAAAGATATAAACCTATCTCTTTCTTTATATAAGGAATACAATGTCCTAGGGTGACGTTAGGATGCTAGTATCCCCATTTGTGTGTGTTATTTGTGCTGGATATTATGTTCTGTGCCTTCAAGACTGGCTCTGCAGAGTGAAAGTTTTGTTTCGGGCCTCTCATCAGCCACTCCCTCACAGCTGGAGGGACATACCGACGGGATAGTACATAGCGCTGTTTTTGCTTTTTTGCCCTGCTTTTCACTTTGCTCTTGTTTCTGCTTTGCTTCTGCTTGCTCTTGCTTTCTGCTCCTTCTCATGAGTTAGTTTAGCTAAACAGTCCAAATTTCTTCCTGGACTGTTTCTCCTTTCCTTTTTGGATCTACCCGAACCTGCTGCGGACTGGGACCTGGGAAACACCGAGAGTTTTCACCTTGAGGCTGCAGCAGCGGCCCCAGTGCAGGAGGGACTGATAACAGAGCAACTACCCCAGGAGAGACTTTCTGAATTTGTCATCTTTTTCAGAGCAGTGAAAGAGTGGTGTCATCCGGTATTGTTCATTTTGTGTGTTGGGGGGTGCAGTGCCTGTTAAATAAACAGGTTCTTTCCACCTCTCTCCGAGGAATTCTTCTCGAACCGGTTGGGGGAGGGGCCATGTGGGTTTGCTTTCTGGAGGGGTCTCCTTTTTGGGGATTCTCTCCCAGTTTTGCCCTAAACCAGGACAAAATTTGGCACCCAGCGTGTGGGGCTCGAGAGAGAGTGGAAAAACCCTGTTTTGAGTGCATATTGGTTGCCATTACTCTGTCTCAGTATAAAGCAGTTAATAGCCATGCTTTTTGAATTCATAATATCTTTTGGGGTGAAGGCTTGTATGCATTTATGGTCCCTAGGGTTTTTTGAGATCTTAATACCTCTATGGTCCCTCGGTTTATTTTCTTATCCAGAAATAGTTCTAGTATTGTCCCTAATACGCAGCTTTTACAGCAGAGGGGCAGTGACCAGAATAGCTATCCTGCTGGGCTTGGTGGTAATGACTTGTAAGAAGTTTATAAACGTGCTGGGGTCTGCTCCAGGTATGAATGGCTAGTGGTTATGGTTATGCATCCAGTTTGTTAGAGGAGGAGCAGGGGGTGAGGCTTTTCAGCCTTTGCTTTCCTTCTTCTCCTCTGAATCTGTTACATCACTATTGGAGAATGTTCAGTTTCCCCTGAATGTTAAAGAGACCATCTTTCTGGTATTCAATCTGGTAAGCTTCCTCTATATAGTCTGCTGCTTCTCTAGAAGATTCTCTAGATTTCTAGATGAGGTGATGAGAACCCCTGACTCAGGAGTAGACCCAGGTGTGGAAAATCCTAAGTGGTGTGGGAAATGGGAGAAATATGGGCCAAATCCTGAAGGAATTCTCTGACCCTATAGTCTGGGATTTTCCCCACGAACAAATTCAGAACCCAGCTGAGGTGGGGAAATATCTGAAAGAGAAATACCAGGATGACCCTAAGGAGAAAAAGATCATTGCACTGAGCTGGGCCTTGGCATATGCTTATCGCACATTGCTAGATACTGTCGGGCAGCAGAGAGAGGCAGGGGGGCAGGGAGATAAATCAGCAGCTATCCTGCTGACTCAGGCTGCAGCCAACAGCCCAGGCTCAAAGCCAGTAGCCAAACTAAACCAATGGCTGTTGCTACTAGCACTAGAAGTAGAAAATGCACGGACAAGACCAATCGACCAGTAAATGATGATAATGATGATGCAGGAGAAGGACCCTCAACGCCTCCCAACATAAAATCAGGAGTCAAAGAAGCAGGTGCAAGATCAGAAGCCAATATTGAGTCCTTTTCCCTGAAGGACCTTCGTGGCCTAAGGAAGGATTACACCCGGCGACCTGATGAATCCATAATTAGTTGGTTAGTCCGTCTTTGGGATGCTGCAGGTGAGGCCACAATTCTGGATGGCACTGAAAGCCAGGCATTTGGGATCCCTGTCACAGGATCCTATCATCGACCAAGGAATGATGAGGGGGGCTAATCCACACAGCCTCTGGACACAGGTCTTGGAAAGCATAGCACAAAGATACCTGTGTGCAGATGATCTTTAAATGCAGCAGACCCAGTGGAAGACCATAGAGCAAGGGATCCAATGCCTGAGAGAAATGGCAGTGGCAGAGATTATCTTAGATGACGTAACAACAAGGAACCCAGATGTGGTACCATGCACGTCTGTGATGTGGCAGAAACTTGTACGACTCAGGCCCCATGAATATGGTGTCAGAAGTGGGATGAGAGGGATGAGACCATGCTGGATATGGTGAAGAAGCTCCGAGCATATGCAGATGCTGTACATGGCCCAACATATGCCAGAATCGCAGCAGTGGAAACACGTCTGCAGAAGTTAGAGGATAAGATAGAGGAGAATCACAAGAAGCTCAGAAAGGACATTAAGGAAGACCTTCTCCAAATCTCAGCAGTACAGATCAGAGGTCCTAGTACCCAATATAGACGTTCCCCAGATGGATAGAGAAGGTACACCCCACGAGCTGAGCTGTGGTTCTTCCTATGTGATTGTGGAGAAAACATGAGGAGATGGGATGGGAAATCTACTGCTGCTCTGGCATGACGGGTGCGTGAATTGAAGGAAGACAGGGCTCAGAGAGGGAGTTCCACCAAAAGGAAAGCAGCTCCAGTTGCCCGTAGCCGAACTGCCAGATATGATGATGATGATGACGTGTCTGATCCCCTTGAAGGAACATCCAAGACATATGCCCAGGGAAAGAAGGATGACCAGGCTTAGAGGGGCCCTGCCTCTAGCCAGGTAGAGACTAGGGAAAATCGTGTTTTCTGGTCTGTGTGGATTCATTGGCCTGGCACATCGGAACCACAGGAGTATAAAGCTTTGGTTGACACTGGTGTGCAATGTACATTAATCCCATTGAGACATGTGGGGAGAGAGTCTTTTTCTATTGCCAGTGTGACAGGGGGATCCCAGGATTTCACTTTGGTGGAAGCGGATGTGAGCCTGATGGGAAATGAGTGGAAGAAACATCTTATTGTGACTGGCCTGGAGGCCCCATGTATTTTGGGCATAGATACCTTCGAAGTGGGTATTTCAAGGACCCAAAAGGACTCAGGTGGGCATTTGGGATAGCAGCTGTAGTGACAGAGGGCATCCAGCAATTGAACACTTTGCCTGGACTGTCCGAGAATCCATCTGCAGTAGAACTTCTGAAGGGAGAAGAGCAACAGGTGCCAATTGCCACTTCCACAGTGCTTCGTCGACAGTACAGAACCACTCGAGATGCTGTAATCCCCATCCATAAGATGATACGAGAGCTGGAAAGCCAAAGGGTGGTCAGCAAGACCCACTCACCCTTCAACAGCCCCATTTGGCCTGTGCGTAAATCTGAAGGAGAATGAGACTGACTGTGGACTACTGTGCATTGAATGAAGTGACTCCACCGCTGAGCGCTGCCTTGCCAGACATATTAGAGCTCCAGTACGAGCTAGAGTCCAAGGCACTGAAGCGGTATGCCACTGTTGACATTGCCAATGCATTTTGCTCCATTCCTCTGGCAGCAGAATGCAGGCTTCAGTTTGCTTTCATATGCAGGGGAGTGCAGTATACCTGGAACTGACTGCCTCAGGGGTGGAAGCACAGTCCCACCATCTGCCATGGACTGATCCAGACTGCACTGGAAAAGGGTGAAGCTCCAGAACACCTCCAGTATATTGATGACATCATTGTGTGGGGGAACACAGCTGCGGAAGTGTTTGAGAAAGGGAAGAAAATCATCCAAATCCTCCTGGGTGCTGGTTTCGCCATTAAAAAGAGCAAAGTAAAGGGACCAGCTCGTGAGATTCAGTTCCTAGGAGTGAAGTGGCAAGATGGACGGCGTCAGATTCCTACCAATGTCATTAACGAGATTACAGCTATGTCTCCACTGACCAATAAGAAGGAAACACAAGCTTTCCTAGGTGCCATAGGCTTTTGGAGAATGCACATTCCCGAGTACAGTCAGATCGTGAGCCCTCTTTACCTGGTCACCCACAAGAAGAACAATTTCCACTGGGGCCCTGAACAGCAACAGGCTTTTGCCCAGATCAAGCAGGAATTGCTCATGCAGTAGCCCTTGGCCCGGTCAGGACAGGACCAGATGTGAAGAACATGTTCTACTCTGCAGCCGGGAACCATGGCTTGTCCTGGAGCCTTTGGCAGAAGGTGCCTGGGGAGACTCGGGGTCCACAGTTAGGATTTTGGAGTCGGAGCTACAGAGGCTCTGAAGCCAACTATATTCCAACTGAGAAGGAAATCTTGCTGCCTATGAAGGAGTCCAAGCTGCCTCAGAGGTGATTGGCATGGAAGCACAACTCCTCCTGGCACCCCAACTACTGGTGCTGGGGTGGATGTTCAAAGGCAAGGTTCCTTCCACTCACCACGCCACCAGTGCCACATGGAGCAAGTGGATTGCTCTTATCACTCAGTCAACCCAGGACACCTGTATAGGTAAACTGAATTGCCCTGGGATTTTGGAGGTAATTACAAATTGGCCCAAAGGTGAGAATTTCGGTGTCACAGATGAAGAACAAGAACCAGTGATCCGTGCTGAAGAAGCTCCACCATACAACCATCTACTAGCAGAGGAAACACGCTACGCTCTTTTCACTGACGGTTCCTGTCACATTGTAGGGATGAACCGGAAGTGGAAAGCAGCCGTATGGAGCCCCCCATGACAGGTCACTCAAGCTACCGAAGGAGAAGGTGGATACAGCCAACTCGCTGAACTCAAAGTGCTGCCCGTATCCAAAGAGAGTAAAACACAAAACAACAAAGTTGTTTTATGCGGTGCTTTATTAAGGGCCCTGGGGTCTCTGCGGACTAGCGTCCCAAAATCAGAGTCCCAGCTTCCCAACAAACTTACAAGATTTTTATACTTCTCTAAGCTTTCCCTTGACTAACAGTTACATTGTATCTCTAACAGAACATTCCTTAGGGACATACATCATGTAGATGACAATTTCTTCCTCTACTGCACATTCTTTAGATAATCATGCTCTACTGATTTCTTGCAACACTGGTTTTTAGTTCACATATATTGTGCCAAGGTCCTACTTGGGTTACAATCCTTAGCATAACTACGTCTAATACATAATTTTGCTATTCTTATTTGAATATTAGAATAACTCACTGCAACAAAAGCTGTACAGCTGGCCCTGGACATTGCTGAGAGAGAGAAATGGCCAAGGCTCTACCTTTACACTGATTCATGGATGGTAGCTAATGCTCTGTGGGGATGGCTGGAGAGGCAGAAAGAGGCCAGTTGGCAGCATAGGGGAAAACCAATCTGGGCTGCTGATGAATGAAAAGACATCGCTTCTAGGGTAGGGAAGCTACCTGTGAAGGTCCGCCATGTAGATGCTCATGTCCCCAAGAGCAGAGCTAATGAGGAGCACCAAAACAATGAGCAGGTATACCAGACTGCAAAGATAGAGGTATCAAAGATAGACCTAGATTGGGAACACAAGGGAGAGTTATTCCTAGCTCGGTGGGACCATGATGCCTCAGGCCATCAGGGCAGGGATTCCACCTATAAGTGGGCACGAGACCGAGGGGTGGATCTTACCATGGACAGTATCTCTCAGGTTATCCATGACTGTGAGACGTGTGCTGCCATCAAGCAAGCCAAGCGAGTGAAGCCCCATCAAGCAAGCCAAGCGAGTATGTGGGCGATGGTTCAAATACAAGTATGGGGAGGCCTGGCAGATCGACTACATCACGCTGCCCCAGACACGCCAAGGCAAACGCTACGTGCTGACCATGGTAGAAGCCACCACTGGATGGTTGGAAACCTACCCTGTGTCTCATGCTACTGCCCGTAACACTATCCTGGGCCTTGAAAAGCAGGTCCTGTGGAGACATGGAACCCCTGAGCAGATTGAGTCAGACAATGGGATTCATTTCAAGAACAGCCTTATCAACACCTGGGCTAGGGAACATGGCATTGAGTGGGTGTACCATATCCCCTACCATGCACCTGCTGCAGGGAAGGTAGAGAGGTACAATGGGCTACTAAAAACCCAGTTGAAAGCCTTGGGTGGGGGATCCTTCAAAAATTGGGAGCAGCACTTAGCAAAGGCTACCTGGTTAGTTAATACTCGAGGTTCCACTAACCGAGCAGGTCCTGCCCAGTCTGAGTCCCTAAATATAATAGATGGAGATAAAGTCCCAGTGGTACATGTCAGAGGTTTGTTAGGGAGGACGGTGTGGATCAATTCTGCCTCAAGTACAAACAAACCCATCCATGGGGTTGTCTTTGCTCAGGGACCAGGTTGCACATGGTGTATAATGCAAAGAGATGGAACGACACAATGTGTATCTCAGGGAGATCTGATTGTGGGGTGAGAGTGATATGCAAATATCACTGTTTGCTAGATGTTATTGCCATTGTCTGTACACTAAACCGTACAGACATGAGATAGAAGGAAATCGTAAGTGTCAGAGGTCTGAACAAGTGGAAGATGGAGAAGGAAATGTGTAAGTGTTGAAGGTCTGAACAAGTGAAAGATAGAGTGAGTAAAGTGAAAGTGGGGAATCCTGCTGCTCTGTAGAATAGGGCCTGGATTCAGTGGTCCAGTGTGGGGATGTGATGAGGGCATGATGGGTGTTGCTTGTAATTTTTGGGGGAACAGATGGAAGTTTTATGTGAATAAAATGCATCATGTGTGGTAGTATGTCACCAATACGGGGATAAGGGGTGGAAACTGGTGAACGAGTGGTGTCATCCGGTACGTCACCCTAGGACATACATGTAATACAAAAATCCTTCTCCTCTGCTCTGTAGTCTGGTTTCACACAGAAAATGTAGTATTTTGGAGAATTTTGCTTGTCAAATGCAGCTGATCATCACTCTATATACCTCATTACTTAAAGCTAGCTAAAAACGGCTTGTCAAAATGTCAGTGGCAGTAATAGCCCTTCTCCATCCATGGTTTTTGGGTTTGGGGTTTTTTTAAGCTCAAAGAGTTAATGGCATTCACACCAGCAAAAATGCATCTATATATGCATTTTTAAAACAAAAAAGGGGGATATACGTGTGGGTGTCTTATCCTGAACAGCTAAGTCATAATGAAAGGTCCATTGCATTTCATTTGTAGTATACTTTAAGCCTCATCTGGGAGGACCACGTTTAGCCTTTAGTCAGGTCATCAAGAGTTCCAACAGCATTCTTTTCATCAGCTGTGCCAGAAATTTAATGTGCATGGGATTTTTAGGAGGCTCCTTACTCTGGCTAACAGATGAAAACCTTGCACCATTCCAACACCACATATGGAGAGCAGCAGACTCCAGTTTTCTTACATTTATGTTCTTTTTAAACAGTACTCAGAACATGCACAAGTTGTTTTTATTAGAGCTGCAGTCAAGAACACATCAGCTATAAAAAAACAGTAAAATTTAAATGCTGCCAAAAATATTTGGCTTTGGTCTACAGTCAATTTGAGCTTTTGCCCAACATCCACTTGCACTCCAGTCCCATAGAGAGCTGCTCCTCAAATAGGCTTAAGTTTATTTTGTTTTTACTGCAACCCTTCACTATGCAGCTGCGCAGTAGTAAACATGACCTCAACACAGAGTGGAAGTTTGACAATAACTTGATTGCAAATGTAATCTACAACAGCCATGGAAGTTAGCCAAGCCAAAAGCAGAGCTACAGCTCTTGAAAATTCAGGCTATAAATGGCTATACAATATCACACTTCACACTGCAGTTTGCAAGTGTGCTGCTTAACTGCTGTGCTGTGCTACTCTTGCAAATAATTTCTCTGTTTGCAAATACTGCAGAATTAATGCTGATGTCCCAGTATCTGATTGTCTCCAAATCAGGTAACAGTAAATGAAGAGTAATAAATCAGTAGTATTGTTTGAAACATGCATTATTAAACAAGTGTGTAAGTCTCCATGGGATCAGGACCCTGGATGGTGAAGTGATAATCTAAAGTGCACTGGAAAAATACAACGGCAGTGTAATTTTTAAGGCTCAAAATGATGGCCTGGTTAATGTAACAGATAAAAATTAAAAGCCTTCATCAAGTTTTTAGGATAAATGTTTTAAAGTCTTTCTGAGTTTTAAAGTCTGAGATTCTAAAGCTTTGTAGTTATAAAACACATTGCCATGTTTCATGAGATGGAGGGAGCATCAGAAGCATGAGATTTACTTACAAGCAGGCTACAGAAATAGCTAGCACTACCCTTTGCTGCTGTTAAAATGAAAGCTGAAGTAAAAAGATGAAGTTTCTCTGGCAGCAATTGTCTAGGTACATATTTGAAGATGAAAATAAAGAGATGCAATTAAGTTCATTGCAACAGAATCTCTGAAGTAAACATTCTGATGAAATTCTGTGGCCAGCTGTCAGAGGTCAGCATATGGAAGAGACATCAAAAGTCAATCCTGATAGCATCTTCCATTCTCAAAACAGGACCAAGTAGATACTTGACTCAGGGATATACTTCCAAAGTCATGAAAAGCACTTCAAATTAATATCAGTTAGTATGGCCAGTTCCTCACTTAAACTGGCTTAACTCCCAACCCAACAATTTTTCAACAATTTCAGCTACAGCACAGTCAGGCCTTAAACAAGTGGCTTCCAGAGCAGCTTTGTAATCAGCTTAATTTGTAGCTGTCTCTCCATACTTATCACAATCACATGTTCATGACTCTCCCCAGTGCCATACTAGTGGCCATACAATCACATGCTTGAGCAGATCAGAAGGATGATTTGGTGCACACTAATTTTTAGGGAGGTTAATTTTCAGACACATTAACTCCCAGGCTTCTACCATGCTTGCAGCCCTGGGAATACAAATAATGGCACAAGGTCAAAAAGGTGTAGAAGGGATTAGCTGTGCCTCAATGAAATGTGAAACTTTATTTTCATACAGAAGTTCAGGCCTTGGCTCACTACAGCATTTGCAACCCTGCTCAGCAAAGCACACTGACTTGAGACCTCAGTTACTATGGTGATAAGCATGGAATAAATGTTTATACATAATTAGTTAAATTATCCCTTCAAGAAAGCAGTAGTCCTTCTCACAGGCAGCTACTCGTATTTTTAAAATTATATAGATAAAAAATTAAAATTTCTAAGCTTAAGAATCACTACTATTCATCCACAAGTTACTGAAAATTTAAATCTACAATTAGAATTAAAAAAAAAAGAAACTTAGTCTATGAAAAACCCATCTCTT
Organism: Serinus canaria; assembly: GCF_022539315.1. NCBI lineage: Eukaryota > Metazoa > Chordata > Aves > Passeriformes > Fringillidae > Serinus > Serinus canaria. Next base: position 16,921,070 of record NC_066316.1, on the reverse strand, counting down.
GTGAAAACTACACTGCAAATGTCCTACAAAATAAGCGAATGCTTGGATTTAAACATTTTAGGGTTTTGCTAAAGGAAAACAGCAATGAATAAAAAAAACTATGTTCTTGTTTAACAAAACCTAAAAAATACTGAATGAAAAACTAATGTATGAGTCTTTTTCATCTATGCAATCACTAAATTAAGTCAATCCTACTCTAAAATATAAGCAGTATTTTCTAGCTCTAAGCTTACTGCAAAAGACATATGCTGATATAAACAAGTTCATTTAGTCAAAATGCTTAGCCCATAAAATCATGAGTAGCTTACTTCCTTTTTCAAAAGACTATGAATCAGCAATTACTGTAGAACCATCTGCCACAAAGATGAATATTCTGCTCACAAAGAGTTTTGGAGAACCCTTTGCCAAAATATTTATGTATAACTTGAGGGGCTTTTTTGATTAAGAAAATACAGTCCTAAAATGTGAACACTAATCATATTATTTAGGATATAAAATGGCCTTAAATTTAAGGAATACTAAATTCAGAATAGACAAGATGATTTCCTTGGATCAAAACCTACTAAAAAATAACAACAAAACTTAATCAAACACAGAGTTCTTTCCTGAAGAAAAACAAATAATTGACAAAATGCAGTAGAAACGTTGCCAGCTGGTGAGCTGTCTCTTTCTTCCCACTAGGATACCATCTGCTACCAGCTCTTGCCTATCCACACACATTACACTCCTCTTCCAGCCTGACCCAGATCCAACCCTGGTCTCAAGCGTGATAATGAAATCAAGCTTTATCCACCTAATGGGCATCGATGACTGACTAGTGGTTAGAGATAGGCTTTGGGTAACAGTGGGCAAATAAAGAGGCTTCTAGTCCCAGTCACCTAATACAGCTCTTTTCTTTTACAGAAATTTTTACTAATTTTCCACTCTGCCAACATAACTGCATGTGTATTCTCTCCCCAGCCCAACTGCTTGATAATTAACTTTAGAAAAACTTCAACTACATGAAGTGTTTAAGCTAAGAGGGATAATATTTTAAGAACTGAGTTAGGAAGCACATATGTGCAGGTTCATACAAGCAGATCATACGTGGAAAACTCCCAGTGAGGAGGGCAAAACCAATGGCATATTCCCTTTGTGTGTATTGGCAGGAGCCAACACACACACCTGCTATCTTCCCACACACTACAACCTACTGGCAAGGAATAGTGAGTTCTTAACACTAATAAACTCATAGAATAACATTTAGTTATGCTTTACATGTAGGCTGTAAGTTCCTCCAAGGCAAAGAGCTTCTTCAGTGCCCTGCACTTGTTGACATACAAGATATAAAGGGAAGATGTACAGCTGATCATGAAGAAACAGAACATAATTTTGACTTGCTCTAAGAATAGGCCAAATGCCTTCCTCCAGTTTGCATGCAAATGTATTACTGAAGACAATGCAGGTATTTGAGGGAAGAAACTCAGCTTAGAATCTGATTATCTCTTCAGAAACCACCCAAATTTTAAAATACCTTCTCAAACACCAAGGTTTACAGCTTTAGCATCAAGAGAGTTTTAAGTGATAAACAGTTACATATTTATATAAGCTATCTTTGTTTCAATTGAGTGTTTAGCTGCAGGAAGCAGTTATTGTGTTATTGCAAAAGGCAGTAACTAGATAATTAAGTAAAACTAAATGTTCTTTTATCATTAAAAAGATGTGTTACTATTAATTCACAAAACATTCATTTACATTTACAAGATAATCCATAGCGAGGAACCAGACATCCCTAAACACAGACACTAGAGCTGTTGGTTGTGCTGAGAGCCAGATAAATTGACTATTATGCAGCAAAGCAGTTTCAAAGTTCGGGTTCTTTTATTGATACCTTTAATATTTTGAGTTGCTTCCAACTTCTATGGCACACAGTCTTAAGGATCCTGTTTTCATTTAAACATGAAACAGTAAAGACAGTAAAGAGTTTAGCTGAATACCTTTACTGGAGCCACTGTCAATTTAAGTCGTAGGATTAAAAAAAAAAAAAAAAAAAAGGCAAAGAAGGAGCAGCTTTTAAGATTTGTCTTGCTTTTAAGACCTGAAATTTCATTGGTGAGCTGGTCTGTTTATCTCTTCTATGCAGATACAGAAGTTTAGCTAAGACTGATGACATTGCATATTGAAACTTTTATAAGTCATTATAAATCCTGCTCATGAGGTCTTGGTTTAACTACTGGTAGAGCTGGAGAGGTCCAGCAGCACAAGAGAGTATTGATAACCTGTGTTTATTCTTTGCTACAGACGTCAGAATCAGGAAGTAGCACGCTGCCTCTCTGTGCCACGATGGTGCTGCTCAGAATGGTTTCTATTTGCAAGAGGGACACAACACAAACATTTCCCAGACACATCCTACACTTTTAGCTCTGGAGAGGTAGCAAAATACTCCTGTGAGCACAAGTCAGGGAGAAAACTGCAAATTATGTTGACCAAAAAGCCACTGCAGTGCTGTTTCTTCTAGTCCAAAACCGGTGTGAGCTATAACAGGAAAAATGCACCGACTGCAATTCCACCGAGGTTTGTCAGAATGGCAGTAGTGCCTCATCCACAGGCTGTACTTACCCTGGGAACACCGGGTCCCAGGGGTCCAGCAGAACTGGATACACTTCAGTAAATATTTTCAGTTCTAATCCATGGAGTCATAGCATTAGTAACATGCTTATTACAACATTGAACAAGTTTCCATATTTTTTTTAATACCAAGATTTACATGCAGTACAAAGGTCTCATGGCATTGTGAGGTTCAAGTGTATACCTTACTTTCCTGGGCATTAACTCTCCTCTACAAAATTACCAGCTGTTCCTAAATCTGCAGAAGGAGTCATATGACAACTTCAATTGAATGGGAAAAGACAATCCTGAAGTTCTTTAAAAGATAATACAATTTTTTCAACACAGACTCATCTTATTGGTACTATCCTGATAACTAAATCTGCACTATCTTTTTTTTTTTCTGACATTGTTCTCTTAAGCCTCTTTTAAGTTATTTATGCATAAACTCATGAGCCAAGGTCAAGGAACATCCAAAATGTTCCGTTGCATTCCCCGCCAGCTGAAAAGCATTAGAGTCATTACTGGTCTTATTGTTCCTGCCACAGACAAGGCTTACAGAAGTGGGTTGCTTGAAACTAGATTTCATATTGAGGACAGCCCGGAGTATCTCTTCTTGTATAATACATGCTGCATAAACTAGGGACAGTACATTTAAGGGTATTATCATCCAGTGGAAAATTGTTTGGGCTTCAGCAAAATTCCAGTGGTGGTACTTTACAGTACAAAATCTGAAATTGTTTTCAGCCTGAAAAGCAGGCTGCAAAATAAAATGCACAATTTTCAGAGAGCAGTATTCTTCCCTATTGACAGAGGAAAGAAAAATAGCACTGTATGACTAAAACACCCAAAAATTCATGGTATTTATTTAGGAACCTCACTGTCATTATTCATACATTTTGTCTGCAGGGAGACAAAATTAGGGGGAATTTTTATAGGAAAATGAGAGAAAATGTCTTTATTCTGACTTTTGAAATCTCCTCCAGAAACATTACAGGTCCTTTCAGGAAAGGAAAATTTCTATTTTTTACTTGTGGGAGAGTTCAGAAACAGCAGGATAGATCAGAAGCTGATATTAAATCTACTGAAGTTATAAATCAATTCCACGCCAGAAACTTGATGGTACTTTGCCAAATAAGTAGGAGGCAGCAGCACCATGACTTAACACCATTCCAGGGTAACAAGCTGCACACCATCCCTGGCAAGCGCCCCTTTTAATTAGACAGTCTTCTGTAAGATGAAGGCCCAAAGACTTAAATCTCTCAAAATCTGCAGATTAACAGAGATTAACAGCAAGTCCTGCCAATTTTTAATTCCTGTAACAGATTCTTTAACTTCAGTGCAAAGCAAGAGCTCCCAGTAGCTTTGGTGACACACACGCACATTGCAAAAATGTTGCAGTCTGTTATCTGCAGTCTATTACTTACCTCTAAGGAGGAAGAGGATGCCAGGAAGCTAAACCTATTTATGATTCCTTAGGTAACTGTACCATGTTACAAGTGCAAAGAGCAAGCATAAACCCTAGGAAGCCTAAATGCTTGGGATTCAGGACCTGAGCCTTCTTTATGTGAACAAAACACAGAATCCCCATCCAGCACCTTGAGTGCAATTTCACTTTCTACTGAAATTTCCACACACCACTAAAGAGCTGAGGGGATTTTCTAGTGCTGTGCTGCAGATACAAAATACCTGAATACTACCATTAAAAGAAAAGGTGGTATCCAATGTTGATCCAAACACTGACAGACTGGCACAGTTTATAGGCCAGGTGCTTTGCACCTTCAGAAAAGAATATCACCTTCTGAATTCCCTGGGAAAGAAAAAAAACCCCATCCTGTGGCAAACATATCTTATTGGCATAGGGGGTTATACTCCCTCAATGACAAATGACACAGTCCTCAGTCTGCACTCCCAAGAGTCTCTGCATGGAACAGCAGCCCTGAGCAGAGAATTCCACACACAAGTGACCCTCTTAGTGTGCTCTCATTGCGTCAGCTAAAGGGCTCTGAACATTTACATTATTATATGTGATCATGCTGCATCATGTTTTCCTTGAAATCTCTAACATGCTACTTAATTTTTCACACTGCTGACAGCACTGCAAATGAAAACAGATTACATGAGCAAAAAGATCATGGCAGTACAAGCTCTAGAATAAATGCACAACTAAGCAAGATGCAATTTAACATATCACATCACAGACAGCATTTGTTAATGCCATTGTTTTTGTCCTCCATGACAACAAAAAGAGGATCATAGACACAGAATCTTGTGCTAATTAACTTCCTACAACACATACTGATATGCTAAAAGGTACTCCACAGGAATATATGTGTGCTGATTAGTTTTGAAAGTGTCAGGTTACTAACAGGTATTCAAAATTTCTCCCCAACTCAAACTGTTAGAGGATCAGCAACAAAGCAGTTCCCTATTTTTCTCTTTGCTACAAGAAAGACAATGAACAAAGACCTTTTGCCATAGTTTCAGTTCAGATTGTTGTTTTGCCATTAAATCATTGGTCTAGTTTACTGCCTGAGTCATCACCTTCAGAATTTGCACTGGCCCAGACCTGAACCAGTCAGCCAATACATGACCACTGATAAAACAGTAATTCACAGTAAGAGATTGTTTCTGCAATACTGGAGTGACATACATTATTAGCTCATTAACAATCTGTGCCAGCCAGTCTCTACAGTCTTAGTCAGTTACTGCAGGAAGGTAAGAACTTCACAAGTCAGACTGATACACATAAATCTCTGGCAGAATTAAGCAAAATAAGTAAGACTTTACAAAGGTTGTAAACAAGCTCATAAGTGGAAAAAAAAAAAAAATCAAACACTACTCCACCACTTGCTTCTATTTGTTGCAAGGTCTTTGAACAGTCAGCCCATAACAGCTCCCCAAAACAAATGCCTTCAGGAAAAAAGCAGCCAATTATGCCAACCCCAGCTACAGCTGGATGCCATCAGGAATTCTTAAAAACGACTAGGCAAAGAAGAGCACTGCATGAAAGTATTACACTACGAGCAGAATCTCTTGTAAAATACAACCTTTTAGTCTCAGTCTTTCTTGCAAATTGCTTCCATATTGTTCTGCGGAGAGTTATCCGGTAATGTGATTATTATAGGCACAGAGACAAAGACAAAAAACCACATTTTTATCTCCAGTTCATCCTCGCCAGAACTGGCAGTAAGTTTAGGAAATCAGAAAGCCACTTTTCATAATGCAGTTAGAAAAAACCCAAAAAGTTTATTGTAATGGTTTTCAGTTTGTGGCTTCAAGTTCTGGGGGGCTGTTAATGACAAACCAAAGCTGAAAACAAATAATCCTACTATCAGGTCATTTAATTCACAGCACCTAGGGCAGCAAGATCCACATATCAGAAGCATTAACAAACACTGTTTCAGTAAATGCACATATGCAAAAGACAACCATACATCTGCACCCCTTCTAACAATTTGTAATCCAGCATCCCACAGTGACACAAAATAAACCAATGGGTAACTAAAAATCACCCCATGACCTACAGCTTCACAAGCTTCTGTGCCCCACAGCATTCTTTGGTCTTTCATTAGATAGTTTTTTCAGCTCTGCCTTACTGAATCTGAAAAGTATCATCTCCCTTTCCTCCCAAGTCTTGGCACTTTATACACACTCTCACAAATATGCCAGAAAATAAGGACAGGTTCCCTTTGATTTCTTTCACCTGAAAAGACAGATGTAGAAGTAAGAGAGATACGATGATAGGCACATTATCCTTCCAACCATTTGTCAATTCTAGTCAGTTATGTATCTTTAGAAGTGCTTATTATTGAAATTGAAATGATAAATCAATATGGTGCATTGGTTTTACAGATATTAATTCAGGACCTGCACTAACAGGGCAATTCAAACATGCTGAGAAAGGACAGTTTTCATTTATATCTGAAAAGGCTTCCTCTTTTGCTGATAAAGTACATCCTCTCTCGCCCACAGTAACTGAAAGCACTTTCTCTCAAAGCCAGTTCATAAGTTGCTTTCCTTTCTTCCTTTTACAGAATTACAGAAGAAAAAGAGTTTATTGATTTTTATTAATCACTACTACATACAAAGACACAAACATGCTTAAAAATACTGTATTTCAAGCTTTATTGCACTCAGTCCCAAGAGTTTACCTGCCTTGCTGGGAAAGCTGCTTACAGCCTGTTAAGGGTCAGGACAGAAGATTATTTAATTAGGTGGCAGCCCTAACCCTGGGATAACAAAGAGGGGAATGCTGACAAATTGCATCCAGCAAGGTTTATGAGTCAGGAATGTTTATATGAAGAGTAGCGCAAGGCAAGTTTAAGAAGAATATGCTCAGGACATCAAAGACACATGTGATATTAAAAAATCCTCAAAACCTTGAGACAGAGCACCACAAATAGCACTTTCAAAGAAACATGCTATGAAATGAGCTATACCTCAGACACACAAGCAGCAGCACAGAAACTACTTTCCAGGCTTTAGGTCAAGCACTGTGCAAGCCACATCACAATAGTTAACAACACTGAAGATCCCAAACAGACACAGAGTTTACACATTTACCTATCTGTAGCCTTATCAGTTTCCATCTACATGGAGACAGATGTTTTTTACAGTGAGGGTGGTAAGACCCTGAAATAGGTGGCCCAGAGGGGTGGTGGAAGGCCCATTCCTAGGAATATTCAAGGTCAGATTGGACCAGGCCCTAAACAACCTGGTATAGTTGAAGACGTCCCTGCTTATGCTGGACATAGGTGACCCCTTGGCTGGACTAAGTGGCCCCTAAAGGTGCCTTCCAATCCAAATGATTCCATGATGTTATGATCCTAGTTTGAATGGTTGTAATTATGCTGCAGATGAGCTTTACTTCGAGCAAAAAATGACAAAGCAATGTCTGACTCTTACTCTAAAAAAAAAAATCACATATCAATATTTTCAAAAATATTAGTCAGAAATACAGGTACCATAAGCAAAGCATCGAATGCAAATCATGGTTTTCTACAGACTCTTACCTACACACTAATAAACACCATCTTTCATTTTTTATTTCTTTTAGAAGTTAGATATAAAAGAAAAGCAACTTGGACACATTCAAACAGAAGGGAATTAAAAGTGCACTAGTTCTTCTTTGTACTGCATCTAGAGGTTCAAAACTATTAGCAGTGACATAACTGCATCACGATATTAAAATCATATTTTCCTAAGTTCTTGGCTCTGTCTACTTGGAACTCAAAATGTAACAAATAAGGTATTATGTTCCTCATTTCTGTTTCTTTTAATCTCATTACATTATTCAATAGAAATTCTAGCTTCTTTCTATTTCATGTAGCTGATTTTTTTACTCCAGATTTACATCTGTAGATACAGCTGCAATGACAGAGATGCAAGGAGCAAGACTGTTTTACATCAGAATTCCTTTTCCTCAAGTTATTATTTTTTGGCTAGAGGCCAGTCAGCTTTAATGCTAGCTTTTAGTGAAATCTAGGAATATTTTATCCCTAGACATCCTATCAATTAGGGTTTTTGTCCCTTAAAAGAAGAGACATCCTAACCATCTGTAATCTGTTAATAAAAACAGGCAGAAAATTCCTTCCCTGGACCAGACCATTTTCTGATGTATTTTCCCACAGCCACATTTTCCCACTGTGGCCAGGCCCAAGTTCTTACCAGCTTGTTTTGCTGATTTGTTATAAACTCACATCTTACACTTCTGTTTTAGTGCTTGTTTTGTTTTTTTCTGGTGCAAATTACCACCGTTCAGTTTCACTCATCACTATCAGCTTCACTTAGTTACTTTTGCCAGACTTTTCTGTGCAATCTCCCTGACCCACTCTTGGTTCTTCCTGCTAAAGCTTCCCCCTTGCTGCATATCAGTTTAGGAACAGAGCATTCATCAGTCATGAACAGTTTCTAAGAACTGCACATTTATTGTTCTGCTTTGCTTCAGTCTTCTAGAACAGAACAACTTTTGATCTATTCTTGAACTCCACAGTCATCCTTCATTTGTGTAGGTCCCTGAGCAGACCTCCCTATGGGAGATTCCCATTCCTCTTAGCATTTGTGCATTTAATTTCAAGATTTCAGGTTCCTCCATGCACTCTAAAGGTAACCTTTGTTAATCTTAGATCAACTCAGACTCCCACTAATAGGGCAACAGTGATGAGGCAGTTCCTCTTCCAGAAGGAGCTGAAGGGAGAGGATATTCCATTTTAGACTGGAAAGCTCATGCTCTCAGCTGTGGTCCTAAAAAATAACCTGGTCTTAAAGCAACAATCCAGTCCTCTCCTATGAATTAGCTCACCATTCACCTTGACAGAATTAATTTGCATTTCCCTGTCAAAGTGTCTAGCTATTGAGAGCCAAGGAACAAATGCCCGAAAAACATCAACATGGTACCAAGTCTTCTCTTTGGCAGTATCAACACAACTATACGTAATTATTATTTACCCATTTAAAAGAGAAAGGCAAAAACATCAAAGGAAAAGTGGAACCATACCATCTTTATTAACTATTTTATTTTATCCTTTATAGAGGTTTTTAAAGGTGTCATCTGGCCTACTTAAAACTTCACAATATACAGAGATCACTCCCTGAGGGTCAGCCTTACTTATGCAAAGCAGTTGCATTGCCCTAAATCTTGCCTCAAAGGGGTTACTGAGACTACATCCTTCTTCTGAGTTTGCATTCAGCTCAGACATTTTATTTTGTAGACTGTGCAGGATAAAAAGCTGGCATGAAACAAAGATACATGCATGCACTTTTAAGGATTATCTCATCACTGCACAATTCCTTTAGTTTTGTAAAATTAACAGTACTGGAGCACCGTACTCTAAAACCTGTTAAATATGGTGGTTGGACTAGATGATCTCTAGAGGCACCTTCCAACACTAAATACTCTCTGATTCTTTACCGAGCAGCTTCGAGCCTGGACAGCCTCTTGCAATACAACATTAACAACCTGAGGAAAATAACAGCCAGAACATAGGGAGAGCAGCCACTTCTAAAAGGCTTGCTTCCAAATGCCTCCTTGCACAGAGCTTCCTCCCATGGATTTTTTCCCCCCTTTTGCAGGACATAGAAGTCGCATGAGGAAGCTCAAGCAGCAAAGCTTATAAAAATACATACATACATATACACACACACACATATATAAAATAATTATGTATATATATATATATATATATATATACAGTTTATAGCTGAAGGAGACCAGCCTAAGCAGAGGGTGTTTGGGAGAACAAGGACAACCAGCAGCTCTGGCAGTTTTCCTGAGGGAGCATTTCCCTGGGCAGAGGCCTGAAGGAGCAAACAGAGAACTGTTGTTAGCACCAGTAGCTGTAGCAGCAATAAACTTTGAGTTTATTAAGGTATTTTTGTACTCATATCTGCTGCCCAGGTCAGGAAATCTGCATCTTTGGAGTCCTTTTCAAGACATTTCAAGCCATTCACTGTGGCCCCACAGTCACACTTAGCCAGGCCCAGCACCGAAAATGATCACACATTCATCTGTCAAATCATACAAGGGGGAAAAAAAAAGGCGTATGCCATCACCCTGATCAGTCCTGGTTTAGTATCAAAAAGAAAAGAAACAGTTGTGTTTTATCGTTAACATTTAACACAAAAGGCCTACTAAAAGGGACCTTCAGGCGGCCCCAAAAATCCCCTTTTCCCCACCTGCTTGTGAGGAGCGGCTGAGGGACCGGGCGTAGCTTAGCCTGGAGAAGGCTCAGGGGGTACCTCATCGCTCTCTCTGAGTAACTGGAGTCCGGCCTCTTCTGCCCTGCCTGTAGTGAGGCGACCTGAGACAATAGCCTCAAACTGCGACAGGGGAGATTGGGATTAGATAGCAGGAAAAAAGATTTATTTTCTCTGGTCTGGGGGCCAGACATTGGAACGGACTGCCGATGGAGGTAGTGGAGTTACCAACCCTGGAGGTATTTGAGAGGCGCCTGGACTTGGTACTGGGTGACGTAGTTTAACGGTTTAGAGATGAGAGTAACAGCGCCGGGCTGACGGCTGGACTCAGTGGACTCAAAAATCACTTCCAGCCCTGAAAACCGCCTCACCGCCCTTTTGCGCTCCCAGCTCCCCCACCCCGCCGATGATGTCATGATCTCGCCCCGCCCCCCAGCGCAGAAGAGTACCCGGATGTGAGAGCCCCACCCCCTCCGCCCCGCGCCAGCGCCGCTCGCGCCCCCTCCCTCGCTTGATCGCTCCGTGCGCGGGTCAGCGGAGCCTTTGCCGCAGTGACGGGAGTGGGATCGGGAGCGGACTGGGAGTGCCAACGGCGGCGGCGACGCCGGACAAGGCACAGCGAGGCCGGGGTCGGCGGATTCATCTGAGGGGGAGACGCCCGACGCCCACCCGCCGCCATGGTGAGGACCCTCCCTCGCTTCCCCTCCCTAGGTCTTCCCTCCCTCCTCGCTCCCGCCCCGCTGGAATATTCCAGACCGGGCCGGGTCCCCCACCCCCCCCCGGCCCTACCACTGCTCCGCCTCGGCGCTGCCCTGCCCCTGACCCGGCTCCTCCCGCCCCCGGGTAGTCCACGTCCTCCAGCGGGCCAGCGGCTCTTTGGGCTTCCTTCTCCGCTCTCCCCGGCGGCGGTCGCATCCCCCGCTCTGCTCCGCCGCCCACGGAACCCCGCTGGCTCTCCGCCTCCTCCCTCCATCGCCTTGGGAGCGCTAGTTGGGCTCGGCCCTTCCCTTCCCCAGCACCCTCTCACCTCACCCCCACCCGGTCTGGGGATTCGCGTCGCCCGTGCTGCGCCTCGTCTGTTCCACGGAGGCACTCTCGGCCCCCGGAGCCGTTTCCAAACGAAACTCCGGCGATTTCGGCGGCGCTGCCGTGCGGGGGTTTCTCAGCTCCGCGGGGTTCTCCCCCCGCCCCCGGTGCAGCAGAAGTAGCGCTGTGCTGTTCGTATGCGGACCGAAAAGCTGTAATGCACGTAGCCCAGTGGACGGGATAATGTGCGCTGTAACTGGGCTGGGGCGGAAAGCTGACACTTCACATACGATGGGTACTCGGGGTCTGAGGCTGCGGGAGTGTGATGTGTCCAGGTGTGTGTGTGTGCGCGAGAGTCGCTCTGCTTTTTCAATCATGACGTGTTTAAATTTCCTTTTTTCTGCTGTAAAATTAACCTGGAGATACAGTATGGAGTCGTGTAGTATTTTACGTCGACACTAGGGGTGTCTGCTGCTTTTCATCGCTGCCAAGAAATCAACGCCCTATTTTTTAATAAACGTTTATTTTAACCTAAGTTATCCAGTACCCTGTCTGCAGGTAGACCTGGCAGTAGTTTGGTTTTTCCGCTGGAGAAATACAAGTAGTTTAATTTTTTTTTTTTTTTAACCCTTTCAGAGCGAGGCTAGCTGGTTATCACATTGCACGTTAGACCTCACAGGGCCTGGAAGTCAAAAATGGGTTTCCTTTTGTTTTTAAGCAGGCATTTCAGTCTTTCCTTTAAAAAATAAAGTTGTGGCAGAAACTAATGTGCCATGCTCAGGCTGGTTTTGTGTGTACACTTTAATAGATGTGTACTTAGAGAAGTGCTTTGAAGTGTATAAAGCTTTGTTTTTGGTTGGGAGCACATCAAGACTGGGGGAAAAAGAAAAGTTCATATTTTGAGAACAAGGTAATAATGAATTTAAGGCTTAAAAAAATTATCGCTTTTGCCATGGTTGCAGTACTGGTTATTACTTTGAATGTATAGATCATCATGAATAGTGATCATTTTCCACACAACAGTTGTGCTCATCCTGCCAGTAGTTGGATCTTCTGTGAAAATTTTGTTCTCAAAGACCTGCCAGATGTACACTAACATATATAAAAGGAAAGAAATATTTGATTATGATGCCAATGTGTGTGTCAGGAACCTTTAATGAACTTAACTTTCATGTATTATATTACCTTTGATTATTTTTTCATCTGTTCAGTTGTAATTAAAGCTTTCTTATGATCTTTTGATGATGTAATAATGTTGATCGTTACTTCATTGCTTCCTGAATAGTATTTGTGTATGATGCATTGCAACGTAGAAATACATATACTGGGGATAAAAGAAGTTATGTTATGAATGTTATCTCTGCCAGTAGAGGTGCTTGTTTTCTCAAATAAGCAGTGCACTACTGTAGCTGTATCACTACACTGGTTCTGGTGCCACCTGATCTTAGGTGACTTTTAGTCTGAAAATCAATATAAAACTATACATTAACAAAAAACCCACACAGCATTTAATTTAAGTTGCTATTCTTTTTTTTTTTTTTGTCATTAATCAGGGGATGTTTTCATTGAAAGAGTTCAGTTTTAACAGAGTACATTTTGTTTCAATCCTTATGGTATTAGAAAAAGTCTTTTTTCACAGTATAAAACAACATTTCTTTTATGTTCTTGCAGAATGAGAGAGCTGACAGTAATCATGAAAAAAGAGGTGAATGCATTGTTGTGTTTGTCGTAGGTAGCTTGAGATAAAACAAAAACATCTAGTGAGTCAAAGAAGGTTCTTCTGGATCTTTAGGTATAGCCGGTTCTAAAATAATCTGTCAGAGCATACGATGACAAATCCATTACATAATGATAGAAGTAATGTTGATAAGCTATTTTTGTCAGAGTTGACTTAGCAAGTTTTTCCTATGAGTAGTGTTTTCTAGGAAAAGGTAAACAGCACCAATAAAGGTATTAAATGATCTTAGTTTTAGATAAATTCTGTCTTCTTGGGATGGTCTGTGTTCTGGTTCATATCCAGATCTTGAACTTCATAGATGTAGTACAGAAGCCCCAGAATTCTACAGGAATCACCCAAAACATGTTACATCGTGCATCCATCTTAACTAGTCTCTTATTCAGTTGTTTTGACTCACTGCACTTGAATACTAGTGCCTCTGGTACATTTTCTCCAGCCGGAACTGATCTAACACTGGTTCTAAATTATTGGAGTAAAGAACCTCCTAAACAGTTTTTTTTTTCAATAAAATGAAAAAACAACCCCAGAAGACCGTCTTAAACAATTCTTTACTATTTATCAGGGAGGGTGTTACATGCTTTGCTTATTAACTGAACAAAAAGGTAGTTATTCCTAAACAGGAAGATAGAGCCTGTTGGTGGAGAGGAAAAAAGACTTTTTAAAAAGTAATTGTATTTTTTCACCATTCCTGTAATAGAAGTAGAATTCTGTTTTTATATGGTTTAACTATTAATTTAACAATAGAGAGAATGACATTTGAGTAGTTGAAGGGAAAATAGTTTGCAGCGGGCATACCTCAGAAGCTTCAGTATATTCATCACCTAAGGCATCTGGCTTAGCAGGTGAAAGGAAAATTTTAAGGGAGTGGAATAATAACACCTAAATTGTGGGGTTTGCTCATATCTTAAAGTAGATGGGACTGTCTTCTGTCTATCAGTGCCAGAAAAAGAGAATTCAGTAATTCAGGTATTTCCGAGGAAGTGAGATGAGGCAGAAATGCACATTTTTATGCCAAACCATCTCTCTTTGTTTGCTTCTACCTTCTCACAGAGTGGGTCAGGTTGGAAGGTTCCACAATGGGTCACCTGGTTCAACCTCCCTGCTCAAGCAGGGTCATCCTGGAGTGCATTGCGCAGGATTGTGCCCAGATGGTTCTGGAATACCTCTAGGGAGGGAGACTCCCTCTCTGGGTGTTCTGTTCTCCTGCAGGGTTACTTCACAGTAAAAAATTCTTCCTTACTACCGCACAGAGCCTAATCCATCCTTCTGGAACACTCCCTTCAGATACTGATACATATTGATTAGGTCCTGGCTCCCTCAGCCTTTCCTTCTAAGAGAGATACTCCAGCCCCTTAATCTAGGTCCTGAATTGGTGCTTACCTGGCAGTGTTACAGAAGAAATAGCTTTTTTAAATTGTAGCTGTCCTTAATAATGTTCTACTGTAATTCATAAATTAATCTTGCATAAGGTTTTTCACATTGCTGTGATTTTTATTCTTCTAGTTTGAAGAATTGTTTTGCTTTCCCTCCCCATTTTTGGTGCCTGTATTTAGCAGCATTTCACTATAGAAAACTGTATCCTCCTAAAACATTTTAAATCTGAATGGTAGTTGAGCGAAAAGTTCTGTCAGTTGGACTCAGTGATCTCAGAGGTTTTTCCAACCTAACCGATTCCATGATTCCAAAGACTTTGGTTTAACTATATGCAATCATGATGAAAAATTGTTTTCATGGAAAAACATTTTTTGTAATTTGAGCTAATATGTGACTTCTTGAAAGCAATTTGCTCTCAATTTCCTTGCCCCTCCTCTTCCTTGCCAAGCCTGTTTTCCCTTCTCTGTGTAATGTCATTTGTCAAGTTGTAATTACTTAAATCTGTTCTTTCTTTCCCAAAGACTGTAAGGATTTAACTTGCTGTGCTCTTGTGAAGCAGGTAAATATTAGCCTTGTTCTGCAAATGGAACAGGTCGAGGTCATGGGAGGGTAATAAACTTATCCTAGGTCCTTGTTATTGTTTAGAAGTTAGCATTAGTATGTGGTACTAGCAGTGTGTGTTTGTAGCTTTGAAAATAAATATGTCTAAATCAAATAAACTGTTACAAATTTAGGGGTCTTGGGATTTGGAGTTAAAATGCAGCCACGAGACAATGTGCTGTGCATTGTCCATTTGGCTTGGGGTATGTAATGGTCTTCAGTAGTTACTGGCTGTCTTCTTCCAACATCTTTGTAACAGTGTTTTAACCACTTAAAGTGACTGCTTTTAGAGATTAGAGCTGGAGATAGGCCTTTTATGTCTTGCAAAAGCTACTCTGTTTATTAGTTGTCATTGGCCTCAAGTAATCTTGACGTTGGCAGTGTCAGATCAGCTGCAGAGATTGCCTTAATGTGCTGAATGAAGTGGAAGAGTCTTGGACATGCACCAACATCTTTTAATCTGTGATAGATCTTTTGATATACTAGTTCAGGTATTCTGGGAAAGTCCAGGACTAGAAGCAGCATATTCTACTTGGTGTAGAATTTGTGTATACAATTTGTGCATGCAATACAATGATGTAGCTAGATTTTTTTGGTCACTGGATGAAATAATGTATTTAGGGCTAAGCTTAAATTGTGTCTTGTCTCTCTGTTCAGGTCTTACATATATAATTTGAGTGGCAGAAGTCTGTGGAAAGGTGGGTTTTTTTTAAATTTCAGGTGTGTCTAAGAATAAAACCCCCATCTTTCAAGTGAAATAATTTCTGGAGTATCATTTCTTCTTAATTTTGACATTTTGTGTAGCTTGAAAATTTTAATTTGATAGCTATACTTTATCAGGCTTTTTCCATATAGACAGTGTTTTATATGTTGCTAAAAGTACTTTAACTGCTTGGGCAAAACTGTGTTGATGATACAAAACAGGCTGGAGACTGTGTCTGGCTTACTTGTAACTTGACAGTCATTTGGCCCTGCTGTTGATACTCCCTTCCACAATTAAGGAAGAAATCTAGTGATAGAAATAATCCTTAACTGCATTACAGAAGTCTTGGAAACCTGTTAAATATGTTGGATTAAAGGCAGCATTTCTTAGGAACTGCCAATAAAAATCTTGGCTTTTGAGCTGTAAACAGATTGTGTCAGTAAATATTTGCAAAGTCTGTGTTGATGAACATTTTTAAGTAAACTTAAGGCACAGCTTGAAGCTTGAGTCAGCTTAAAGTTACAATAGTTCCTAACTTAGGTAAGGTAGGAATTGAAAGAAAATGTAGTAAGACATTTATGGAAGCAATTCAGTCAGAATTTGTGAGGGGCAGGATAGGAAGGAATGGGACAGCAGATAGGAAGCCCAGAAATTAAGCCCAGGGTTGATATGTTCTGGGAAGAAACCAATCTACTGGAAAAGCGGATTCAGCTATGATTCTCACTAGACTACAGTCCTAGTATCATCTTTAAATGCTGTGGAACTTTTTCTTCCTCTGATGTATTTGTGACAAATATGGAGATTTTTACCCCTTATTTTCATCAGCTGGAAACTACAGGACTCTTTTTCTACCCCCTCACTGTTGTTACTCTGTGAGTATCTCTTCTGTGTGCATTTATGAGATGTTTTGGGGTTTTTTTTTTGAATAAGTGGTAAAGGACAAAACCAGCTTGTTTCACTGCTGGCTGTGTAGGTTCTGAATAGCATCACTGAAGTTGAAAAATGTCGCTTGAATTCCCTCTGCTGAATGACTCTATGGCTAGCAGAGAGGACTTTAAATGGAGTTGCTTAGTTTGGTTTGCTGTTGGGGTTTCTTTTTCAGTAAACTCCATGGCTATGCTTCAGGTCTGAGCTTGTGAAGGAAAACTCATGTACTCTGTAGGCATGATGACTGAACAGCTTTTCAGTCTTGTGTATATAAAATGTTCCCTTGGGAAGTTTAATTTAGTATTGAGCCACTGCTAACAGGCTTAGCACTGTCGTAGTTGAGCAGTCATCAGTCAATTTTGTTGATAATGCTAAAGTGACACTTTACAGATTTTTTTTTTTTTTAGATTAAAGCTTGATTGCATGTAGATCTGCTAACAAGTCTAGGAAAAAATCTATGATAAATAGGAGAACTACTAAGCAGCAGTAGTAAAAATGTCAGATGAATAAATAGACTTGATTATTATATTTGACTCAAGTAGACTATCTTGGCACTCTAAAACTTTTCTTCTCAGAGGTATCAACTAAAATACCTGTTTTCCACCTATTAAATTTGTCAAGTGATTGTTATAAAAGCAGTGTTAGTTTTCCTGAAATATTTTATTCAAAACACAGTTTATTTTATTAATTAGACTAAGGCATTTGTAGTAGGTACCACTGGTGTTAGGTTTTTTTATTTGTTTTCAGACAAATTTCATTGAAATGCATTGAAAAATCACATAAATGTAATTTGTAAAATATGAAAGGTTAGTAAGTTTGAATCTTGTGTACTCTTGAATATTATAGTGCGGTTCTAGTGATGCAGCTCAGTTTTGCTAAAGGTCAATTCTGAAAAATTCTCTTTTGAGAGGCCTTGAAAAAAATGGGATGATGAGTTAAAAGGTGGCCAGGTTGCCCTTTTGTGGTGAGAAAACAAGTCATGTGAGTAAAGGGGTCTAAAATGGAGCAGAATAAGAAGATGGTGGGTTTAGATGTAGGCATTTTAATGTAACGAGGTAGTAATAGTGTACTGCTCTATAGCAGGGGACAGAACACCTAAAGATTCCAGAAAAATTGGTTTTAGACAAAGGATGGGTTTTACTAGTAGCTTTATCTACTTTCTCAGAGATATTGTGTAGCATCTGTGCAGTGCAGTAAATGTTGTGTCAAGTCAAACCTTGTTACCCAGTGTTTCACCAAGAGCTGCTAAACGACTTTGTTTAAAATTGCAAGTGTTCTTTGATTTGCAGTTTGTATTACACACTAGTATGCAAATATATATGCATTATATACTGCCTTTAATGCTTGCAAACTGCAAACTTTTGAAAGTATGGCACATGAAGAGATAAGATGGTGAATAGCAGAAAAATGGTGGCCTGTGGTTCTGTGCACAGATTGTGATTACATGGACAATTGTGTCAGTCTTTCCATGGCGCTGTGGGCTGGATTCTTGATTGTGAGCAACTGGTAATTATTATTGGGAGTCCCTTGGGCTCTGCAGAAGTGCATCTACTGGACTTATTTTGAAACCTATAGACCCTATAAATACCAGTAATTTTTCTAGTGCTGCATTGTATGTACTCTTGTGCTTGCTTTTACATACATTTACAACTTTATGTACATTTACTACTTAAGAAAATTTATGGCTTTTCAGGACAGCTGTTTATGGTTTTAGTGTCAATTGCAGCAATTAATAAGCTTTGAGTTCTGTCAAGATTAAGCAATCTTTAGCAAGTGCTGTGAATTTTTGGTTTAGATGTCTTAGAACTATTCTGGTAATGAGATTTTGGATAATTCTTTAAACATATGACATGAATGTTTATAAGCTACTGAAATTGGTTTGGACTTCTAATTTAATCCTTTGAGAATCCTATTACTAGCTTGTAGCAAAAGTGATACTCAATATTTGCATTCCTGTTTGTAAGAAATAAACCAGTTCCTGTCCTGGAGAACTTAAAATATTCTTCTAAATAGCATTTGAGTATTACTTAACAATCTCCTGGACATCAAGAATGTTATGACTAAAAATAGTCAGTACTTTCTCTATGACATGTGTCATAAAAAGAAAACTTGTTTTAAGGTTTCAAATATTCCATAGCAGGGAAAACTTTAATTGAAAAAGCATTTGTGGTGTTGGTTTTGGGTTTTTTTTTTTTTTTTTTTTTTTTGTTTGTTTGTTTGGTTTGGTTTTTTGTTTTGGTTTCTTTTTGTTTGTTTGGGGGGGTGTGTGTTTATTATGTTCCATTTTGCTTTCATTTTATTGGGAAATCTGTGATAATTGGAAGACTTTGGAAATTTATAATGCATCTTCAGAACACCAGTTTCTAATTTGTGGAAAATTCTTGAGTGCTGGAAATTAAGTATTCGCTTTAGAATGGAAGCTGGTAATGCCAAAGACCTGTTTAATGTTTTGTAAATTTCTTGATAATTACAGTGAATTTGATCCCTCTGTTTTGGATCATAGTGTTGGTGGGGCCAGTTTTCAAACCATATGATTCATTTTAATTCTTTGTGAATCCTTGAATAGCAGAAACTAAACCAGAACTTGTTAAAATGTTTCCGTTTATTAGACGGCAGCTGCAAGTTCTGATTAAGTTTTTTTTCCTTTAGTAAAAAAGCAAAAGAGAAAACTAGATTAGTGCTAACAGGTTGAGAATACAATCTTTATATTTCACGTTCTATTTCTGTGCAACTGAAACAATTCCCCTTCAGCACAACCTACTTCTTCCTTTGGTTTGCACATCTTGCTCAGTTCTGCATCTTTGCTTTCTTGGTTGTTTTTTGTTCATGTCCGTTTGTGAAATCAAATCCCATTTTTGAACTTGTTTTGTTTTGAGGTATGTGTCATTTTCACAATTCTTCACAATGTTCTTCAGTCTCTTTTGTGATGCAGCCTGAATGACATTTTGTCTGCTTTGTGATCTTTTTTTTGATCATCCTGTTTCCTCTTTCTCTCTTCTTGTTGGGCAGCTTTTGGGCTGTAAGTTGTTGATCTCCTTTCAAATTTAGATTTCCCTTTTTGACTTCCCAAGTGGTATTGAACTGTTTTTAAGTTTCTTACATGGGAAGAAAAGCTGGTGACAGCATCTGCTTGTGCAGCCTGTTTCTGTGCAGTGCTGGATGCTGACTTTCCTGACTCTGTGTGACTTTCCTGGCTCTGTTCTAACTCCTTGTGGTAGAGCCTTGTGAATTACTGATACTTTCTGAATTGGTACTTACACTTTCCTACTCAAGGGTGTTTGTTAAAACTGGCACTAAACTGTTGTGTGCAGTAGAACTGCATCATCTTGGTTTTTTGCTTAAGGCCTTTTCAGATTAATTTATAATACCTGTGCAGCTGTTCCTAAAGCCTTTCCCTTTGCAGTTAACACAACTGAATACACTGTTGAAATCTAAAAATGTAGGAAAATCAATTGGTAGAGAACGATATGCAGGTCGTGTTGTTCTTGACTGTTTTTAATCTCACTGTTTCTGTGAATAGGGGATTACGTTGAACTGCAATAGAGTCTCTTACATTAAGTATCATAATGCTGTTATATGATGCAGTATAATCTGTTAATATATCTTTGCTATTTTCTTTGCCCTCTATAAATACCACTTGCAGTGAATCTACTGTCTAAACTCCCCTAAAAAAAGAAGCCTCCTAAACTTATTTTCTAACTGTTAGTGATCTTCCATACTTTCCTCACTCAAGTTTGTTAAGAGTCTGTGGCAAGGGACCTTTGCTAGCTGCATGAGGAAGAAGTACATTAATTATGTGACATTAATGGATATATATAACTAGTTACAGAATTATGTATTAACAAATACAGTAATTTGTATGTTCATCACTTGCTGTCAGAGGACAACAGGCTACATTTCATTTCTAGCTAAATTCTTATCTTTCATATTTTTCTCAGCCTAATCAGGCACAAGGATCTGTAGCCATTTCTTGCAGAAATTAGGGTTGAGATTTTTTTTCTTTGCTTGGGGTTCTGTGACTGCTGTAGCTCCTTTTCTTCTTTTTGGAAATAAACTCTCTGCAAAGAGAAATGTTCTTACTCCTTTTTAATGCTCGCTGCGTTGCTGAAGTGTAGTAGCAGGAAACTGATCTAATGGTTATTGGGTTTTTTCCTGCCTGTGGAGTTCAGGCTTTTGGAGTTAAATGTCTTCTTTGTACAAGCCAATCTAGAAGTTCAGAAACTTCAGAAGGCTGAGCTATCCTTTAATTTACTCATTTCTTGTATTTGGAGTATCACAACTCATTTTTAAGAGGTAACTTTTGATTCTATAGATATTGATAGCCTTTGGGTTTTTGAAGATTACTCAAAAAGAAGTTTAAATTTGCAAGCAGGTCTTATACCTTAAGAGACTGTGGTTTCCACAATCTACTAGACGTGGTTGAAAAACAATGCAGAGAAAAGAAAGCCTGTGTTTCACACCCCTCGTCAATCCAGCGGCAAGAGTGCTTGACTTGGAAGTATTACAGAGAATATGATTCTTTGATTGTTAATTTTGGAGGTATATTGAAATACCAGTTAACTTGGTAGAGTTTTTATGGGGCATAGTCTGTAGAGCTGCTTGCTGAAACTTCCTCGTTTTTTTTTTCATTTTATAGTCACTGGAAATGCTGAGAATTAAATTGGCCTAATTAAAAGCAGCCTCATGAGAATATAGACAGCAAATTATATTTCAATATGGCTTTAGGTCAAGTTAATATAATCTTGTAAAGTAATTGTTCTGTACCTATTTCTATGTAGGTCAGCCAGTGATGAGGTCGTTATTGCTTTGTGTTGAAGTGGAAGTTTGGAGCATTGTCTGTTTTCTGGGAAAAATTTGTTTTATCTTCAAGTTGTTGTGGAGCAGGAGAGAAGCTGAAAGAGCTTTAATTACCTACTAAGTATTTTACCATCAAAAAATGAGTGTTTTAACTCTTCTGGGTAGTTTTGTCTTTTCTTCATTTGACAGAGTATGATATACTAAATAACAGCTTGAGTATAATCTTAATTTGTGGTGAAAATTGTGGACTCTGTAGTTCCTCCAAGTTCCTGGTAATGTTTACGTGTTTTGGCCTAAGGTTTTGAATGAAGTTTTGTTCATTTTTTCTTTGTGTTAGCTTTCTTTTCCAAATCTGAAGTTGTTCTTTCACATGAATGTGACACAATTTATTATTTGCAGTTGCTTGGATTTCTGTGTTCATATTCACCAACAAAAGGTGAAGGACAACACAGTCCTTCCTACTAATGAAGTGATTAAATGGGTGTTGGTAAGTGAAGTCTTCAGTCTCATTTAATGTTTCCTCTCATACCCCTTATAGAAGCTTTTGCACTGTATACTTCCAAAGTATATGATGTATCTATTCTTTTGCAGTCGTTTGTATTTTCTACCTTGTTTTGTACTTGGATCACAAATGTTCTGGATGGTATGGTCTTGGTTTCATTTTTACTAGCATGGGGTTAGTCCATGTAACAGCACATGGGGTCATGGGGTGGATTGATTGAGGAACTTTACTGGGATTGTCTTTAAAGCTGAAAAGGACCAGTTGCCATGGTCTGCTCTTTAGCTAAGGGAATTGAATAAACTTCACTTTGTGTTGTAAATGTAGAAAGAAGTTTTGTAGGTGAAACCAGCATATTAACCTAAGTGGAACAAATAAATTATTATCTTGCAAATTTTTCTGTGACTCCTTCAGAAGCAGTGGAGAAACAAACTGTTAATTCCAGAGCCTTCCCATTGTGAACTCTTAATTGCATCAGGACTTCATTTAGTGGTGGCAGAATTATATTGTTCCCCTACTAAAGGTTGTGTTTCTTCAGAAGCCTTCTGGGAAACTCCTTTCCTTGGCTTTTTGAGAATTCATTATTCATTTATGCACTTAAATTTGCAGGGTTCTGAGAATTTTTCAGATGCAAGCTTAAGAAATGTGAGCTTTGAAGTGATTGGATAAGCAGATTGGGTTGTTGCTGCTAAAGAGTAGCAGCTGGGAACTGCCAGAAATGAAATTGTGAAATGTACCTTAGCTCATAAAGTTAACACTTTTGTTCCTGTCACTATTTTTCTCTCAAGTTTTATTTACAGATTGCAGTGTTTTTACAGGTTTTTACAATAAGAGCTCCTATTGTTTTCTATGATTTTTATATGTACGAGGTTTTGCTTTTCTCCTTCAAATAGCAAGATTAATTTGTTAGTTTTCTAAATGTGGCACAGTCTATTCTCTGCCTTACCTAGTTTTGAAAACTCACTATGTTTGTTTCCAGCACTTTTCATTATCTATCTGACATACTGCAAGCTCTATTAGGAACATCATAAAATGGAAGAGAAAATGTAAGTTGTCTCACATATTACAGATGGGACAATTGAGTTAAGTTTATAGTAATATAGTTATCCTTTAGGTTTTTATTATGTCTGCATTAGAGTTGTGTGAGGTGATTTAGGGGAATACATACATACCGAGTAAATGATATTATCAGTTTAGGCTCTGACCTCATGGCTTCTTTTGTCCTCCAAATTCAGGAAAAGGACTTTGCAGTAAAACTGCTTTTATCTTTGATCATTCTTTCTTGTTAAGCAATTTAGCAAACTGCTCTTTGTTGTTTCTACTGGATCTCTATGTCTCATTCTGTCTTGGGTGACTTTTTTCTGGGAGACGCTGCAGGTGAGTAATTATTTGTGTCTGCATGTAGAGATCTATGATTAAACCAACTGCTTAATCATACCTTCAAGATCATGCAAGTCTAGATTTTTGCTGGAAGCTGAGCAAGTGTATTGGAGTTCAGATAGGGAATGCTATGGGATTCATGTGTATGAATATATATCATATAATCCCTGCTGTGAGTGTACAGACTTCATAGATTGCTTTTCAGTCCTCAACACTTGAAATTCAAAACATGAAAATTTTTAAAAATTTGTTTTATCCTATTTGAGTAGATGCACTTTTTATTGTTATTTTTCCCTTAAAAAAGCCAAATGGTATATTAAAGGCTGAATCCTCTTGTAAGTTACACTCTTGATTCCTTTAATTTTTCTGTCTGCTAGAGGCTTTGGCAACAGGAGCCATCACTAAGGTTGGTTTTGTTTTCTGCTTCATTGGTTTAGGGTTTCCCTGTGATATCCTAGAATAGTTACTTGACTGTGATGGCCTTAAGCCATTAATATCTCACATTTGAAGAGACCCGTGGACAGTGAAGGATTTAAATAAAGCATAGCCGAAGTTACTGGCCAACTGCCAGCCAGGGGACAAGTGGCTTCCCTTAAAATGACTGATGAAGCTTGAGCAGAGACATGACTGGATTAGATGGTGACTAAGGAGTAAACTGCGGGCTTTTCCTAAGGCTTGGACAGTCTTTCTTGCCTCCTGTATCCAGAAAGGGAATGTGGTGGAACCTGACATACATGCAAAAGGAGAGACTCTTCTAAGGAATCATCACTTACTTAAGATAAGTTAAATAAGCTGGTGGTGTTTTGGGTTTTTTTCCCTTTTTTTTGTCTGTTTGTTTGGTTTTTTAAATAAGACTTTTTTTTTTATTGTGGCAATGGGAATTATAACACTCGGCATACTTGGAAGAAGCAATGCCAGAATGCTGTAACAGCTTTAACCTGACTTGATCTCTACTGTAATCCCAAATCCACCAATCCCCTTTGCCTTGGTTCATTATCTCTGATGTCTGCAATTTAAATATGTTGAAGAATTAGGTATTAATCTTTTTTTGAGTTCCTTCAGTACTGAAGGTCACAGAGTATTTTATTTAGAAGCACGATTAAAAGTTTAGACTGCTTTGGGGTAACACATTTAAAACTTGAAATCTTCTTTCCAAGGTAAGTTAAAAGAAGCTGAGTTTGGTTTTGTGATTTTGTTTATGATTTTTTTTTCCTTGAGGTGTTCTCTTTTCTCTATGTAAAATGCTTACAGCCTTCCTTGATGTTTGCTGTTGATTAGTAGTATTCAGGTGAGGTATTGAGTTAGAATATAAATAATAGCTGACAACAACAGTAAGACCCGTCTGTTGTACCTTTATGGTTTCACCTCTGAGTTCATACATAAAAGCTGAGCACTGATACAAGTTCAGTTGTTTATCAGATTTCTGGTAACCTTTACAAGAAATGTATCTGAATGTGTCCAGAAAAAGTTACTACAAAATTTCAAGTGATGATGATTGGCAGATGTAGGGGAGAGCATAGTTTATGTATCTGAATGGAAGTTAATTCCCAAACATGAAGGTGGAATGGAAGAATATGTTGACTGGCTTGTGTCACTGATTTTAAACTACTGGGTGGAATTGTAATAGAGATGCTAGGGAGTTGTGGATGTATTATGCTAGATAGTTGTGGCCTCTTTGAAATTGTGCCTGCCAATAAATGGAAAATGCCTCTACCTATTTAAAGGAAACCTTAAATTGGTTGGACAGCAATGTGTGACCTAAATGTAACTGTAAGATTTCTTTTTAATCTCAAATGAATAGTGAGATAAAGTCCCCTCTGAACCTCCTTTTTTCCCTAGCTAAACATCCCCAGCTCCCTCAGCAGTTCCTCTTGGGACCTAGATTCCAAACCTTCTCTGGACTTGCTCCAGAACCTCAATGTCCTTTTGGAAGTGAGGGACCCAGAAATGGATATAGGTTTTGAGGTGTCACCAGTGCCAAGTACAGGGGAAGAATGAGGTTCCTGGTTCTGCTGGCCACACTATTCCTGATCCAGCCAGGATGCCATTGGCCTTCTTGGCCACCTGGGCACACACTGGCTTGTGTTCAGTCAACACCACCATGTCATTTTCTGCTGGGACACTTTCCAGCTACTTTTCCCCCAGCCTGTGGTGCTGTCTGGCCTTGTGACCCCAGGGCAGGACCTGGCTCTTCACCTTGTTGAACTCATACCATTGGCCTTGGGCCATTGATCCAGCCTGTCCAGATCCCTCTTTCAAGGCCTTCCTATCCTCCAGCAGAACACAACTCCCATAGTGTCATCTGCAGAATGACTGAGAGTACCCTTAATCCTCTTGTCCAGCTCATCGACAAAGGTATTAAATATGACCTGCCCCAAAACTGAGCCCTGGGGAGCTGGTGACAGGCCTGCAGCTGAATGCAACCGCATTCACCACCACTCTTGGCTTGGCCATCCAGGAGTTCTTTTACCCAGTGAACTCCTGGCCCACCTGAGCCATGTACAGACAGTTCCTCCAAGAGAATGTTGTGGGAGACTAGTGTCAAAGGCTTTCCTAAAGTGCAGGTAAATGACATCCACAACCTTGCCTTCATCTGCTCAGTGGGAACCCTTGCCATAGAAGAAGATTAGATTGGTCAAGCAGGGCCTGCCTTGCAAGAACCCAGGCTGACTAGGACTGATAGAGACACTGATTGCTCTTGTTGTCCTGCATGCACTGTGCGATTGTACCCAAGATAATCAAAATACCAGCATTTAAGGTCAGTTCGTAAATTTCATGGCTTGGTTTTGTAGTTATATCTTCAGGGGTCCAGGAGAGAATAACTATAATAAATTGCTGCAATATGCATCTTGTTACTGGTTGACTAAAGAAAAACTTACTGTTCTTACTCTTACGTAAGAATACTGTTCATTCTTTTGCATGTAGACCATTGAAAGATTTATTTGGTTAAGAAATACCAAAACAGATTTCTTTCATGACTTCTGCCATTCTGTGAGTTCAATATATGTTGCTAGTTCTAGCTATTAGAGTTGTGCTCATAACAAGAGTTACTGATTTTGATGGCAAGTTTTACTGGGAGAAGTGCAACTTTTACATACCAGCGGAGTGCCCAAGTCGTTTACTGTCACACTTCTTGTCTGTGCTACTTACCTGGTACCATTATTGTTGCTTCTCTGTTTTCCTGTCTTTTCTTATTTATTTACTTTACTTTAATCCATTACTTTTCTGTATAACCTGTAAGAATTTGTTGCTCGTTTGTTGCCTCTTTAATTCTTTCTAGTGTACATGTGGAAGGCTCACACCAAAGGGTAGCAAGGTGCCCAGATATGACAGTCCAGTGCCAGAAAATAGATTGGATTTTTGGATGGCCAAGGTAATAGCTATGGGATGTCATGGGCTTTGGTTACAACAATGAGTGGAACATAAGCAATGCTGAGGTATTGAAAATTGTAGTGTAGTCCTCAAGACTCAGTGAATTGTCATTTGAGCTGGATTCAGCTTGGAAGTCTTGGATCTTAAACCACTGTCACACTGTCCTAGCTTCAGGATAGACTGGGCTTGTTGGTGACCTGAAAACATAATGCAAGATTGGTGAGAGTAGTCTAGCTCACTGTTAGGAGATATTTAATTTTTGATCTTCCTGAATGTGAGGTGGGTGACACCTCACATGAATTTTTATGTATTTCTTTAATTCCTTCTGTAGGACATGATCTTAGAAAACAAGCTGAGAATTTGGGGTCAGCAGTGAAACTATCACTGCTGAGAAGTTTCTTGAACTTCCACAAGCCTTCTTATTCAATATTTTCTAATTTCTTGGCTTCGCTTAATTTTTGCATCACAAAATCTAACTCAACATTAGTATGAATGTAAGAATCTCAGAGGTGGATTTGTTTTCTTTGAGTAGTCTTGTGTTGAAGAAGTCTTGTGTTGAAGAACTGTTAATTTGAGGAGGAAGTATTTAGGAGAGTTGCACTCTCTCTGCCTGGAATACTTTCAAGCAAAGCAGGTACTGAGTAGCTGGTTTGTATAAAACAATGCAGAAGTCACCAAGTTGTTTTAAATGGTACTTTCTAAATTTTGGCAGTTAGTCTGCACTTTTACCAGTTCTTAGTTAAGTCTTGCTTTCAGGCAACTTTATTTGGATATTCAAATTTTAGGAAGATTTGTTCACTGCCTGCAATAAAAAGCCTAAAAGGTTACTTAATTACTCCAAGTCAAAACACAAATGCCAAATTCCCTGGTGATCTTATCTATAACATTTTCTTTACAAGTTTTCTTTTGCAGTGTATAAATTGGATATTCCTGTTAAATAGTAGATAATCAGTGACTATTTTTCTTGATTCATAGATTCCTCTTGGACTGACAACAACATTACTGTGTTGAGTAGTTTGTTCAAGGGTTTTTGAGGGTTTTTTCTTCTTCTCATAGAATTTAACAAAAAAGGCCAAATAGAAGTATATTCATATTCTTTCTGAACAGGGTAGATTAAAGTACTTTTCTTGCTGCTTTTTTGCACTGAAATCTTGTTCTTGCTTTTCTTGTTTTAAGCCACATTTTTTGTGGTGTCTACAGAAACTTTGTGTATGTCTTTCATCTATGCTTTGATAAGCTCCTTTTAGTGTTTAATGCTCTGATATGTTCCTTATAAAATGTATAAATTACAGTAGGTGAGATCTTGCATATTTTTGTGACCAACATTTAATTCAGAAATTCAAATATTAATGTGGCTTAACATTTACTGGGCTTTTTGTGAAATTTTTGTGTTTTGTGAAACAACTACAGTGGTTTAAAATATGTGGCATGTTCTAGTCATGCAGAAGTTTTTAGAGCCTTGAAAACACAGACCATCATTTTTAGTTTGACTACTTGCCTGCTGTTTTTTGATGAGGAATACAAACCTCTGACAGCCAAAAAAAAAAAAACCCACCCAAATCAAACTTCTTTTCCCCAAGCAGTTCTTCACTGTTAAAGCTTTATGAAAGTGACAATATATGGAAAATGAGCTCGAAGGAGGAGGAAGAATTCTCTGTAACAGGTAATTGTCATCAATATTAATTTTGCTGGTTTGGAGAAAAATGAGAAAAGACAAAAGAAGCATTTTCTGGTTTTGTGGAACAGGGTCTTATGTGTAGTCTCTTCCTAAATGTGACCTGCCAGCTGCTTCCATCTTTCTTTCTAATACTCTCGTTCTTTAAAGTTGTGGTAGGGGATGATGGAAAACAGCTTTGAAGTTGGCTATCTTGATAATGCCTCATTCTGGTCCCCAGCTGACATGGCTTGGACTATTTCACTTGCCTGCTGAAGTTTCTTGCTTTTGTTAACAGTGATAATTAGAAGTGTAGAAGGTACAGGAGCAGATGAAAGAACCACAGCATTGTGTTGCCAGCACCCCAGGAGGTGCCCTTGCATCAGCAACACAAATGCAGGAACATCTAGTGCAGAGCTGGAGCAGCCGGTGCTGTGATGAGGTGGTTTGCATATTTAAGGCAATTTACAAGGATGAGCATCTTACATTGCTTTTGTATGCTGCCACAGAAGGCAGCAAATCATGGACAACCGCTCCTGTACATGTACTAAACAGATCAGGAGACCACTCTTGTCCCTTGTTGAATTAACTGCCTGGCTGTGGAAAGAACCTAATGTTTTAAACTGTCCAGGGATTAATTTTAATTTGTAGTGACTCACACACCCTCCCACCCCCTTTGAAGGACTAAATCTGAGATTAGTCCTAGGATGAAACTGTGGCCTGCTGATATTTAAACACATTTTCTGTTTTTATAAAAGCAGAAAACTAATTGAGGGCTGATGCTGTAATTTAGCTCTCTGAACTATTTACAAAAAGGTGCACACCATGCAGAAAAATTAAGCATAATCAGACCTAGAAACAGTGTTGTACTAATATATGCTGAAGAACTACTTTGGAGTGTGATGTCTGTGTACAAGCTGTTTTGTATAAACAAATGCAGATAAGAATTGAAATTCTGTTACTAATTTTGCTAATTGCTAATTTCCTTTTTTATTTTCTATCCACAGATCTTCATGTCTTTCACTAAGAGGAA
Organism: Serinus canaria; assembly: GCF_022539315.1. Classification (NCBI taxonomy): domain Eukaryota; kingdom Metazoa; phylum Chordata; class Aves; order Passeriformes; family Fringillidae; genus Serinus; species Serinus canaria. The sequence continues at coordinate 16,891,683 of NC_066316.1, read as the reverse complement.
ACTTGTCAAGATAATTGCCTCAACTATTGTACCTTGGAGCAGCATATACAAAAGTGATCTTAAGATGAAAGAGTGATTAGTATTTGAAATAACTGCCAGGGGGGAAAAAAATCAGGAAAGACTTTTTTTTTTTTTTTTAATAATTTACAGAAGATAAAATGACTAAAGTCCACGAAGAGGTTATCCTTACTTAGCAAAAAGGCACAGCTGCTGAAAGGAAAAAGAATACTTAGTAGAAAATTCAAAAACCCATTTTTGTTCTTAAAGGAACACATTATGTGTCATGTCGACTCCTTTAGTGATGTGTTTTGGCTTTTCTCTAGGAAACTGGCATTTCTGCAGTATTCAAAATTGAGTCAACCTTCTGTTAGTAGATTTTGGACTTTTCCCTTATCTGTAATTATTTCTGTCAATAAGTCATGATTTTGTGCCTGTTTAACTAGAAATTAACTTATAGCCTCCTAACAGCATTTAAGAAAATTTCAAGACTATTCTAAAAGAATAAGGGTATTCAAAGTATTTGTAATATTTCAGCTTCTTTTTCTACTGGTGCAGCTTGTGAGAGAGCAGAGTTCCAGCAGCCTGGTAGAAATACCCAGATGCAGCTGGGGAAGGCATGTTTTACACTGGGTGTAGGTGCAAGTAAATCTCTTGTGGGGTGTTGACTCTGTAAAAGATGCATTTCCTCAACAAACCATGTGTCACTGGTTTCTACATGTGTTGATATCATGTATATGAGCAGATACTCGACTTTTTGTGAGGTATGCTAAGTATATATCTGGCAGGAGACAGTAATATTATAATGTGGTTTTAAAATTGACAGTCTTATGCTGTGTCAGAACCTTTTTACTCTACAGATGCATTTGTATAAATGAACTTTTTTATCAGAGATTAAATTATGTCTTTGGAGTCTTATACTGGCTTTGGTCTTTATAGATTAGTATAATTTAAAACTATAAACTAAAGTGTAAATGCAGTGTTATTTTAATGAATAAGGTGTATAATTATAATGATCTTTTTCAGAAACTCAAATTTTCTGTTAACGCACTCAATCACAAAGAGTATTTTCCAGCATTCTTTAGAACGGTTCCTCATCTGGTGTTAAGATTAGGTAAATCTTTGCATTAAAACTGTACAGATGAAAATGTGTATCCAGTTTCTTTCCCTTTTCTTAGAGGGTTTATTTGGTACTAAATGATGTCTCATAGCTGTGCTTCACTCCCTGCTTTTTTACTGAGCGCACAAATGTGGATATAGCTCTAGACTCTCCATTTTGCTTACTGCCTGTCTGTTAAACAATCCTTGCTTCTTAAGCAAGAAGAGTATTCAGCCTACTTAGTGCTTGTGTTTCAGGGTTTATCTCCTGTCTCATATAGCATAAACACATTCTGGTAAGCAACCTTCTTGTACTGCTGCTTGTGGAATATGATAAAAAATGCCTGCTCCTCATACCAAATCATTCCTCTTAATCTCTGACGATCAAGGCTTTCATATAGAGTACTATCTTTGTGTTTGTCCAAGTCACAGCAGTGTAAATAGGAATTTTGGCATGAGTAATTCAGATGTTTGTTTGTACCAAAAAAACCCCTCCCTACCAACATCCTTTTAAATCTTACAAGAATTTTGGATCTCCTGTGAAGATGAATATTCAATGCATCAATAGCAGGTAACTGCTTTTTAAGATACTTCACTTAAATACTATATGGAAAATATTGAATAATCTTGTAATTTTTACATTGTCATTTTTCTACCCTTTTAGGTATCCAAGATCCAGTCGTGGATAGGTAAGTATTCTGAACACTTTTTTTTTTTAGCAGTAACTGTTTCAAAGAAAAGCTAAGCTGAAGTTTATTCACTTTTTTGCCTGATCTCCAAATAATTTTTTAGGCTACTTCAATTAGATAACTTACTTATGATTTAGCATGTGCATCTAAATGCATAGTAAGGTTCCTTATAAATATTACACTTAGTCAATTCATGAACTGAAAGCAGTTACTCCCTTTTTTTTTTTTTTTTTTTGTTTTGTCCTGCTCAGTTTTCAGAAGCATTTTATGTGTCTCTAGGCAGATTGATTTTGGTAGCTTGTACCAGAAATTAATTTTCTCCCAAGACCTGAACAAGGATGTAAATGCTCAGAAGAGAAGTAGTTTAGATTGTATATTTATGTGCATGTGCATAAATGCACTGGTTTTAATTCAACTTTCTCCTTTAATTTGCAGCCTTCCAGTCTGGTGTTTTTCTTGCCTCTTCATGACTTCGTGTCTTGAGCAGCCTAGCTGGATCCCCTGGTTCCTGTTTCTTCTTGTTTCAAAATTCTGCTTTCTCCCATTTTAGATTCCCTACCCTTTTATATTCATATGCATACACTAGCCTTTTGCTGCCTGTTGTAGTCTTTGCTATTTATCCTGAGACTTTGGTTGGGTTCCATGCTGTATTTTCCCTGTGGCACTGCGCTCCTGGATTCCCTGCCACAGTGCAGTCAGCACATCCCTGATGTGCTTTTGAGGTTTTAATGGCCTGGTTGTCCTAATCTACGTTTCTGTTCTGCTGCTTTGTCTTGCTCTGAGGAGACATTAAGGCTATACCTTTTGCTGCCCTACTGAGAAAGCAAATGCATGAACATTTTTTAAATAATCAAGAGAGCCTGTGGATTGTGGGGGATGATAAGCAAAGTGTCAAGTTCCTGAGATAAAAAAATGCAAGCAAGTCCCCTCAACAACAGCAACACATCTCCTCTTGGACATGTTTAGATTCATGAGATGTTTGTTCTGCTCCTTTCTGCTCTAATTAGGAAATGCAGTCACATTTTAGCTTTTAGGCTAAATGTAGTTATTTCTTTTTTTTTCCCTCTTCTGTCAAATAATCTCTCTATTTCTGTTTGATTTTTGTATCATTTTGATGAGCCTTTCTTTGCAAGTGCTCAACTGTGGAATCACTTATCCTCCGCACCATAAGAGAATTGCTGCTGAATAGAATATCTTAGACTCATCTGAAATATGTTTTGTTTTCTTGTGTAATACACTCCCTTAAAAATAGTTGTTTTGAATGTAGTTATGCATCTCTTCAGTTATCTGGCTGCTCCTTTGCTAATGGATTCAGAAGAGTCATTAAGCATGTGTGTATTGTGATCTCTGACTCTTAAGTGGGGCATCTGGGGGAAAATACCAAGTTTAAGTGTTTTTTGGCGTTCATGCTGATTTCCTTGAGTACAAATTTAAATTGTTGATACCCTCAAAGTTTTAAATTTTTGTGCTATTACTCTGTTGTTGTGTAGCAAGGATTCAAAGTCTTAGTTTGACTTTCCATTCATTTACAAAGCAGGAACATATTAACATAGTACATTACAAAAATATTTAAATGTAAAGCTGTTTTGTCTGAATTTCTGGTTATGTAAAATTCTTCTTTTGCATAATTCTTGCTGTGTGAATCCTTTTTTGAGGGGATTGGGCAGGTGGTTCAGGGAAGAAAACAGTTTTCTTAAGCAAATTGAGTAAGATTTGTCATCGGAATATATAAGGACATGTCTGTTTCTGCTTCTGAAATAAAATGGTAAAGCAGGTTTCGTGAAGTTTTGAAATTAAATATTTTTAACTTGAAAAGTAATATTTGCTCAATATATAAGTAGTGAGTTTGTTTTTCTGAGTTTAGAATATGGGATTGAAGTTCTTGTTATAATTATGTGAGCTGACGTTTTCATGGAAATTCTTACTTAAGGAGACCTCTTAATGGTTTTATATTTCTTTGTATGTTTTAGTAACATAGATCTGTCCAAATAAAACAGCGTCTATGATTCTTTGGTCTGAAATATATATTTTTAAATAACAGTGTAACTTGTATTGCCTGAGATTTTTTACATTGCTGAAATTTAAATAGTTACTTAAAGCTTATCTGGGAGTAATTGCAACTTTGTTCTTTTTTTCTTGTTGCATTTCAGGGAAATGAGGCAAGCTACCCTTTGGAAATGTGCTCGCACTGTAAGTTTTTTTTAATTGTAACACTGTATTGTTACAGAAGTAAATTTTGTTTGGGGATTGATATGGACAGTTTTCATGTATGTTATGCAGTTTATATACTAACTAAAATAATAAAATTAAAATGTTAAAAATTACCTTTGGAAATAATACAGCTTTTGCTGTTAGATAGTAAAATCAAAACCCAGTTCATCTTTAAAACAGAAATCACTTGAAGATTTGAGGGTTTTCTTTAAGTCTTCCATCAGAATATAAAATAAAACTTATGATAGTCTTGATATCTGTAGGGTGATGTGTAGTTCAGTCAGTGGGGCTTTTCCATCAATCCTGGTGCCAGCTCCTCAGGGATGTGGATCAGTCATGGTGCAGTCTGTGCTGTGTTAGGAGTGAAGTATATTGCTTAAACTGGCTTTGTGCCTTCACAGGAAGGGAGAGGTCATGACTAAATGAGCTCTTTTTTCCCCTTGTGCAGCCAAGCAGTTAGGTGAGAACCCACTTGGTGTTACTTACTTTTGGCCATGTGAGAATAAAATTCATTGCTCCATCTCATGGGGCTGGTCTACCCTGTAAAAATGACAAAGTATTTTTCACTTAAAGCTGACCAGAGAAAGGGTTATCTTGTGAAATGTCCTTGTGGTGTTGTGCTAAGTGTACCTATTCTTAGTTGCATTTTCTATTAAATTGTTTTCTTCAGCCCTAAAGTGTGTGTAGACATGTGTATGTGTCTTCTGAACCACTTGATAAAATTCCTAATGTTGGGTGAATCGGATCTTGTTTTTAAACAGGATAACCCTTCAAGAGAGGAACTGTTTTCTAGATTCCTTTCTCAGTGCTTGTCATGTGCTTGTGCTGGCCTGTGGCTCTTGTAACTTGAACTGTAATAGAAAATGAATGGTCATGAAGAAATCTCTGTCTAAATATATGTTTTTTCAGAGAAATGAGACTTTAGCTGGTAATTTGCAAGTCCTCTGTGCCTAATGGGAACATCTACATGGATTCCAGTTTGAGTCATAAGTTTGCAAACACTTGGGAATATCATCCACAGCAGTGCATAGCTGTGTAATGCTCTCAGTATATTTTGTTAAATGCAAATACATGGTTGGAGTTTAGTACTTGATGAAGACTTCAGTAGTGTTTTCCTGAATCATATATCCATCTCAATCTTACATTACTGCTCCATTGGTCAGTGTTTTGTTGTGGACAGTCTGGTTTCTGAGAATTATTTTTTTAGCTAGTCATGGCAGTGTCAGAGTTGTAAGCAGTGTGTTGCCATCCTTCTGATTCCAGGACAAACTATATTCGTTGGTAGCAATGGGCAGCCTAAAGGTTTATTATTACGCTTCTTTGCTCATTTTTATTGCAGAGAAGGTGAGGATTTTTGCATAATATTCTGTGGTTAAATGATATGTTGAGGCTGTTGTTAAAATGTGAAGTTTTCCATGACTAAAGGTTGTTCTGCTCTGATGGCCTTTTTCACAATAGAAGGTTGGCTGTATCCTAGGCAGCATAACTCAACACACCGGGAAAATGGAGTTATCACTGCCCCTTTGCTTAGATGGGCCCAGCCACTGCAATGATAGTGCTGTGCTTAAAGGTCCTGAGTGCCTCAGTATTCTGAAAGCCAGGGGTTTTGAAAACGGGTGTGCACAGCTGCATGTCTGGAAGCAAGCTTGCAAGTAAATGTTCACATTGTTCTTCAAGTGTTAAATATCCCTGCTGCTTCTAGAAATTGTTACTGACAGGTCTAAAGTTTTCAAGGCAAGGCCAGACAATGTCTTCGAAGATCGTCTGATACGGTGTCTTGGTTTAAAAAGACAGGTGTCTGCTAAGGAAGGCAAGAGCCTCCCCTGAACTGGAAACTGTAAATCCCCTCCCTCCGAATTGTTTTAAATTTGAAATTAAGGGGGCCTCTCAGGCAGAGATATGGAAGCAGGAATAACAGTTTTTTATTAGTGAAGAAAATGAAAAATAAAATAAACAATGCAGTAATCAAAACAACACTGACAGAAATTTGAATACGACCTGACACCTGGACCATGGTGTTGGTAGCAGTCCTCCTGGAGTGTCAGGTGTGGTTCTGTTGGAGCAATGATCCTGTAGAAGGGTGTAGTCTTCTGAAGATCCAGTGGAAAAGGCAGCTGTTCCTCTGGGAATCCAGTGGAAAGGCTGTTTTGGTGTTTCAAAATCTTTGATTCTATCCAGTTAGGGGTGCTTGGCTCCTCCCTCTGGGTGGAGCATCTCACAGTGGGCTGTAATTTTTATTAGTCATGCAGTAACACTCAATGGCCCATTAACAGCCGATGTCTCCCGTGAGGGAGGATTGGTTTGTGGAAGAGATAAAGAAAACTGCCCAATTAACAGACGATAACTGCCACACCTCTAACAGATGACAAATAGAATACACACATTGCCTTGTAATCTAGGGCATAAGTATTTTGAATTTTCACCTTTTGGAGATTACCAGTTAGTAATAATGTATTAATGCTGTTTGCATGGAGACATTGGGTCATAACCTCTGCTTGGTGCTACAGTTGCCACTTTGGTGTCTCATAAGAATAGTTTTGTGTTAAAGTAGGCAGTTATATGAAGCAAATTCAGGCTACCACAGAGAGGATGCACTCCATTACATAGTCAAGCATCTTGTTTTAACCTTTCATTTTAGAACATGAGTTCTTCTCAGTGGGTGAATTAGTGTTGTTGGATTCCTTAAAATGGTTTGATTTTGTTTCTCAGCTATGCTGTGCCAGAAATCACTGAAAACCCCCTAGTGCTTTCCATGGTGAAAATTTGATGTCAGCCAGAATCTGTAATATTGTCCATAAGAAAATACTATTATCACAAAAAGATGTAGAGAAGACTATTTTGTAATAGAGTAAGGAATAGTTTATAGTACAATATTTTTAATATAAGCACTCTTTGTAGCGTGTTTGGATTTTAGGCTAAGAATACTAGTATCTCTTTCCTAACTTAGGAAATTGTAATTGACACATCTGAAGTCATAAAAAGGATAAGGCCAGCTGTGTGTAAGCATATACAAGATGAGTGTTTGAATGTGTTTTCAAGGGTATCATCTTTTTGAAATCTGATCTCCAAAACTGAAATGGCTGACGTGGTTGCTACTCTGAAACGTTATATTCGTAAATCAGATGAGGCTGTAGGTAGAGGTGCAAATTTTGCTGAAGGTCTGTTTTATTTTGAGATCTCCGCAATACATTCTTCTGGGGGAAAATTAGTCTGGAAACATTTAAAATTCATTTCAGAACATGTTTGATTTGCAAAATTTCTCCTAATACCTTTGCAATATTTTTGTCTATAATGATTTCATGTTTGAAAAGTTACTGGAAATGGGGCTCTCTGTGACCACACTCTGATCGGACTTTTGTTAGTTAAACCTTTGAAGCAGTATTCTAATAGTATCTGAAAAGCCAGTCTTTTAAATACAGGGGTAAGCATTTGGATGTCAGAGGTGCTCAGCACCTAATTGCTGAGAGATGTACAGCTTTTCTAAGGTCTGTACTCTTTGCAGATGCCTGTGTGTATACTGTGTGCTCTGCAGCGATGTACCATGCTTCTTAATGCGTATGCAGTTATCCTGTTAAAGCATCACTGAATGTGGTGGATTTCGGAAATCTCTTTTAGGGCATACTTTACTTTTGGCTCTCAGATTAATAAAAAGTTACCTATGTACCTTTATGTTAACTGTAAAACATATAATTATGTTAATTTTTTTTTCTGAAATTACTGTTTTCAACATAAAGCATGCTAAAATTGGCTTCTTATAAAGATTTTGAGTTGCCACCTGAATAGTTTTTACAGTCTTATCTGAGCATCAGTTACATGCATAACAATTTGAAACAGAATTGTTTTATAATCTAATGGATGATCCTCTGCTGCTGTGTTGAGGGGTGGAAGTGAGGAGCTCATCAGTGTGGATCAGCATATTAGAAAGTGAGCAACTGAGATAGACTCCTGCACTAAAATGGGAGTGAGGCAAAGCATTTGCATGTAGTTTCTTGGAAGCATTTTAACCTGATTCATCATATTTTTAGATGTATGTAAATTAATTCAAGAGATGAAGCAGGTGTTGGCCCTAAGAATTTTAATACTTGGATAGAAGAGGAGTCTTTTGAAAGTACTGATAGTTCTTTAATAAAAAAATCCTTAGTACCAGAATTCCTTAACACCTGCCTTATGTTAATTACAATGGAACAGAATCCAGAATGGATTATGAAGTAAACATAAATAATTATAAGTGTTTTAAAACAGTGCAGAATTTGATGTTTAAGCAGGGCTGTCGATAAAGCATTTTAAAGAAAAGCACTTAGCAGTTACTCTTTCCAGCCAGTTTTTAAGTTTGTGAGCTCAGGCAACAGTGCCAAGGTAATGGGATACTCTCTGGTTCTGTGGAAAAGCATGGGAAGCACAGAGCCCCCCTGTCAGCTGGGGAGCTTAGCATAAAAAAAGGCTAATTTGAATCTGAATGCTCAGGGTTGCTGGGAGTGTGGTGATGACTCACAGGCAAACTCTGCTTCAAACAGTGTAAACAAAGTTAGTCCTGATTTTCCTTAGTGGTGGTGTCACCCTTTTTATGCTACTATGGACTTGGAGTTCCTACTGTTTTTATCTGGCCTGGTCTCCTGAGCTGGTCTTAAATTCTGTCTACTACTGCCACCATCAGTCCTTTCAGCTCAGCTTTCCCTTGAGCTGAACTATCTTGTGCCTTGCATTTCCAGCAGAATGTAGGAGAGTTTGTGTGGGCACAAAATCATATTTTTTGTTCAGACACTGAGAATTAATTTCAGTGCTCTGTTCTTCAGTGAGAGCTATGTGGAATTTTAAGAAAGTCTGTTGATAAGGACAGGGAAAATACAGGCATTGTAAAAAGGGGGAGCATCCATCTTAGATGGGAACTGTTGTGTATGTGCATTTTGGGAGATAATGTCAGCAAAAAATGACTAAGATATTATTGAAATCTGCTGTTATACATAAATGCATGTACACAGAAGCAAAATTTGCAAATACCTTTCAGTGTATTGGGGAGAAGCAGCATTTTGTGCTGTTGGAACTCATACAATTGCCCATGGAGCTCTTCTTTGCCATTCCTTTTTAATACTGTATTCTTCTAGTCCCATGATGATGTTCTACATCCAGGTTACTATATGGTGCTCTGTCTCCTTCTGTGTCATCTGGAGGAGTTCCTGGGTAGGTGTGCAATGTGCTGCTGCCACTGCTGTGCTGTTGTACTGTCCAGGGCACACCTCCAGTTACAGTCAAGGCTTCTGCACAAACTGGGGTAAAAGGAATATTTCAATGCAGTTGAGAGGTTAATTATGTGCAATACTACACTGCTTACTAGAAACCGAGGAAAGCAAATTATGTTTAGTCTCACTTTTGTAGCACTAGAAGCAGAATCATATCTATCAGTTTCTGGCTCAGCAAAGAGAAGATTATTCTGGGACTGCAGACTGGTTTTTGTCCTTTTCCTCTACAGTTGCAAGCAGTAACGGAGACTGCAGAATGGCAGAAAATCATCTTGTGCCTTTGGACTTCTGTCAGGCTCTCTTTCATTCTGAAATAGTTCAGGTCTGAGGATTCTCTGTTGGTGTCTCTCTGGTTTTTAGGCAAGGATCTCAAGAAACTGAAGTGGCAGTTGGTTACTGTTGGTAGAGGATTAGGTCTTTGAGTTGGCTACAATTTCAAAACATCAAGCTCTGCAGGTTGGCTGACCTTATGTATTGGAAAGACTCAGAGCTGTTCGATTTTATGCTGCACTTTTACAAAAGCTTGAGAAGGTACTGATGTGATGTGAAATGGGTCAGGTGAATGTATGTGCCTTGTAGAAGATATGATACAATTTCTGTTACTATTGGAGCAAACACACTACTAAATGGAGCTAAGAAATATTGAGGGTCCTGCTCGTGTTAAGGAGAAGGTTGGTAGGGCGACTTTGCAGTCTTAGGTTCTGCAAGATATGTTTGCTGTGGTTTGCTCTGTGCTGAGCCCCTTCTAGGCTTCATAAGAACCTCAGTTGCTCCTTTGTAGCTAAAAAGGGTGAGCAACATGTGAACAGACTTGGTTCTTATAAGTGAGGCTGCTGACAGGCTATTTTCAGGTTGTTATGGAGAAATTTTTCAAGCTTTTCAGCAGTAGCAAAGTACATGATTGCTTTTAATCGTTTTTATGGATTCACAGGTTTAGTCTATTCTTGGCATAATCAGATGTGTAAAATAGGGTACTGGGTATATGCTTTAATTGAGATTCTCTATAAATTTGAACAGATTGGATGAAGAGGTGCTGCTGCAGAACCTGAATCTACTTTAATTTCTGGAACAAAAAAAAAAAAGCTGTGTGCAATTTGTGGCTACAGGTGTGTCTGTTTCCCATCTGAGATGGAGAGGAAATGTGATCTTAGGTCAGTCAGAGCGATGTTTTGAGTAGGTGAGAGATAACTGATTACCAATAGGACTGTTAACCTGCTTAACTTGACTCATATCCCAGGAGATCTCATGTTCGGTGTGCTGAAGAAGCACTAGTTTTGCTAATAAGTTGAAAATAATTGTCTTTCTGACATACTATGTTAGTCCAGTGTCAACATAATGATGTTTCCTTCAGAGAACGCTTGGTCTCTTCCTCAAATTCTTCATATCTGGTATTTGTAAGAGCGGACTAAGAAATAACTAGCTAAGCACCCTCAATCCTTCAAAATGTTGTGTCAGCATGTGGTATTCAGTGAGTCATAAGGCTAATAACTGTATTATGGCAGGTGCAGGGAGGAAAAAAGGTAAGTCTTATTTAAAATAAAATTGTGTTTGTCTTCAGAATTTCATGTTATCTTTGTAGGTGTTTAATAGTTAAAATAAAGTAGGAGAAAATCTTGTAGGAAAGCAGTGAAATGTGCCTTGTGTTTAACTGCAAAGGGTTTACTGAAGCCTTTCTGAGAGTAAGTATGGGGTTGTTTTTCATTTCAGTTGATGCTGATGAGATAAAAAGACTAGGAAAGAGATTTAAGAAGCTTGATTTGGACAACTCTGGTTCTCTGAGCGTGGAAGAGTTCATGTCTTTACCTGAATTGCAACAGAACCCGTTAGTACAGCGAGTAATAGATATATTTGACACAGATGGCAATGGAGAAGTGGATTTTAAAGGTAAGGCACAGTGTTCTGTGACAGGTGGTGGTACTTCAGAATTCCTAGAGCTTTAGAATGCAGGTTTTTCTTCATCTGAGACAGGAGAGGTAAAGAAGATATCTTAAAATAAGGTGCTAAATCCTAGTGGAACTAAATGCCAGTAAAACTAGTTTCTCTGCATTAGGGCACTTCTAAGTGAAATGTTTAGAGGACCAAATTGTTTAGTAATGGCTTTTAAGGTCAGGCTGACTGACGACTACTCATTAAAAATCTCTTAAAGTACATCAAGTTAGACTCTTAATTGTGATGCTGAGGAGAGACTGAAGAAAGTTGTGGTAGGCTAAGTGGTGTGTTTCTGCATAAGTTGTATTTGTCCAAATGAAATCTCTCCTTTGGAGTATTTAGAAACTAGGAAGGAGCCCAGGTTTTTCTGTTGATACGTCTTTTATGGGGTTATTTTTAGGTATATGTTAGACTGACACTTGAAGAAAAAATCCAAACAACGTGGAAGATTTGATTTAGTATATTTCTCAAAATTTTAGATTGATTTTAAATATTCAGGATTAAAAAGGTCGTGATTAAAATCTTCCTTGCTAGTTCATGTTAAAACAGTGTCTGAAATTAAAATGTTTGTAACTTCTGTTCAAGGTAAAACTTAGTATTTCTTGACTAAAGAAGGTTAATCAGTCTTGCTTTCTTTTTTTTTAATTGGAGAAAGTACTTAAATCTTATTTATACTGACAGACTGACATTCAAATAAGATTTTAATATACAAGAGCTGGTAACCTCTGCAAAACCTATTAAATGTCTATAGGGATAGCCAGAGTATAACCAGGATGTTGAGTTTTGATCAGAAGTAGTAATTGTTGCATGGAACTATTCAAAATTACCTTGTAAAAAACAGATAGACATGAGCAGTGTTGATAATGTTGTCTGTGACATTGAGCTGTGATTAATAACAGTTATCAAGAGTTGGTCCTCTTGGAAGGGAACAGGAAGTTGGCAAAACCAATTTTCTTTTATAGAAAAATACTATTTTAGTATTTCTTCAATAGCAGTTTTCAGTTCCAGTGTAATTCTTTACACTGAGAAACCAATACTGAGAGGAGTTGTACATTTATAGTCTCAACTGGAGTAGCTTTAGTAAAGATCTTAGTTTTCTGTCAGGTTCTTGTGATGGTCCAGCAACAAAATTACTTAAATGCTGGTGTGACATAGTCTGTTTAGTGAGTGCTGCATTGGATTTGGGGTTCCTCCCACAAAGAACAATTAATATCAAAAGTACACAGACATTTAGGTATCACAAAGTAGGCAGTATTTTGAAGATTAGATTGCTTTTACAATTTCTAAAATTTTCTGAATGTTGACTTCTTTGTTATTAAAAAATATGTTTTTTATATATGTTTTCTGTGCATTGTGTAGAATTTATAGAAGGAGTCTCCCAGTTCAGCGTCAAAGGAGATAAAGAACAGAAGTTGAGGTGTAAGTATTTTGATTTTCCTTAACAAAAAATTTCTGATCCTCAAAAATACACTTTTGTAAGTTAAGATCAAGAAATTGGCAAATTCAAATTGTTGTAAAGAGTGAAAAATAATTAAAGTAGATTGTAAGCTTTTTGCACATTTTGTCCTTTATTTGTTGTGAAGATTTGTTAGCACTCTTTTCTGCAGGGAAGGTTGGAGGAGGTTGGTTGCTTTCTGAAGAATTTCAGTTGCTTTCTGTTTTTTTAAAAAAGTAAGTTCATTTAAGAATAGCTTCCTGTATAGTTCTGTGAACTTACAGGGCCTAAGAATAATACTCAGTTATTTGCTATTACAGTAGGAAAGCATTAAATTCTTGTTTCAGAACTGCATCTCCAGACCTTGGCTTTAGGAGCAGAAAAGAGACAGGTTCAGTTATGTATGTAGTTTCCAAATAACTAAGACTGAAATGTTTAAAAATAAATTCAGTCTTGATGCCAAGTGGTTTGCAGCTATGTAACCAGATAGGATTTTGAGTCATCTGTTTCCTGGGAGGTTGTAATTTTTTTGCTGGCTGAGTGCTTTACTTGTGGTGGGGAAGATTTTCTTTTTTGGTGCTTACAGAATGCTTTTACTGCTGGTGCTAGAACAATTTCAGGTGTTTTCTAAAGTAAGTATATATTGTTTTCCAACCATAGTTGATACCAAATGGTTGATTTATTTATGCTTGTTTGGTGTTTTTTACTTCTACAGTTGCTTTTCGCATTTATGATATGGACAAAGATGGCTATATCTCAAATGGAGAGCTCTTCCAGGTCCTGAAGATGATGGTTGGGAACAATCTCAAAGATACCCAGTTACAGCAAATTGTAGATAAGACCATAATTAATGCAGATAAGGATGGTGATGGAAGAATATCCTTTGAAGAATTTTGTGCTGTAAGTAACTTCTAAAGAAAAATTGAGAGAGGAAAAAAAAACCCTCTCAAGAGCTACTCTGGAAAAAGAGAAAACAGTTAAAATGTGCATTTTTATGAACTTAAGAGGTTTACTGAACAGAATGCTTAAATGTAGCATTTAACACTTGGAGGGGTTGATATCAACCCATGTGATATATTTGTTTAATTAGTTGACAGGAAGTTTTAAATTCTTTTCTCAAAAAAAAAAGTAAATGACACATTGAATCTTCATCCTTTGAAAATTGCAATAATGAGTGTTTACACATTGACTTTTAAATGATATATTAAGGAAGATACACTTGATGGCATGGTTTGGGCATTGCTTTTTTTCCCTAATCTTTGAATTTACAACTTCAGTTCAAACATAACTTATTCATATTCAAAAAGTATGTGAGTTCTAAAAAAAAGAGGGGGAGGGAGGGAGGGTGGTGAAAATCTGCCATGCTGCCAGCTACTGAAGTGAAAAGGTTCTGTTGTTTGCATTTTGGGGATTTTTTTTTTTTAAGTTTAATTGTTTTTGTGATATCATGTAAAAAACATTTTGTCTGCAAAGAAGTTAGAGCTACAGTCTGCAAATGCCTGGATTACTGCATTACTTGTTTTTTCTTGTATTGGGCTGTCATGTCCCAGCCATCCATCAAATGTGATGTTGCCTCTTCTTTTGTCTTTGGGCTTCTGCCCAGGCTTCTTTCCTTGTGCTACTGAGGGATTTTCCTCTTCTTTACTTTTAATATCTTCAGTTTTTGTTGACCTCATGACAAGACACTTTTCAGTTCTACAACATCTCATTCTTTTTCTTGCATTTTACCCTCTCTGAATCTGGTGGCATGTATCTACAAAAATGCATTTTAATTTGTTGTCTTTGGCATGTACCATTTAGCCTTTGAATTTTGTTCCTGCATTATAAAATGTTCCTCTGACATAGTACCTTTTCCTTCTGCTCTGCATGGATCACATACCTGTGAACACTGTTAGTTCTTTCCTCAGTGTGTGTTCTGTCAGAAATTCTGCTGCTGTTCCTAAAGTACTTTCTTTTTCCATGGAAGGTTCACAGTTATACAGGGTGTTTTAGAAGTCACCATTTTATCTAACATGCACAAACATACTAGGTCATAATATGAAATAGAGAGAAATGCCAGAATGGTGTTATTTGTACTGGTTTTCAGGCCCTTGAGCGTGTAAATTGTACTAATTGTACTGAACTACCTTGGTTTGTACATAATTAATTTTATCTCTCACAGTACTTGTGAAATGTAAATCAGTTTGGAGAGGCCAGGGAAGTACTGCCTTTATGATTGACCTCAGTGCATCTATTGAATGTGTTCTTTGCACTTTGCTAATTTTCAGTTCTCATCTTTCTGAACCTTATTTTTTCTCCCAGGTTGTCGGAGGCCTAGATATCCACAAAAAGATGGTCGTAGATGTGTGACTCTGTAGGGCACCACCCAACACTTTTGCTTTCTTCTCCATCTCTGAAGATCTGCTCAACACGTCCAGCAATGCTCTCTATGTATTTAAATTGAAGTATTTTTCTCTGTGAAGCCACATTTTCCAACATGAGCCTCATGAAGCCAACTAAGTGTTATTGAACTTCTATTCTCTCAATAACTCAGTGTAGCACTTTAAAGTCTGAAGGACAGCAAAGATGGAAAGAGCATATCAATGTGGTGGAGAAAGGGAAGGGGTTGGCTTTTTAATTTATTTTTCTTCATCTTTTATAACAAGGAAATATCTATCTATCTATATATATATATGTGTGTGTGTATTTATATATAGATATATATGTAGCTTTCTATATGTAGTAGCTAGGTGGGCTTTAATTTAATATACTTGACTCAGAAACAAAACTAGAGTACAAAGTGCCAAGCAGAATATTAACAGTTCAATATGTGGATATACATCCTTACTTTTATTTCACACAGTTTTATATATATAGTAGAAGAATGTAAAGTTTTAACTGGGTCTTAGGTCAACTCTTTTCCTTTTCCTGTGACTGTTCAGATGTTTCTATATATTGAATGGCTGACAAAGCATTACTTCTTATTAAATCACCTTAATTACTTTTTTTTTGTAACAGGGGAGACTAAGTTTATTTTTACCTGTTAATATATTGCCAGGGACCGTGTCTCTTTGCTAAATAACTTAGTACAGTTCTACTTAATATGAGAATATAGTTTAATGCTACTGCCAAGAAGTAGTCCTCGTGTGCATTTAGTGACGGCAGAATGCTTTGATGGCTGTTAGATTCTGTCACCTAGGAATTGGGAGCAGTTACAGCTGTCCTGAAGCCCAGACAACTCTGCTGTTCTGGGTTCAATTTAGATACAGCTGCTTAATATGGTAGATGCATACACAATTTTCTCTTGTGCTTAGCTTAATGAAATTAGGATCAACATAACTGTGCAGGATTCCCATCTACTTATTTTATACAGTACTTAGATTATAAAATGTTCTTGCCACTTAAATTCTGTTGTTTCACCCATGATAGTTCCCCCCCACCACATTTAAAAAATACTACAGGTAGCTAAATAACTGGTAATATTTTATATATATATATATGTATATATGATTCATACAGGGGAGGAATGTTGTTAACCTATGCCATAGAAGAGGAAAACTTCACACTATCTAAATTTATACCTCTTGCAGTTCTCCAGTCCTTTTCCTGGAGAATTTTTTTTCTTTTCTAGATTTGTCCATATCATAATTTGTAATGGAAGGTAACTTGATCTGTTTGTGTGACATAAAAGTAGCGAGCCATGTTTTACAACTTTATATCATCCCTTCCCTTTTCTGCAGTGGTACTATTGGCTGGAAGAAAAACAGTTGCTAGATTTTTTAGGACAGTACATCTTTCCTGTATAGTAGTTTTTCTATTTAAAAAAAATGTTTTATAATGAGCGGTGGAAAGTGCAGGTTGTCTGAACCTCTTCAATCAAGCACCTGTCTGCCATAGCTGTTCCTTCAACTGAGTGCTGCACATCATGGGCTCTGTCTGTAAGAGAGAAATCCAGGTGCTTAGTGTCCTTGCATGACATGAAGTTTTGCATGTAGATCGATTTGAAATGTTCCTCTTGTTTACATAATTTGCATAATTAAAAAGATAATGTTGCCAAACTTTGGTAAATGTTAATGTTCAAAACAAAAATCTCCACTACATGTAACTTTCTTCTTCTGGATCAGTACGTGGTTTATAATCCCAGCCAGTGGTTGTATCTGTTCCAGTGTCAACTGCCATGTGCTCTGCTTCAGGGAGGGATATAAGTCTTTTGTGAATTTTTTGTACATAAGTATTTGTTACAAACATTTTAGCAAATGCTTTCAGTTTTTCTTGCTTGTGCATTATCTTGGCTGGCATTATAGGAATTAGTGCTAATGTTACTTCCTTAGGGGGACTGGAAGGGGAGGGATGAGGTTTTTTTTTTCAGTTTGTGTGGGGAAAAAAGATTTATGTTGAATGTTTAGTTTTTCCTCTGCATGCTACATCATATATTGTGGGAACTATAAGAACCTTCATACTGTATGAATACAAAATAAAATATTTGAACCGTAGCTGAGGTGCTCAGTACCTTTCCTCTTCACATTAAAGCAGCTCTGCACCTTGCTGTGAAGAAAATTTGTTCATATTTTTTTGTCCACTCCTTGATTATTAAGATTTACTGAAAGAGTCCACAGGGTACAGTCTGCTGTAAACATCCAGGGGCCATTTCAGTGTTTCAAGGCATGTTGAGGTTGTTAAATGGCACATCTGGTTATCTTTGCTAAATGTTCAAAGTGGATAATCTACTTCATTTGAAATCCCTGTGGAAAGTGATTTTAAAAAACAAACCAACCCCCCCTAACATTAATGTAGGTGGAGAATAAAAGGCAGTATTGATGACACCAGCCTTTCTTGCACAGGTATACCCCTCACAGCAGCTCTGTGCTGTGCTCTTTGGGGTGCAGGTGTTTGGATCTTCTGGGTGCTGCCCTCTCCCTTCTGCTGCTTTGGGTCAGTGTAGGTATACGACTTATTTGGGATAAACATCAGTTTTGTGTGCTCTTGCATCACTATCCTTTATCTTTGAAGCTAATTGAAATAAATGACATAAGCAGCCAAGGAACAGAAAACATAGTGAGCAGGTACATGTGCCTGGAGCTGTTCAGAATGCACACACTGTCCCGAGTATCGCTCAGACTGCTAAACTGTGTGTGCTGAAGACTTGTCTTCAGCAAGTCTTAAATTCACAACCGAAGGCTTGAATCAATTTGGCTGTATAATCCCATACTGTGAAGCATTATTCTGGAAACTTAGACATTGACCTAAATACTTACTCAATTTTCTTGTGTGTTTGATAATCTTATTTCTGTATTCATTCCCAAACCTGAACTTATTTATTTTGCAAGACATTTTGCAGAAGGTTGCCTGGTAGGTTTAGGAGAAGAGGGTCCATTTTTAAATCTTACTGGGATGGTCACTCTAATTTCTCCCTGTACTTTTGCTGCATTTTGCTACTTATGTAACATTTTAAGGAGACACACAGGACCTGAGAGTTGTTTGTGCTCTAGTACACTGGAAAGTACTTAACCTCGTGGCTCTTGGCTTCACTAGGCTGTCCTTACAGATCATTTGTAGGAATTAAGAAAGCTGTACATGTGCAGATTCAGGATTCAGTTCAAATATGTTATTTACCCCTTCATCTTACTCTTTTCATGTGATGCATTGTTCCAGCAGCAGCAGCAGCAGCAGAGACTCAGTGGACAGCCTGCCATTAAACTCTGCATTCCAGTTGACTCCTCCTTCTTTCAGGAAGAAACTAAACCATGATTGTGCTTAAAAATGCTTAACTCTGCCAATTCCTTTAGGATCGAAATATTAAACACCAAAGCTTTCTGAAGAAGCAGCATATTAAGTCTGATCTTCAGAAAAGCTGTAATGAAGCAGGGTTTTTTTTGAGGCTGTTCAAGTAAAATCATCAAATCTTTTGATATAGACACAATTTAAAACCTCTTTTAATGACTAGACAGAAACATTAGGTGTGTTGTGTTCAAATCAAACCATGTCCAAAGTCAATGAGACTGCACAAACAGTTGTGGTTTTCTTCTGGGCTTCCAAATCCAGCAGAAAACTGATGGCTTCTGTAGCTCTTGGCTTCTCCTGTGTCCAGGAACCTGGACTTCTGGCCCCAGTCCATGGTGGTGCAGCTCAGAACCTCTCAGCTTCTCTGCTGGCCACTGCCCTAATATTGCCATAAACTTTGGATGGAGGACTTCCTGCAGAAGAAGGCACAAATCTACTCAGGAAACATAATCTGTCACAGAAATGGATGTGTTGTGCTCACACCTGTGTTAAAAGTGGAGAACTAAGCCAAAGGCTGAGAAGTATGGGCAAGGTCAGTCACCATCTTACTGCAAGTGCAGAGCTCAACTTCTGCTTTCAGAGTGGATTGCTCCCTTTGGCTTTTGAGACCCCTTAGAAGGGAATGCTGCAGCTAAATCGAAATGCAGAACATCTTTCTGCAATGTGGTGAGGTTTTGGAGCCAGAAAGCAAGTCCTGGATTCCCTGCTTCTCCCCCAGATTTTTCTCTTAAGAGCAACAAGCCAACTGCCAGCAAGCTATTTGCTCCAAATGTAGGTGTGGACAGGACAGGAAAGAGGGTGAAAGCCACAAAGCAGTTTCTCAAACTGCAAGATTCATATGTAGTTAAGATTAGATAAGAGGACTTACCTAAAATTAGATTGCAAATTGCTGTTCGTGCCATTTTAATGTTCTGAAAAGATCCCAAAATATGAATTTTTCTGTAAAAAGAAAAGCAGCAGGAGTTAACAACGTAACTTAAGAAATTGCACAGTTAATAGAGAATTTGAGGTTAGAGATAAATGTGGAATTTTTTATCAGTGTACTAGTTTCTTTTCTACACTTGTAAACAAAAAAAAAAAAACCCTGAAACCCACAAAACCTACAACGTAAGACTTCTGCTCTTCTAAATCCTTTTAAAAAAGATTTTACCATTTGCAAATTTAACAGTGTAGCAGCTTCAGGAGGAAAACATTGCTGCGTTGGTGAGTTCAACTTTGATTATTCATAAGAAGGAATTCTTACGCTGTGGGGACTGACTGAATTCTAGATGCGCTGGTGACACCATCATTCTCATAACAAAAGGTCAAATATTTATTAATATTTATTAAATATTATTTAATATATTCTCTTAAATATTTTTTTCTTACTACTACTCTACAAGTTTCATAAAATTTAAGTTATCTTTGTTTTTGGCATAGGACATGGATTAGCTGAGGGGTTGTGCTTTGCCTAGGAGGAAGTCAGTCTGTACTTACGTGTCAGCAAGAACGATGCGTGTCCTGGTCACATTTTCTATGGTGAATTTGGTTTTTCCACCTTTCCCTGCTATTCTCCCTATTGCTCTTGACAGATGATCTCCTTTCAAAGGTTTGACTGAAATGAGAATAGCATGCCCAGGGTAACAGCAGTGGTGTGTATTCCTGTTAATGCTTCCCTTGGTCAAGTTGCTGGAAACAACTCATGCCAAGTACTACAAAAGCAACTTCACTGGTCAACACAGATCCATCTGGATTTCAGCTTTTTTTTGACTAATAGTGCACTCTACAGCCAGTGCTGACATGGGGTTTCTGGCACGCAGAAGAAACTTTAGAACTGCAGAGAAAGGCACTGCACTTTGTGTTGAGGAAATAGAGTCAAAGTGCACCAAGCTAACACTGGTAGAAATTAAGTAGATCAGGTTTAGATCGTGCTCTACAGGGGACTCCAAGGAATCCCAGTACTACATAAAATTAGATGTTTCTGACTTTACTGATCTGTGAGGGCAAGTGATAAAAGTGGAGCAGGGGGAAAGAAAAAACAAATCCATAGTAGCAGGACGCACAAGTGACTTCTTGAATGCTGCATCAGAAAATACTCACCGTCTGTAACTTCAAATGACTCTAGAAAGAGATCGTCTAATCTGATGAGAGCAAGGGCATCCTAAAAGAGCAGGAGATCTGTTATCGGCAGTTATTTTGTTCCAGTAACACAGCTGAAAGCTGCTGTTCTCTTTATACACACAACCTAGCAAATAACAACTAAAGTTAAATCCACTTTTTTTCAACAGCAATACAAGTATTTCCATCTAGAGGAATCCCTGCACAGGTCTGGATGCCCCTGCATTCAGCCCTGCCTCCCCAGTGCTAGTGGATCCAGTACAGGTCTAAAAGGAATGAGCAGCCCTACAACACTGAAAAAAGTGGGTTTGTTTTCTCCAACAGGCCCAGTCCTACTAACTACTGATGATCTGGATGAGGAGTCCACCTTCAGCAAATCCGCAGATGACACCAAGCTGCAAGTGCAAGTGGTGATCTGCTGGAGGTTAGGAGGGCTCTGCAGAGGGACCTGGACAGGCTGGATGGATGGGCCAAATTCATTAATACGAGGCTTAATAAGTCTATGTGCTGGCTCCTACACTTTGGCCACAACAATCCCTTCCAGAGCTACAGGCTGGGGACAGAATGGCTGGACAGCAAACAGGTAGAAAGGGACCTGGGGGTTCAGCTGACAGCTGGCTGAACACAAGCCAGCAGTGTACTGACACGGCCAAGAAAGCAAATGGCATCCTGGTCTGTATCAGGAACAGTGTGGCCAGCAGGACTAGGGAAGTCATTCTTCCCCTGTACTTTGCACTGGTTAGGCCATACCTTGACTATTATGTCCAGTACTATTTTGGGCACCCCAATTTAAGAAGTACTTTGAGATGCTTGCATGTGCCCAGAGAAGAGCAGAAAGGCTGATGAAGGGTCTGGAACAAAAGTCCTACGAGAAGTGGTTGAGGGAGCTGGAGGGGCTCAGCCTGGAGAAAAGGAGGCTCAGGGGAGACCTCATCACTCTCTGCAACTGCCTGAAAGGAGGGTGTAGCCAGGTGGGGGTTGGTCTCACCACCCAGGCAACCAGTGACAGGACAAAAGAACACTGTCTTAAGCTGCACCAGGGGAAGTTTAGGCTGGATATTAGGAATAAGTTCTTCACACAAGGAGTGACTGGGCACTTGAATGGGCTTCCCAGGGAGCTGGTAGAGTCACCATCCCTGGAGGTGTTTAAAAAATGACTGGATGTGGCATTCAGTGCCATGGTTTAGTTGATAAAATCATAGGTTGGACTTGATGATCTCAAAGGTCTTTTCCGACCTAGTTAATTCTGTGATTCTGTGAGTTTTGCACAGACTGGAGGTTATTAGCTTGGGCTTAAGAAAAATAAGCAGTCTCTACCAGTGCAGGGGACCTCAGAAAGAGATTATTCCTTTATGCTTCTCTCACACCACCTATGTTCTCTGTTTATGTGTTGTTTGAAGGCTACTTTTTTATCTGGCATTATCTTAAGAAACTGGATGTCTACTCCAGTCACAATTTCTAGAAAACACTGATTTCTAGGAAACCACCTAAGGATTTTTCTCTCTTTATTTCTTATTGTAATTTGCAGAGAGGCCAGGGATAGATCAGTAAACTGGAGCAATCTCACAATCTCGTTGTTGGGAGACTCACCTCTACTTGAAATCCAAGTATAAAGGCTTTCACAAAATCAGCTGCCTTCGTCAGAGCACTGAGATCCTTTGTCTCTTGACAAGTCTGCAAGACAAGAAGTTATGTTTGCAAATTAAGACCAGGCAAGTTAGGAGAAGAACTTTACAGTCAACCTGCGCTTGGAGGGGAAAGCTGCTGAAAATCCACACCACCACTGACTGAGTAAAACCCTTTTGGTGGAGAAAACCCAAAACCAACACAAACTAAACTGCAACAGCAAACAGCAGGAAAAAAAGAAGGATGGTGAAGGCAGGAGAGTTATTCTAATGACAATACTCTAAATATGCCTTAGCAGATGTATGAAATTAATTTCAAAGTTTTATATTGATGATGGATATGGGCAAAATAAAATTAGCTTGATTAAGAACAAAACTACCTTGTTTTTCACCAGACATCATTTCATATCATATATAAAAAAGGTGGTGTTAAAATCCCAGGGTTTTCTCCTGCACAGTTATTGAGTGAAACTGCAGGAGTTCCTGCTCCTCCCTACCTTTCCCCTGAGGTTATTTCTAGGAAGTAAAGTAAATAAGGGATAATTCTGTCATCTTTCCTCCAATTCCTGCCATCAAACTTGTGATAACATTTCATGGTTAGGAAGCAAAATTCCTGTTGTATTTTCACTATTATATTGGAAGATCTCTCATGTCAGTGGTGGTAATACAGTGAGTTGTTTGTCAAAACTTTAGATATACCCTTAAAAATTCCTGGTGTGAACATTCCTCAGGAGGAATAAGGATAAAGAATGAGTATCTACAAGAATTACAGGTTTATACAGGTGTCTGTGCCCTAAGGTATTCCATTGCAATCCATTAAAGAAAAATCACATGCTATTAAACTATGGGCCCTTATTGTCTGCCACAAATAAAGCCATTAGGAGATTCAGTGCCCCCATATAAGATACTGTTTACTGTCAGGTCAGTATTTGGTAACCTTAAATAGCCAGAAAACATTGAATTACAAAATCGTATCTAAGACATGGATGAAAATTCTTCCTTAATGTACATAACTTTCTATAGTACAAAAACTGAACACTCCCCCAGCTTCTGCTGGCTCCTTCTGGAACAGAGCTGTAGTTCTGGATTTTACTTGCAGTAATTACTTGTTCTAAGCAACAACTGCCAGATCCCCGGGGAGGTGACACCACACAGTTTCCATTTTTTCAAGCATTATATGGGATTTACGACTTCTTTAGTCTTTAATCTGTGGACACCCATGAGGAGAGGCCCTCCTTTTCAGGAGGCAGAATCATAGAACGGTAAGGGGTTGGAGTGGACCATAAGATCATCTAGTCCCAACCCCCCCTGCCACAGGCAGGGACATCTGTCACAAAACCAGGATGCTCAAGGCCTTATCAGGGCTGCTTTGAACACTGCCAGGGTTGGGATAGCCCCGAGCAACCTCTTCCAGTGTCTCACCACTCTCACACTAAAAAAATTCTTCCCAACATCCAAACTAAATTTTCCTTCTTTCAATTTGTAAACGTAACACCTTGTCCTGTCACTACACTTCCTGACAAAGAGCCCCTCTCTAGCTTCCTTGGAGGCCCCTTCAGACACTGGAAGGTGCTACGAGGTCTGCACACAACCTTCTCTTACCGGGAAAGGCCCAATAAGTTGCTCCCCTTACCTTGATCTCAACATTTCTCGTTTTCAAGTTGAACCTGATTTGAAGTTGCAGATGCTCCACAATGGGCGTGAATATCTTCATCCAGTTCTCCTTAAGCGGCGTGTACCTGTTGGCCGGCACAGGGATCTTCCTCAGCTCACCTTTCCCAACCTACCGGGGGCGAGACGCAGCAGGCCGTGAGGCGGGGAACAGCGGAGATCCGGGGGCGGCATTTCCCCGGCACCCCGCGTACCCCGAGCGCCTCGGCGGCCACAGGCGGGAACGCCGGTCGCTTGCTGGGCCGCGGTTCCGCCGTGTCCACGGCAGCTTCCGCCGCCGGCTCCTCGCCGCCCGCCCGCCGCTTCCTCCGGCTCCGCCGGGACACGACGCTGGTGAAGCCGCCGCTCACGGCCGCCTCAGTCTCCATGCTGGCCGCGGAGCACACGTGGTACGGCTCTCGCCGGAAGGGGCCGGCAGGCGCTTCCGCCGCAGCCGCCGGGGCAGGGGAAGGAGAGGGGCGAGATGTCGGCGGTGCTGGGTTCGGAGCGTCCTCAGGTGGTGTCGCACGTCCAGCAGGCGCTGAGCTACACCGTGTTCGATTGTAAGTGGGTGCCCCGCAGCGCCCGCCTGATGTGCCTGGGCAGCGCCGCCCGCGGCACCGGCGTCATCCAGCTGTACGAGCTGCGCGGAGCCCGTCTGGAGGTGCTGCGGGAGGTGAGCACGGTCCCCTCGGGAACGGCTGCCGGGACGTTTGTCCAGAGCCCGGGGATAAAAAGCAGGAGCTGATTTGCCTGTTAAATGTGCTGATTCACTGATACCCTGTCGTTTCTTGATAAGAGGTAACGTTACCGCTTTCCACAACTCCCTGAAAGGTTGTAGCCGGGTGGGAGTCTGTCTCTTTGCCCAGGCAACTGCTGACAGAACTTAAGCTGCTGAGGTTTCGATTCAACATTAGGAAGAATTTCCTCACAGAAAGGGTCATTAGACATTGAAATCGATGTCCAGGGAGGTAATAGAGTCACCGTCCCTGGAGATGTTTAAGGAAAGACTAGATTGGGCACTCAGTGCCATGGCTTAGTTGACAAGGTAGTGGCCGGTCATAGGTTGGACTCGACCATCTCAGAGGTGTTTTTCAACCTGTGACTGTTATTCTGTGGTTTTGTTTACTCCTGTGTTTTGCAGGTTATTTTCGTGTGTTGTGTTACGGGTTTCTGGTTTCTGCCTGTGTTTGGCTTTTTTGGGGGTGTTTTTTTCATTTGTTTGTTTAGGGTTTGTGGTTTGGTTTTTTTTTTTTTTTTTGGTTTTTTTTTTGGCGGGGGGTGGGTTTAGGTTGGTTGTGTTTTGGTTTTTTTTTTTTTTTTTTTGCCTGGTTGGTTGTTTGCTTTTTTGTTTGGTTGGATTTTTCTCTCAGATTGACCTTTGAGTGTTCTCTTCTTCTAAAGCATAGCCGTTCCTCAGGTGCATAAGGCCACACTAGGCCACAAGCAGAGTGTTTTTCTTCCAGACTAGTAACCTCGATCCTCTGCTTTTCTGTGCACTGAAATAATCAGGGCAAGAGATATTCCTCCTTATTAATGCCTTTATTAAAAGTGATCAGCTCAGAATGGGGGGTTTGGCAGGTCCGCGGGTTCCTGCCGCTACTCCCAGCAGTGACTCGGAAGAGGAGGATTTGCAGCCCCGTCCCCTAGCGGGTAGAGCCGGGGGTTCAGTCCTCGCGAAGGCAGTGGGGGTATTCGCAAGGATCCGTTAGGGTCGGTGGTCCAGGGGCTCCTGGGACCGAATGACTTCGTTTGTAGTCGGGGCGAGGAGTGACCAAGGTTCTCAGTGTCTCTGCCAGCTTCTGACCTCGCCCCTGCTGTCCAAACACCACCCTGAGCTCTCAATTCTGCTTTGGCTCATCTCTTAGGGTATTTTCCAGGTTTTGGTGGGGTTCTTGTCCCAATGCAGTCTGGGTTTTGAGATGAATTTGCATGTCTCCTGAAATGCAAATTCCCCCTTCTCTCCCCATCGTCCGTGCGGAGAGACGGCAGCCTCTTGGCAGCAGGCAAGGGTAGTACTGAAAAAGAGAATTCTCCACAATAGAGGGTTAAACGACGATACTCAACGATACTCAACAGGTGATTACAACATTTAACTAACAAAAGAACTCTTGGCTAGTGATCAGTTCTCAGCTTAACTTTAAACTTCTGCAGCTCCTTCTCTTAAAAATGGGTAACTCTTTTTTTATTCATAACATGCACAAGGACTAAATTCAAAGTGCAGCTTGCCCTCAATAACATTTTCATAGTATTTTGCACCAAATATCCCATGTGTGTTTCACTGACCCTTGCCCTTGTGCACTCCTCAGAACTGTGTGGCCTGTGGGTGTTTTTGCCTTTTCCATATGCTGACACAGACGTTTCCTTTCTTTAAAAGATCGAAAAGCCCAAACCTATAAAATGTGGAACTTTTGGTGCTACATCTCTGCAGCAAAGATACTTAGCTACAGGTGATTTTGATGGAAACCTTAACATATGGTAAGCACAGATATTCTCTGGAAGTGTTTTCACTTGTTGTTGTCCATGTCTGTCTAAACAGAGGTTCTTTTTGTGGATTTTGCATGAGATCTCTCCATGCTCCCATGTAGTTGGGACCCACTGCAAACTTTGCTGACTACTGCATTTGGACCATGCCTGTTTTGTAGAAACAACACAGAATTCTGCACCCTGTTTAATTCAGTGCTGCTTCACTGCCATCTTCTGTGTGCAGTTACAAAAACCTGTTAAAGTTCTGCGAGGTTGTCCTCTGAAAAGAGGCTTTTGGATGGATGCATGAGTACAAACAAGAGGTTGTGTTCAACCTAAATTTCATGTCTAGATTAAATATATATTTTTAATCTTGACAATTCAAATGTTTCCTCTAGGTCCCTGAATTATTGGTGTAATTAATGTCTAGGTAAATTTATGATCAAATAAAGTAGTAGTGTCAAAAGGGGATTTTTTATTATCATTGTTGTATTGCCCTGTGTCAAGGAACTACTGGTTGGAATAGCAAGAATTACATGGACAGTTAATAGTTGAAATTTAAAATAAGGTTCTGAAGGATTCTCAAAGAATGGGAATCAGTGGGAAAGAACCATGAAACTCGTGGCTAGATACAATAGTCACCTGAAGTTAGAGAGCAGTAGTCAGAGCTAGGTGGGGATCAATGAATCAAGTTATTTTATAGACCTACTTAAAGTAAAGATACTTGGAGTATCTTGATCTGTAGTGTGAATAATTTTGGAGCCCAGCATGTAAAACTGGGTATGAGTGGTTGCTGCGGTGATTCTCACAACTGCCTTTACAAAGAAGGAGGTCCAGAACAGAGCCAGATCTTTTTGAGCAGTCCAAAGCAGTAGCCAAAGAAAGAATCAAACAAAGACTCATGGGTTCTTAGTGGTGATATCCATATTTGTTCTCACCATTAATCTGAGCTTTTATGATTTGTGTTCAAATTTCCTTTGATTTTTATACAAATCCTGAGTGTCAAGGAAAAATGCCATGTTTTCTGTTATTTTTATTTCTTGCCTAGGAATTTAGAAGCTCCTGAAATACCAGTGTATTCTGTGAAAGGTCATAAGGAAATCATAAACAGTATTGATGGTGTAGGTGGCTTAGGAATTGGGGAAGGTGCACCAGAAATTGTGACTGGCAGTCGAGATGGTGAGTTAGTGAACTCTACAAGTCTTCCCAGTTCCTCTGAGCCTGCAAGCTCTTGATGGCAGGGCACAGTTTGCCATCCAAACTAGTTACAAGCTGTTGCAACTAGTTCTTTGTAAACTGTCTTTTGAATCTTTCTTGGGACTGATTTTCTCTAATTCTTCTAGAAGCCACAGATAAGCAAAAAGTACTGTTGTCACTGGGCATGAAACAGAAGGAACACAAACCGTGATAAAGGCAAAATATCAGCTAGAGAAAATACATCCGTAACAAATGCTTTCACTCTGTTTCTTTTTAGTTTTGTGGTTCTTTCTTATATCCACAAAACACAGTGAGGCTTGCTAGAATTGAAAGAGTTGCTCATGTCTTTTGAATGATTAGGATGAAAAGCAAAGGGCTTTCCTGGGAAGGTGAAGATAGTATTACAATGTATTCCTAATACAAAATGTATTGTCTTTCTTTCCCAGGAACCGTGAAGGTGTGGGACCCAAGGCAGAATGACACTCCTGTGGCTAATATGGAACCTGTACAGGGGGAGAGCAAAAGAGACTGCTGGACTGTAGCATTTGGTAATTGATCAGATTATGACCATTCCTCCCTCTCACATAATTGTGTTTTGATGATTGTCAATGTATTTCAGGATGTTATGGAATACTTTATTTTGTATGGATGCATAAGTAGCAGGTTTTCTTTTTTACACTGTGACATTTATGTCTGGGTTTTTTTCTTCAAAATAAACCAGTTTTGTGGGTTTGTGATAGGTAGGTTTTGGACTCATTCTCTAATCACTTTGGTCACCGTTTATAGTTGGATTTGATCATCTTGAAGGTCTTTTCCAACCTAAATGATTGGATGATTCTGTGGTTTCACAGATAAGCTGTGCAAGCTTTATTTATGTGCCTAGAAATGTAAAAACAGTATATCTAGCTGCGTGGTCTGGAAGGAGTGTAAACATTGCCATGTACAGGGAACTCACCACTGTTGTAGTGTAGTTGTAGCTACCTGTTGGAACTCAGGACATACCTCTGGGAGTCTGGAGTTTCCTGGGACCCTTGCCAGGGGGCTCAGAGACCCTGGCACACAGCCCAGAACACCAGCGGGTTCGAGTGCGGGCCATGGAACAGCTTGGCACCTTTGCATGAGGAGATAGAGGCCACGGCAGTTTAGATGGTATAGGGATAAAGTATTCACTGAGTGTAAATGTAGGTTTTAGGATTTTTGGTATAGGGGTTTCTGGTGACAAGATGGAGGGATTTGGGCGTGTCTAGCCTTTCTTCTTCTTCTCTACCTCCATCTTGTCTGGTGATGTTGGCACTTTTAGACTGGTCTAGAGTAGAAACTCACTGTCTAGCATAGATGATAGGTATTGGAAAATAACTGTAAATATTGTACACGTAGTTTGTAGTATATAAAGATAACACCGCCCTGGGGGAGGGGGAGTGCCTCTGACTGTCCTGCTGAACGGATCTTGGCTGGACAGGGAGAAAGAATTTTATAGATAAGATGTAATAAACAACCTTGAGACTGAAAAATGAAGAGCCCTGACTCCTTCTTCGAGCACCGGGCTGGGAAAAGAAACTTTTGAACTTTTTCGGGGTCACTCTGACCAGCTAGAGAGAGAGAGACCCTGACAGCTACCAAGCATTAAGGAGTTAATTTAAGAGAAGTCCTTTGAAGCTTAAGAGCAAATAAAGGAAACAGCAATGCTTGATGTGAGCTCTGCATTTTTCTTTGGAGAGAGCAAAGTTGCTTGTGTCCTACGCGAGATTTTTCTAGACCCTTCAGGTTTGAAAACCATCCAGTTCACCACATCTTAATATCTCAACAACTTTTTGTTATTGTTTTATAAATGGAAGTTGAAACTGAAGTACAGGCCTGGGACTTCTGAAATTTACAGTCTAAAGAGGTTTTGTGTTTTCTGCTAAATTCTCTGTGTCCAGGTAATGCTTACAATCAAGAGGAACGTGTTGTATGTGCCGGATATGACAACGGGGACATTAAATTGTTTGACTTAAAAACCATGTCACTACGATGGGAGACCAACATTAAGAATGGGGTAAGGAAATCACAAAAGTACTTTTCATTCCAGCTCCTATGTAGGATGGAAAAATTAAAAGGACTCTGTCTGTGTGAAATTTACCCAGAAGATGTTTCTGCTGAGATTGTACCATGGAATAATTTTCTTTAAGTTCAGCAAGTTGTACCCCTCACATTCTTGATCAGGACATTTTTCAGTGGATTAATGTTTTCAGATCAACATGTTTATTTTCTGTTTGATGATGATATTATTGTGGAAATAACCAATTATTAATACATATTTACATATCATAAAGCACCCATTTTTTTTAACAGTGACAAAATTATGAGACTGAATTTATCTTGTTCTATACCCAGGTTTGCAGTGTGGAGTTTGACAGAAAAGATATAAATATGAATAAGCTGGTGGCCACATCGCTTGAGGGAAAATTCCATGTTTTTGATATGAGAACTCAGCATCCAACCAAAGGTTTTGCTTCTGTTTCAGAGAAGGTATGGGGAGACTGAGAATGTCGTAATAAGAGACAAACTTTTTAAATTCTTGCTGTCAAATTACTACAGGTGTAGTACAAATAGGTAAGAAATGCCCAGGTTAATTCATAAATTTTTTTGTTTTGTTTTGTTTTGGTTGATGTTGCTTTTTTTTGGGGGGGTGTTTTTGGTGTTTTTTTTGTTTGTTTGTTTTAGTGAACAAAATCTGGTGGTAATTCAAGAAAAGCCAGTTTTGTGGTGAAGTTTTTTAGAACTTGATTTTTTAGAAAAGGCTTAGTTTCAACTACTAAGTTCCATACTATCATTCAAAGCAGATAAGGTGTTGGAGGTACTTGATTCTGAATCAAAGAATTTTTTTACAGAATAAACTAATAAATTTTATTTATTTATTTATTTATTTATTTATTTATTTATAAACAATTTTGTAATAAAATGTTAAAATAGAATTTGTTGTTTATTTAACACATTGAGGCTTTTCCTTGGAGACATTTGCAGACAGATATACATTAAGTCAGAGGACATGTTGAGGTTTTTCCCGAAGTGATTTCTGTTGCTGCGTAGTGCCCTGGCTGAGGTTTGAGTTGTTGACTGTGTGTTTTGTTTGCACAGTGTTTCTAATATATTCCCTTCCAGTAATGATTTTAAGAGACATCAGTGAAATTAACCATCCACTATGGGAAGCTGGGCTCTTTTCATACAAGCGATCTCTGTTTTATTCTGTGTCCTTTCCTATGAAGTTCATCTCCAAATAACTTCTGTACAATGCTGATTTCCTTTTATTAGGCACAAAAATCTACAATTTGGCAGGTTCGGCACCTGCCACAGAACAGAGATATATTTATGACAAGTGGAGGATCTGGGAGCCTACATCTCTGGAAATAGTAAGTGATCACTTCTCCAGCTAGGAGTAAGAAACCAACCATTTAATGTTTTAAGGGTCCTGCTTCCAGCCTTAGAATATCTGGTTAAAATTATTGCTTACAAATGCAGTAGAAAGGGTGATTTCAGTGTCAGTACTTGATCTGGAATCTTGAATTTATCCCTAAGAGAATGTTACAGCACAGGTGAATCTTGCCCTTGTTGTCTTCATGTAATGAAGATCTAATTATATCCTTGGTTAACAAGGTGATAAATGGAAAAAAATGGATTTCTTAAAATTCTAATATGGTAGCAGTTACATCTGAGAAGAGTATTGAAAGCCTTGAATTAATCATTCTTATATTTACATTTTCTTACATTACATGGAAATATAATTTCATAGTCCTAAATGCAATGAAGTTGGTGCTTTAAGTTTCAGAAGCACAGTTGTGATGAAATTTTTCTGGGTTGTGGTAAAAGCCAACCAGTTAAAAAATGAAGAGCTATAGGATAGGGGTGTCAGGATTCAAAATTTCCCACCTCCTTTTTTCTTTCATGAAATGTCTTCTTAAGTATGCAGCGTAGATATAGCTAGATATGATTATTCATTTCTTTTAAGACATTTATTTGCCTTATCTGTAGAGTATAAAATAAAGAGGATGATGATGATGTGTTTGTATCAATACATTTCTAAGTAGCTGTTTTTGTTTAATTTTCCCATTGGCAGTGAGTACCCAGCCCAGCGCTCGAAGAAAGATTCGGAAGGATCTGAGATGGGGGTGGCAGGGTCTCTTAGTCTCTTGCAGAATGTGACTCTGTCAACACAGCCCATCTCTAGCCTGGACTGGAGCCCTGACAAAAAGGGACTTTGTGTCTGTGGGGCTTTTGACCAAACTGTGAGGGTGCTGATAGTTACAAAGCTTAACAAAATTTGACAAGAAAATTAGAATTTCTGATGAGAAAGCAATATAGTTTGCAGTCTGTAAATATGGTAGGGGGACCCCTTCTATTTCTAATTGAATTTCTTCTTTAATAAAACCGGATTAAGGAAATAGAAGCCAGATTTTTCTATTGAAAATTCAAATATGTGCCGTCAGAATTGTTTGGCTGATTGTGCTGTCATGAACTATAAGTTGCCTGGGCACAAAATTTAACCTTCTAGAAATGTGAATTTACAATGAAAATAAAATGTGCCTTTGTGTTAACACAGCTCTGTAATTTCAGAGTTTGTGTTCAGTTTATTCATATTGCAAATCTCTTCACACTTGTTAAATGGTTTGGCTTTATTATATATAGTGTTGTCCATGTGCATTCATGCAGTGGGAACTACTACAGAAACTTGTTGTGTTACTGGATTTATTAATTAGAATGTTTGTTAAAGTGACTTAAGATTCTTTACTACAATAGAGAAATTATAACAAAGGCTAAAATACTCAGGTTTAAATGAGTAAGGTTTTTATTGAAGACTATACTGAAATTAAACTATCAAGCAAAATGCACTTTTATTATTTTAGTTTGGTTTCCTATTAAGTTTACATGTTCTGTTGCTTTTATACCTGTTTTCAACTTTATATTCTACAAATAAAATTATGTGTAGTGTTTTCTTAATATGAGCAAAGTATATTATTCAAATATCCAGAGATTTAGAGAAGTAATGTACAGAAAAACCTCACAGGCTAATAAACCCTAAGCTTTGTGGAATGGAGAAATCCTTCATGCCTCTGTAGCAGAGGGTGGGCAGGAGGAACATTACAGTAGACCATAAACAAAGTGTGTCTGTGGAAGTCCTTGGGTTTAGTAGGTCACCGATTCTCTCCTCTCCAAACTTAGGTTCTTGTATTTCAGATTTAGCAAGGGCCAGCAGGGATGAAAACACAGGCAATGTAGGCTAAATATTTTGTGGAAGGCAAAGATTTATGAGATTCACCTGTCTTCCCTAAGACTTGATGGTTTGCTTTCAAGTGTAATATTTAGTATCTGATTTTTTTGACCCAAGTAATCCCATCTCCTTTTGTGCAAGGTGTAATATTGAGAGCATATTCTGAAATGATTTTAAATGTTGGCCTTCTTAGGGTGCATTCCAGCAGGAGGGAATCATTACTCTGCACTCTTGGCTGCAGCTTTGGGGGTGTGGAATTCAAAGAATTCAAGTGCTTTGAGCATAAAATGCACTGTTACATTTTATACAACAAAGCCACAAAGATGGCTTCCATTAGCTTTGTGCTGTAAATAAAATATACTCACTGAAAGATGTGAAAGGCTGTGGAAATTGGTAGGAATAAGTTTTCTCTCTTTACCAGTAACTGAGTCAAGCATAGAGTGAGGGAAGGAAAAAACTCTCAGCATAGGTACCTGCAAGGGAAAACAAAAATCTCCTGAGCACAGGACTGGGCTCTTGGTGCTATGTTTTTTGTACTTGTCCTGCAGCAAAAATGTCCCTTTTTTATTCAAACAATTCCGGGGAGATCTCCTAGTGGGATACAACTTAGAGCCAGAACTATTAAACAACAATTCTTAAAGCTCCGTGGGCCTCAAAAATATGAAATGTGTGTTACCTCTGTGCACTTAATTTTGAGATTCATTTTATTCCTTGTTTTGTAAATGAAGGAATGTGTTCCCCTCGTGAGTAGAGGGGAACACATAGTGTCATGAAAACATAACAGTTTGCATATAAGGAGCTCACAAAAAACTGAGAATTGGAGAAAAGCACAGATGGAAGGCAGTGTGTCCTTGTTCCCTAAAGGTTCCTTAAAGGTTGTACCTGTGTACGTACAAAATGAAAGACAGTTACTGTCTGGAAAGAAGAGCAGCTGCTTGTGCCTGTACTGTGCATTATCTCCTCAGCAGATTGAATTTCTGCTTCTTCGAGGCTAAACCAGAAAAAGCGGCCTGTGGCAGTCCAGCCTGCTCTATTTATAGTCCTTCCACTTTTTGCTGAAGTGTGGCACCTTGCCTCTGCAGCCTGCAGAGCTGAAGTGTGTTCTAAATAAAATCATAATGCATCTGAGATGTCATGCCCAGACCAAATGCTCTCTGATGCAGCTCCAAGGACTGCTCTGGAAAATCCCTGCCTCGCCCAAGGCCAGGAATGTGCTCCCAAATTTGGAGTGATTACATTTACAAGTGTATCTGCCTGGCAGCTCTCGCTTGTTTCCTGCGCAAACCATCCCTGTGTGCTCATGGAAGAAAAAAATCTGTTTACAGGCATGACTGCAGCCTGTGTAGAGAGACATGTTACAGGTTTTTTGGGTTTGTGCTTTGTGGTTTTTTAATGAGATGCTGCCCAAATCCCCATCAATCAGGTCTGGGTCTTCTGTTTCACACCAGTATAGATCTTTTGAATTATACAGGTCCTTGGAGATTACAGCCCTGCAAGGTTTCCGTGCATGGAGTCAGTATTTGCATACAGTATATAGTTTTCATCACAAAAAAAATACAGTTTAGGCATGATTTGGACCAAATTTTAAGCAATGTAAGGCAAGTTGTAACCCTGTATGGGAAGCTACAATGCTGTGCTCTCACCTCTTCATAATCACTGATTCTGTTAGGGACATCATGGAATTGGTACAAAGAAGGAAGATGGGGTATTGCACAGAAAAAGAAAGACGTGTGCTCTTCAGTGATTCCTTCAGAGACAGCAGACACGGCTTGTCAATACAGTTCAGCTCATCTTCCCCAAATTATTCCTTTCAAATAGATTTGATAGCAGAGAGGGATTTGGGGTTAAGCTGACTGATCTGTAAGAGGCTTGTGGCCGTTCCATCTTCTCATACATCGGTGGCACATCCCTAGATGGATCAAAATCAAGCCACCAAGTGCTTTTGGCAAAATTCCAAGACCCCCCCCCCCCCAAGGGTTCTCTCAGTAGCTCTGGACATCAGGAGTGATGTTCTGGGTTCCCACACAGCACAGCCTGCCTTGGGAGTTGCACAACATTGACCCACACAGGACACTGGATTAGTGTTTCCTGATGGCTGCAAGAGTATCCAGGGTCTCAAGGGCACTGAGTAGCTGCCCCACATTCTGGTCTGTCTCGTCCTCAGCCACCAATAAGGCAATTGTCATGAAAGTTTTGCAGGATCCTCCAGGAAAGGTGATCACAGCAGGGCATCTCTTCCCAATAGTATTCTTCAGTATTACATTCTTACACAGTTGATCTGGGCCAACTGGCCCAATACTTTGCTGGTGTGATTCAGGACTGTAGCATGAGCAGGAGCTGCTTCTAATAGGCAGTATGTGTGTGGCAGCCCTGCTTTGGAGACTAGCTCAATTTCACAGTATGGTCCCACATTTTATCAATCAGTCTCTGAGCCAAAGATTGAGCCCACTGCTGTTTAGCTTAGTACAACTACAGCCTCTGGGACAGATTTCTCTTCAAAGAGTACTTTTCTCTCTTTCCAAGAGATCTACCCCTCTCCTGCCTGTACTCCCCTGCAATCTTATTAAATCTTCTGTCACCATCTACATGTCTGGGGATTTGCAGAGGGAGCTGAGGTGCAAAACCATGTAAGGGCACATGTAAGTTCCATCTTCTGTTATGCCTGGCAGTAAAAATAGCCTGTGCAGAATGTATGGATTGACATTCCCTTCCCAGAACAATGTTGCTTTCCGCTCTTGTCAATGTGCAGGAGGCCATCCAAGGCTGACAGTCTCCGCTTCACATTTCGACTTCCTTCTGGAGCAGCCATGTATGTTAAGGAGTGTTTTGATTTTCTAGAGCTTAATGATGGTGACAGAAAGGTTGAGCCTTTATAGGTGAAAATCAGGGGGGCAAGCCAACAAGTCAGATGACCTGGTGGGAATCTGTTAGAGATCATCCATCCAGGGTGAAGAGGCAGATGAAAGACTCTATAAGCAGCTGAGCATTTCACAATTGCTAGTCCTTGTTCTTGTGGGGGACTTCAACTTACCAGATGTCTTCTAGAAATACAGCAGAGAGGAAACAGTTGAGAAGATTCCTGAAGTGTGCAGCTGAACAGAGAGTGTTGGCTGGAACTTGAGAAAAAAAGAGAGTTTATGACCTGTGGAAGAAGGGGCAGGAAACTCAGGAAGACAAGAATATCATGAAGTTTTATGGAGGGAGAAAATTAAAAGGGCCAAAGCCCAGATAAAACTTAATCTGTCAACTGCCACACAATAAAAAAATCCTTCTTAAATACATTAGCAACAAATGGAGGGCTAAGCAGAATCTTCATCCTTTATTGGATGCCAGAGGAAACACAGTGACAAAGGATGAAAGTAAAGGCTGAGGTACTTATTGCCTTGTTTGCCTCAGTCCTGAGTAGAAGACCACAAGTCTTACAAGGAACAGCTGAAGAAGCTGGGGTTGTCTAGCCCCAGCTCTGGAGAAAAGACGGCCCAAGGGAGACCTTATTGCTCTGAAAGGAGGTTGTAGCCAGATGAGGGCTGGCGTATTCTAGGTAACAAGCAACATGATAAGGAAATGGCCTCAGCTTGCGCCGGGGAAGGTTCAGACAGGAAAACTTTCTTCGCTGTGGTGAAGACATGGTAATCAAGCTTTGGAAAAGCCTGCCCAGGGAAATGGTGAAGTCACCATCCCTAGTGGTATTTAAAAGGACCATGTAGATGTGGCACTTAGAGACATAGTTTAGTGGTGGGCTTGGCAGTGTTTGGTTAACTTGGTGATCTTTCCTAAGGATTCCTTTCTAAAAAATTGTATGATTATGTGGTTCTTCAGCATGGCAGTGAAGCTGAATATTTTTCATCACTATGAAAAGTCCATCAGCAGCATAAATAAGCTCAAGCAAGCTCTCCTAGGTTTCTTGTGATTTTAAGGTTATGAAACATTGAAAACATTCTCTGGAGCGAGAGGATGTGTGGGTTGCAGAAGAACAGTAAAAACCCACAGAACTGCACAGCAATTGAAACACAATGGGACCTTTTCATGTGGCAGTGGATCAGAAGTAGTAGCTCAGCCTGTTCACCACATTACACTGTAGCAGTTGCTCACTATTACACTGACTGTTACAGCTTTGCAACTGAAATTACTCTTTCCTTCAAGTAAATTCCTAGTTAACTCCCTACATCCCAGCTGCTTTTGGAGTGTCTACTTACAGTAAAACCCACCACTGGCAAAATTCAGGTAGATGCAGCTAATGAAACCAGTTCAGTTGCCTCCCATGCTAAACCTTTCATTTTTAGGTCGTCAGTCTTCCTGCAGAGATGACAGAAACCCTCCTTTTTCCTTTCTAGCACAGCTCAACCAGGCAGGACTTTGTGGCCTGTTCAGCAGATGTGAGGGACAGTCACTCCTGCCTTGCAGACTGTGATTGCACAGGCCTGTGGCATCTTTATATCCAGCAGTGTTTTCCCTTTCTGACATTTGCATTCCCTTTCTCCCACATCCTGCTGTTACAGAGTGCATAAGGAACATAGCAGCAGCCACACTGGATTAGGCCAAAGACTTATATCCTGCTTCTTCAGGGAGCATGTGCAGATAAATAAATATTAAAAAACCCTTAAAAATTACAACTACAATTTGGGTCCTAAGTTTAATTTACTTCAAAAGTTGTCCCAGGCTTTCTGCTAAAACAGAGTATAAAATATATGATTCTATTGAATTTAGGCACAGAAGTTAACAAGTGAGACAGGTGGAATTCTAATGCATTTAAAAATAAACCTCAATTTCTAATATAATTTGCTTCCAATCTTAGTAAAAGAGAGATAGTGTAAAAAATATTAGTTTTACCTACTAATTGGAAGAAATGTAATCTTAGAATAGTATCAGAACAAATATTCTACGCATGGTGGATTGCCTTCAATTTATTTCTACAGTTTCCATAAATGCATGTAACCTAATAGATATATATATACATTCAGTAAATAAGGCTTTGTATGTAAAGTAACACAGTACTTCACCATATCCTGTCATTTAATCTGGCTGGCATGAACACAAGCTCTTTTGATCTGTACCAGCTATCACTATCTCAGTGTAGATCTCATACTCCCTATTTGTTATGCTAAAAAAGCTGTAATTAGAGGGCTTAAGCTAGTCTTACTGAATTATATTATTTTTCCTCCCTAAACCAAAGATACGTTTTCCTTCTTTCTGTGTACTTTTGCATCTGTATTTTGATTAGAAATCTTGTTTTCAAAAGAGAAAAGAGTCTGTGTTTAGTAGGTTTAAAGCCATTCTAATTCAATCTGGGCAGAAAAAAGGGCATTTCCAGAGCATTTTAACTGAAGGGTGAGTCTAAGTTCACCTGGGCTCAGGCTGCCACATATGCTGCCCCTAAGTTCAGCAAAGTGTAACAGAACATGGAAAATTTGGAGGTTACATTTCTTTTCCACTGTGCTAATGTCACTACTATAGGATTTTTAGTTGCTGAAAATGTGGGTTACCCTCAAGACTCTCTTCCCCTTCTCACCCCATCTAGCAAGTAAGCAAAACAAAACAGGCAGCCGGATAGATACCTTGGTCTCTCTTCTCACCATGTGCATTGTAATAAATCACTGTAAAATCTCTATCCTTGCCCTCCCTCCCTGCAGTCATCTGGTCTCAGCAGAATTCAGGCAGAGACAATTTCCCATAAACAGGGCATTGAGCCAGGTAGCTGCCTGTCACTGTCCTTTTAGGAATGTCTGTGTTCTGATTTACCAGAGGAAATATTGGGTACTCGCCGTTCTTCCACCAAGGAACAAGTGGACATTGGGTGATACTGGCAAGCAGGTGGATGTGTGTGCTTCAGTTTATTCCTGCTACACCCTCTTCTGGTAACTTGCTGTCTGCCCACACATGGGATTGCAAACTCATTAGATTACACTGCAAAGAAATTAGATTCCAAATTCATTAGATTACACTGCCAAGAAGTGGGCTTCACAATAAAAAACTGCCTATTCCAAAAGGCCCAAGGTGCCTTTCAGACACATGTGTACTACACACATGAACATATCCAAACTGGTCTGCTTGCCAGATTTTTAGTCTGATTTTAGAGTCTGTATTTTTATCCTGCCAATAGTTTATTAACCTCTTTGTTACAAGTAGCTTCTAGTAATCTTTGTTATATTCACATCAGATTCACAGCAGAAGAATCAAGGCTAATTTTTTTCATTTACATTGTCTTCTGCATGACATCTCCCAAAGCTTTTTCAGTGGTATTGTTTCAAGGAGATGGAGTTGCCACAGCGGGTCTATACGTCAGGCTGTGGTGCTTTGCATGACCCAAGCTGTATAATGATTCCAGTGAGGCCAAGACTACAGGATTTGGCCTCCACTTTGCTCCACAAAGAACACTGACTTTGCAGGAATCATTATGTTGTATGTACAGTGGATGAGATGCATCATAATAATACAGTAATTATTTTAAAGATGCTTGTCACTTTGACTACTTTGGCAAAAATATTCAGGATTGTTTGCTCTTGTTTCAGGAATGATAGAGAAAAATCAATAATTATTCACAGGCCTCTCAAATTAAATGGTTTCCATTAAGTACCAGATGCCAGTACGACTTTTTGTGGATAGACTTGTCTATAGATATCCATATATAAAATAATAATATATTTTCAGAGTGGCACCAGCATAAACCATTTGAATTATATGAGCTGTATCTCAATCAGATTTTGGCTGGGATAAATGGGAATTCTTAACTCCTCACTCACTGCTCCTGAAAACCAAACGGGCAGTGCAGCCATTTTAAGCAGAAAATGAATGCTTTTATACCTAATGATCTCCTGAATGAATTGGCTTGAGAAATTCCAAGACTTGGCACTCAGTGTAGTTACCTGAACAAAAGTATAAATCTGTAGTAGTCCAGAGGCAGTAGGAGCAAATCTACAACAAATGTAAACCAATAGAAGGAGACAGAGTGACACTGTATGACCAGGGAATACAAAGCACAATCTGTACTGCATTAATGCTCTACCATGGTTACAATCTTCTACAAACAGAGTTGGTTGAATCTGAACACTGATCAGCACGTGTTGCATTTTCCTTTGATTTGTAATTGAAACAAAATATTTGGTTTAGGAAATAAGACTCTGGCAAGAATTTCTACCTAATTTGGCAAATCAATTAGTCTATCAATCAAATCTCCTCTCTGTATTTCCTGGTATGTGACATATGAATAATGAGATAAGAATGAACTAAACATATGTTAAGTGTTCTGACCTCCTTGTAGACATTTGGCATACTAGAATTGCAAAGTATTATTCTATTTAGAAGGGCAGGTCTTGCTAATTCTCTGTTACCCTTCAGACTGTTCTATTTCTGAATATTTTTTAAATAAAACTCTCCTAAATTCCCTGTATTTACAGTGCATAATTTTGTACTTGTACTAGTAAAAATGAACATGAGAAAATAATTAAGACAGTGTTTTTTGAAAATAAGAAATGTCTACGAAAATGCAGTGAAAAATTTTGTTATTACACCAAAATATTAGCACACAGTAGGGATACCATTCTCTACCCCAGTGATTCTACCACCTGTATGTGTCCCACATATGGCTGAAAGGCTCTTAAATAATCCCTGTGTTTGCTGCTTTTATAATACTCATTTGCAGCCACTTTTTGATTGAAATTGAGAAGTTAAACCTTCAAATCTCCTGCAGGAAAAGGAGAAAAGATGTAAACAAGAAACAATGTCATCTGAAGAATTTTAGTTATGTTTCCAACTGGGACTAGGGAGAAAGACTCTCATCTGCAGTACACACTGATCTAATTAGAATTGACATAGTATAGCACTTAATGATGATGTAAACCAGCTTATTAAAAGGAAGCTCACTTTTGTGGTATTTTTAAAAGTATTGAAGGTGCAGGGAAGTGCACTGAAGCTAGGTAAGATCCCCAAGTTCTACTCCTGTTTCTCCTAGAGATAACTCTATTTTCCCAGCCTTGACCTTGTCCTTCTCCAGACGCAGCCTGTTTTCCTCTAGAGACTCTGTTGCTGAGCAAGCCAGCTCAGCACATTTCCTTCAGGCAACCAGCCTCAACTTAGTCAGCCACATGCAGGCTCCTGGTAGCCTACAGTTAAGAGGAGGCCCTCTTCAACTATGATGAAGGACTCCAGCAATCTTTTTTTGGAGGGGATAGGCTGCAAAACCTAAGTTACAATGAGCTCCATATGAGCTTGTGAACAGGAGGCAAAAAGAAGTCTATGGCAAGTAATGCCAATACTGTTGATGCAGATACTGACTTCTGCTTTACTATTTATCAGAATGTAAACCTGTAAAATGTGGACCTTATCTTTTGGAGCCACAGATATGTTGGTACAATCCTCCAGTCAGTGAGCTCTTGCAGTGAAGAAATATGAATCCACTGCATTTTGAACCCAGATTTATTTGCTGAAATCTTATAGAATCCTAGAATGCCTTAGCTTGGAAGGGACTTTAGGGATCCTCTAGTTCCAATCCCCTGCCATGGGCAGGGACACCTTCCACTGTATCAGATCGCTTAGAACCCCTCCAGCCTGGCCTTGAACATTTCCAGGGATGTGACATTTGCTTCTCTGGACAACCCGCTCCAGTGCCTCACTGCCTTCACAGTCAAGAATTTTTTCCTAATACCTAATCTAAAACTATGCTCAGTTTGGATCCATTCCCTCTTGTCCTGTCATCACAAGCCCTTGTAAAAAGTCCCGCTCTTTCTTGAGGGTTCCCTTCAGGTACTGGAGGCAGCAAATAGATCACTCCTAAGCCACTTCTTTTCCAGGCTGAACAACCAATTCCCTTGTAGAAGAGGTGCTCTGTGTTTCCAATCCTTGTGGTAGCCTCGTCTGGACTTGTGGAGAGACACAGTGGAAAACACAGCCAATAACACAACTGGAAACCAACTCTCACTTGAGGGTGAGGTGAAGATGTGCAGTGTCAGGAACCAGTGCTGACCCCCTGGGATGACTCCATGCAGTTTCTGCCTTTAGGAGACCATCTCTACCCACAATTTGTGTCTCCTTTTTTCCAGGCAGCAACTGCAAGAGCTTGGGAACAGGTGGAGATATGTCATGCTGGCTGTTTACCTTCTCCACTCAGAGGAGCCAGGGGTTGGAAAGCATGTTCCTGCTTTAAAAGAGCATCTCCCTCCCCACTGTAGAACACCAGAAGATAAGGGCCCAAAGTGTGAGTCATACACAGATAACTGGATGGTTGTGGAGCCAATGAATCAGACAGGAATCCCATCAGACAAGAATTCTTGGTAATAACAAAAGACTGTTGGTATTAACACACTGTGAAGAAGAACTGGTTGCGACTGGAGAAGGGGGCCATGAGGAGGTAGGGCACCACTTTTCTCGGACAAACATCCTCGCTTAAGTTCTTGGAGATAAGCACAACAAACCACAATGCAACCGCAGGAATGAGGCCAAGACATGGGCATGGGCTGCAGGAGGGATCAAGACCTTGAAAGAATAGACTGCGCATGAGAACTTCACATAGAAAGAGAGAAACCAGTCTTCAGGGCAGGGAAAGCTATCCCTAAGAAGGCATCCCTGCGCTGAACGTCAGCTGAATCCCTTTCTCTTTCCCTTTCCCTCTCTCTTTCTCTCTCTTCCCCCTTTAATTCTTCTCTACCTTTCTCTCTTCCCTGTTCCTCTTCCCCTTTATGCAAAACCCTCTGCCGTGCGCTTTTCCTGCATGTCAGGGACTAACTAACACCAACTCCTATGCCGAATGCATGATTTCCTAATCAAATTTTCTGGTTGTTTGCGAGTCCTATCCCCTGGGTCCCTTCCGACCAAGCGCATTTACGAGTTTGGAACGAGTTTCGTTTCCCCTTACGGCTGGCTAGCCAGACCGCCGCTTCCGCATCCCGCTCCGCTCCGTGACGTCACCGCCGGTGGCGGGTGCGGGTCCCGCCCTGCAGTCGCCGTGCTCGGGAGTCGCACGCGGGTGCCTGGTCGTCCGCCCGCAGGTAAGAGCGGCCTCCCCCCGGCTGTCCCCTGGCGACTTCCTGTGGCTTTAGGCCTTTCCCGAGGCCTTGGGAAGCGGGGAAGCGTGTTGTCGGAAGGCTGTGCATACGTTGTGGGCGCTGCTAGTGAGCATTATAAACGCGGTTTATGGAATCACAGCGTGGTTTGGGGTGGAAGGGATTTTAAAGATCGTGTCGTTCCAATCCCTCTGCTATGGACAGGGTCGGTTTCCACTAGGCGAGGGTGCTTAGAGCTCCATCCGGCCTGGCCGTGAGTGTTTAATATATGACATGTTTACGACTCGCTTACGTGTACGTGAGAAAAAGAACATGGGCTGTAGGCTTTTTTTGCATTTTTTGAGGATGAACGTTCTGCAGCAGTAAACGGCTACATTCCTGTAAAAATTGGGAAAATAGTGTTGCAACTTGAGGAGCCTTGAGAACTCGGCAAAGTTTTTCAAAGAGAAGGTACAGCGTGCATACACAGGCCGTGAGCACAGTTAAGTAGCACCTAACAGAAGGGCAGGTGGTGTTTAAAGTTATGAGTACCTTATAATGAAATTTCTGTAGCTCTCATGCTACTGCTAAGGTCAAAATGTCCCCTTCCCTACACTTTGTCACAGCTTTCTGACCACAAGCTTAGTTGCTGCCAGCATCGTGGATTGGACTTCCACTAGCAAATTGAACTTTAGATG
Organism: Serinus canaria; assembly: GCF_022539315.1. Classification (NCBI taxonomy): domain Eukaryota; kingdom Metazoa; phylum Chordata; class Aves; order Passeriformes; family Fringillidae; genus Serinus; species Serinus canaria. The sequence goes on along the minus strand of NC_066316.1, from coordinate 16,848,375 downwards.
AAGCTGATTAAAAGGCCTCATTTTGAGACAAACAAAAATGGAAGAACTGGATTTTAGAATCGACATTGAAATGTGTCTGGCACATTTCTTGGTTTTAAAAGTATAAAAAAACCACTTCAACTCTAAAATACCTCGATATTGCTAATCCTGTGGCAGTATGACCATTGGTAAAGAGATGAGAAAACACTCAACTCAAGGCTCTTCTCCAGAGTATGAGAAACTTGAAATTGGTAGAATCTTCAGGCTTCATGTCATAAAAGCAGTGTCCAAGTCACATAAACCTTTATGATAAGTGCCTTTCTCTTTGAATTTTTAGCATTGTTTTTTCATCTGTGGTCTGCTTTTCCTCTAAATAAATAAACAGTACACCAGAATGGACTGGCCACCATAGCTCCAGGTAGATGTTTTTTTCCCGCATCTGTAAAATTGATGCTAAGAACACAAAAATTCCACAATTACTAAATTATATTGAACCAAAAAATGGGTAAACATGCTTCTAATAGTGAATAGCCAAATAAAAATAATAGTTAGCACAGCCAAATAAAAACCAGCCAAAAATACAATTTGAATTGCTGTTTAAAATAGTACAGAGAGGCACTACACAAGTTGCAAATACAGAAAATTGCATTCTAGTAAAGTGAAGTGCTTTTTCATGTATTGTGGAACCAGTGGCTAAAGGAAACTAGGTCAACAGTTGAAAAGGATTGGAAAAAACCTCTTGGCTTTAATTCTGGATATTCGTATTCATGGTGCTGATATCAGTGGAGTGTGGCAGCAGATTTAGAAGTAATAAACTCTCCATAGTTTACAAATATACAGAAGGTGCTAACTACAGGCAGGTAATTTCCTTTTTGCTGGAAATTTGGTAGAACAGGAGTATTCAGTATTGATTGTTGTCCCCACTGTGTGTAAACTGATTTGTCCAAGGAGACAGTCTTTTGCTGCACAAAAAGTTCCTTGTAGGTTCACTGCCAAGAAAAGCATATGTTTTAAAGACCAGTTTAGAGACATAAATTTAGTATCACTTTAGAGTGAACTTGAGCTGAAGTGTGGCAGCATATCTGAATGTGGGAGCTTTTATGAAAACCTCTTTCATGAAGAAGTGTTCTGCATATACCTGAAGAAATCTGATTATTGTTCTTATTCTGGGTGTACTGATGGGTTGGAGCTGAACAAGAAGCAGGTTATATTGGATTTGTTCAGGAAAAGAAACCACTGTGTCATCCTAGATGTGGAATTTGGAACAGTTCATTACAGAGAGTAAAAGTGTTTTAAGAATTGTGCAGATGGAGTTGAAGGTTTACATAAGTGGATATAGATGAGGCTGTGGTGAATGAGGGATGTTTAATCCAAGCTGTTTTCCCATGGGCTATCCACTATTGGCTGAAGTGTAAATGACCCTATAATACAATTCTCTCCCTTAAAATTTTAATATTTTTAAACAGATTAGAATAAACCTTGCAAATCCTTTGAAGCTCAAGTGACTCAGTGGCATCAGCAAAAGATTGATAGGTGTGAGCTGTTTTGTAGGATGGCTCTGTGCAGGATTTTTTGGTGGATGGAGCCTGGCTTTGAAGGCAGGGATTTCTTGAGGGCTGTTCACCAGTTGTACTATAGTGCAAATTATGCCCTGCTTAACTACTGTGGCTGGAGTTGGGATATTTTTAAGGGGATCAAGAAAAGCCTACTGGTATATACCTGACATTTCATTGTAGACTTTTTTACTTTTGCAATGGAAATCTTTCTTGCAAACAGGATTGTGAATTGGCATTGCAAGAGTGCTCTAATTGTACTAGATTTGCTCTCCAGCTGCCCCAGGCAGTCTTGAAAGGACAAAGCAAAGCAGGCCTGTGGGCACAGTGATGACTAGTGGGCAAATAATTATTTATTATGAGCAATAATACGTGTCTGTCACAGATTAGAGCCTTTCATACTCAGAACTTTGCAAACATGGATTTCTCTGCCCTAAGGAGGTTTGTGGCCAAAGAACTTAATCCTCATCTCTGGTAGCTTTAAATTTAAAATGCTCGTTGTTCTGTTGCCCTACAGCCACAGCAGTAAGCTACGGTGTTAGAGTAGAAGTTACACTTTGCTGCACTTGCACATCGACTGCATTCACTGCAGGTTGTGAGTCAGAACTCACAAGAGGGAGGAGAGTGCCAGTTTTCAGGAACTGACAGAGATGGTTTGTCATATTGATGATGTTCATGTGTTTATTTTGAATTTGAGAGCGGTTTTATGTGTCCTGACTGAAAGGTTTTGGGTTTGCTTTTGTTTTCTCTAGTTTGTTTTTTCCCTCTCTGCAATCAGTAAATATCCATGAAAAGAAGAAATAATCTAATTACCTAATCTGATTTTTAATAGGTGAAAAATCTGAAAAAATAAAGGATCTGAGCTAAGTATGAAAAAAAGACCTTTTAGTGTTTAAGGAATACGCAAGAATTGACATGATGAGTGAATTTCAACATTTAGCAGAATGCTCAATCGCTTTTTGTCTTCTGTTTACATGTTACAAAATATTTCAAATACACCATTTTTATCCCAAACTTGCAGTTTTAATTCCAGTTGAAAACCTCGAGCATGATGCTAACACTGAGCATTTTTCATTTCTGCTTAAGTGGTTTCTTATTGGCTTGTTGATGGATGTGTATAGCTTCTACTATGTTCACCATGTATCTTCAGCAAAATCTCTCATAGAGTTACTTAGAGTTTATATCTTCCAGTACTTCAGGGCTTTTCTGGGGGCAGAGGGGGGTGTGAGCAGGAAGGGAAGCCAGCTGGCAATTGCTTTCAAAGGCTTGTGTTAAATCACCTCTAGATATATAAAAGATTATTTATAAAATCCACCTGAAAATTGACTGCAGTATGCTAGTATTGTCCACAACCATCTGTATTGTTTGTTTTTATTTAAAATACTTTCATATGGCATTTAACTTGGTCGTATCTTAGATCAATAGACATGTTAACACTAGAGCAAACTGCTTTTGATTGTCACCTGTGTAGTTGTTTTTATAGAGTCTGCAGAAGGTGATATATTTTCTCTTTCTCCTTTTCATTTTTTGTCTTTTCTGTGGTTTGTTTATAATGTCTGATATTTCCCTCCCTTTTTGCATTTGTATTACCTACTTTGGTTTATAGTATATTGATAATGTTGACTGCAAAAAGAACGAGGTGTTCCTTGTGTTATAAGCAGAAAATGCAGTCATCTTTCTGAATAAATAAGAATTTATTCAGAATTTTTCAGAAATTCCAGAATATTCAGCAATTTTGTACCTATTTTTGTACCACAATAAACATTTTTTTAAACAGACCTAAATGCAATGCCTAAACTTTTTCATGAAAATCGTTTACTTTTGCAATCTAAAGTCCTTTTCTTCCTCAAATACATGTTCCTATGGGTTTTTTCCCCAAAAATTACATGGCAGCTCAGGGTTATTAAAAGAGAAGTTTGTTTCTGGTTAGTTGGCATTAGGAAGTTGTACAACATTTTTCATCGGTTTTTTTGCCTCCATGTCCTTAATCAAAGTAGTCGATTTCTTTTCTATTTTATGTTTATGGGTTATGTGAAAAACATCAATCACATATTTTTAAAATTTTTAAATATTTAATAGTAATAAAATAGTTATAAAATAGTAATACAATTAGAGTAATAATAGTTTAGACAATTTGAATTAAGACAATATGAGACAATAAAAACAAAGAGTTACGGACGTCCGGGTACCTTTTTCTGGGCAGCACAAGCCCGAAAAAGGACACCCGTTAACAAAGGATTAACCGTTAAAAGCAACAGCCTATTGCATATTCATACACTTCATGCATGATGCATAAATTCCATTCAAACACAGGATTCGGCCTGGTCATCTTCAACTTCTTCCTCCTAATCCTAACAGCGCCTTCGAGGCGGGAAGAAGTTTGTTTCTTCTGATAAGGGAGCAATAAATTCTTTTTCTCTGAAAGATTTAGGTGTTCTGTGGCTGCTATCTCGATGCAAATCCTTTATTTAAAAAAAAAAGTATCCTACATAGCATAGTTTCTATCCTACATAGCATAGTTTCTATTTTAACAATTTTTGTAACCTAAAACTATATTTAACACACTACTGAAGAGAATTAATACAGCGTTACTTTCAAACACAACACATATAATATTCATTTCAATATTTGCGAAAAGCCAATCATAAAATACGCATTTTTCACAGGTTATGAACCTTTCTTTGCATTCTAAAAATTTAAGATCTTTTAAAGTGTTAAAATTGTACTACAACCACAGGTTATGTGTTATGCATCATAGGTCTTACTACTTGATAATGAAAATTCTCTTATTTCCTTTAGAATTCCCCATTGTTTGCATTACCTACCTAGATAGAAATTTTCATTACATCTCTTATCTGAATATTTCTACTATCCTGAATGAAATAAACAGGGCAGGAGATTTTCCTCCTTTTAATGCCTTTAATAAAGTGATCAGCTTGAAAATGGGGGGTTCAGCAGATCCACGGAGCTCTGCCACCGCTCCCAGCAGTGAGGAGGAATTGCAGCTCTGTCCCCTAGGGGGCAGAGCTGGGAGTCCTGTTCTTGCAAGGGCAGTGGGGGTATATCCAGGGTTTCAGTTTGAGTTATCAGTCCAGGGGTCCTGGGTCTGACTGGCATTGTTTTTAATTGGGGCGAGGAGTTGATCGAGGTTTTCAAGCGTCTCAGCTGGCTTCGGACCTCGGCCCTGCTGTCCAGACACCACCCTGACCTCTCAGTTCTGCTTCGGCTCACCTCTTTTGGGGTATTTTCCAGGATTTGGTAAAGGTCCTGTCCCAAGGTAGTCTGGGTTTGGAGATAAATTTGCATGTCTCCTGAGATGCAAATATCCCCCTCTCCCCACCTTCCGAGGGGGGGTTGTCATCCTCCTGGCAACAGGCTAGAGTGGTGCTGAAAAACAAGAATTCTCCACAATAGAGAGTTAAACTGCGATACTTAAAAATACTCAACTGGCAATTACAACATTCACTAACAAAGAACTCCTGGCCAACGGTCAATTCCCAGATCAGCTCAAAAAACTCCTCTGCAGCTCCTTCTCTTAAAAAAAAGGTAACTTTTTTTTGTTCATAACACTTAATTTTTAAACTGAGAACTCAGTGCCAAATAAAATCTGGTTGAAAGTCAGTAAATTCAAATAAGAAAATCTGTCTAATTAACGTTGTCTTCAGCGTCTGACTTAAGTTTTTGCTTATTCAAAATACACAAAAAAACCATTTGAAGAACTTTGAGGAAAAATTTGTTATTTAATAACTGAAACATAACTACTGAGGGCAGCATAGCTTTCAGGTATGTTTAGAGAGTCATGGAGTTCCCTGCTATCCTTGGCTTTGTCATTGTGCAGGTGTGAGTATGCAACCCATATGTTGGTTTTGGCAGAAACAGTTTTGTGGAGTTTCTAGTGTACACGTTAAGGTTCCCAAAATTATTTTAGGCTGTTGACTTTTGTCTCGTTGTTGGCATGTATATCCTGCTTAGAGATTAGTTATTCTGAAACAACAGTGTAATGAAAAGACAGAGGTCCCTACACAGCAGGAGTAGGAAATTGCTAGCTCCTCTTGAAGTGCACAGAAAACACAAGTTTAACAATTTCTTCCCGCTCCCCAGGCAGAAGCAGCTGACTGATCACTGAAGGGTTCTGTACACAGGCTTAAGGGCAGCCTTGTTCCATTGAAGTTCGATTGTTGGAGGTTAAGATTTTTCCTGTTCTTTCTTTTTTCTTTCTTTCTCCCTTGGAATTTCGTCCCATTTGTGGTAAGAGACAATAACAACCGATACTTATGAGAGACAAAAGAAATTGCCAAGGTGGGGGGAGAGACAAAAGAAATGGCCAAGGTGGGGGAAGGGTGCGGCTGGCTGCTCTCTTACCTGAGGGGCTTTTTCTTGCCTCAGGGTAAAACCCGGGACCCGAAGCTCTCCTTTCCGGAGAGCGCGTCTTCCCATCTGCGTCTGCGTGTGGCAGCTGCTGCAGAGAAGCCAGGCTGCTGCTGCCCAGACTCTCTGTTTTCTGACGCTGCCTTGGGCTTTTTTGCTACACTCTTACCCAGCACCCCATGTCCACCCTACACCCCAAAGTTCCTGCTAATGTGCCACGTGGGTGTGCCTGCCTCTGCAGTCCCGGCCGCCACTCCGAGGTTCCCGCTGCAGCCCACTTTGCCATCCAGCCCGCCTGGCATTACTGCGTGAGGGAGATGCGGCTGCGCTCACGCCGCAGTGTCCCCTACAGGCGCTGGGATCTGCCCTGCCCGGCCGGGAGCCATCAGCGCCCCTGCCGGCTGTGACCGGAACTGCACCGAAGGGGGAAGCGTCCGACAGCCGAGAGAGGCTGCGACCGGGTTTGTGGTTCTGTTTGGTGTTTTTGTGTTCTGCCATTGTTGTTTTTGTTTGCCTTCCAATCCATATGCATACTAGTAAAGGTCCAATATTCCTTTCCCATATCTTTGCCTGAAATCTCCTTAATTTCAAATTTATAATAATTTGGAGGCAAGTGGGTCGTATTTTTCCGTTCCGAGGGAGGTTCTTGCCTTCCTTGGTAGACACCTGCCTTTCAAACCAAGACACTGATGCAGATTTTTCCCTTTCCTTGCTAATAGTGTCGAGTAAGTACTCAGTAAATATGAGGATATTTACTGAGGATATTTACATAATTCTTTCTGGTTCATGAGACAGTAACGATTGCAAAATGTATTTCAGACTGTATTTGTTACTTTTCCTTCTGTGTTCCTATTCTTCTTCTGTCTTATTTCTTAAGTCTTACTTGGTATACTGAAAAGAATTTCAAATATGTGACTGCTTATCCATGTAAGCCAGCTCCAATTAATTTTGGTAACATACTTGCTATAGGCTTTTGTTAGTTCTCTTTTTTATTCTTGCTGGTGCTGGATACACCGATTAAGGGAGAGAGAGAAGTTGGAATTTATCACTATGTTCATGCCTGCCTGTCAAATCAAGACCATAGAAGGTTAAGTACTGCAGTGATGGAAAGAACTGTAGGTGATTGTTGGATTGGATTACCCCTCTCCCTGTTTGTGTAAGTGTAGGGAGCATGTGTTGACAGACACCTTCTAACCAAACTTGGCTGTATTAACAACCAGGAAAATCTAGTTTATTTTGTAGTTTTGAGGGGTTTTTAATGCTGTATTATATAACCAAAAGTTAACAACAAACATTGTTTCTGAACCCTCTTAATCAACCTAACATGGCAGATTATAAAGCAGGTGGCCAGGAGGGTAGAACGAAACACAAAAAGCGTTATTGTGAATGTCAGAAATAATTGTATTGGTATTTTGCCTTTCTGTGGGCAGCATCTTGTGGATCCAGCTCAGCTTTCTTCCTTGGGTCTGCCACAGCTGTCACAGAAGTAATACTTATGTGTGTGGAGTGTGGGTTGCATGCTGGGGTGGGGAGGGGACCTTTAGCATGGTTGGCATTGTGATTCTGTACTCAGTGTGAAAACCAGCTCTGACCAGGATGAGCAGTCATGCAGCTGAGTAGGATTATAATTCTTAACTGCGCAAACAATAGCAGTGAAACTGGGCTTGTTAACTGCCTGGTCATATTTCTGAAATCATATGGTGTGGTTAAAACTGAAGTTGCAGACAAGCTTGAGTAGCTCCACACAATTTTTTCTCCCAATTGTCTTCCTTTTTGACCTCCAAGAGACAATATAAATAAAAATAAACCTCTCTCACACATCCCATGCTCTTGCCAGGGAGAGGGAAAGATCAAATTGTATCTAAAACAAACTGCAGTGATGTGACAGCTCTTTGCTGTTTGTACTGACTGTGTGGCTTGGTGTTCATAGATAAAATGCAGTCCCTTTGATTTCTGTTGCCTCCCTCTACTCAGTGCCTGGGGAGTGGGATTATCACACTGAGTCTAAGAAAAGTCTGCAGTGATCCAGGTGTTCCCACTTTTCTTGATTCAGCTCACCAAATAGGCTGGAAAAATACATATTTCTTCTCCCCTTAGAACATTCGAAAAGTTGTTGTTCAGTAGATGTTGTAGAAAATAACATAGCTCTAAGTAATTAACTCCCCAAGATAATACCTGATTTATGATTTGAGAGGAATTAAAGATATTGATTATAAACCAGCAGCCAGATGGCTTGGCAGTAGCCATACCGTGGTACTATGAATTCTGGAAACAAAAAAAGGGGTGCTTTGGGGTTTTTCACATCTAATTTCCTAGTTGCTGTGCACTGATGTGTTGACAAGATTGCAAGAGTATTCTGAAATCCCAAAATCAGCTCAGCTTTGTTACAGGTAGAGTTATATTGGGGATTATAATACCCCAAAGGGACTTCAGAAAGCTGTATACAGGGTTCTAAGAAGAATTTTTTGGACCTACTCCTAAATGAACTGACCATGACATAACTGGTGCTGAAGTAATGTTTTTGGATAAGACAGACTGAAGCTGTATCCCCATTGGTTTGGTTTGTGGTTTGCGTTTTTTTTTTGTTAGTTAGTTAGTTTTGGTTTTGTTTTTCCTGGTGTCCTGCCTACTGCTTGGTGTAGCTGTTTATATAGTGTGATTTATAGAACACTCCTTTTAAACTTGCAAATAATTTCTTTCTATCACAGATCATAAAAGCTAAATACTGTTTTAGGACTCTTGCAAGAATAGGTACTAAAGTCGTGTAAATTGAAATGCTCCTTCATGCCATTTTGCACAGGAGTTAGGAGGTATCCCTGAAATTGCAGAACCTTTAACAGTGTTGCTGCTGGCATTATCTGCAAGAACTCTTCACATGTAGGCATTTCTTATAATGTTTGATGAATAGTGCAAAAAAGCTAGTGCTTTGTGTTGTAAATTGCAGTCTAAGTACCTACAGTCTGTAGGTACTTAATGAAAAGGATTATTATTTTTGTTTCCACTTTCCAGATGGAAATGTCAGAAGATGATAATAACATGGAAGAATACCCCACTGAAATTCATGATTATCTCACAGCATTTGAAAAGTCTCTTGGTTCTGTAGATGAGATGCTGAAGACAATGATGTCAGTTTCTAGGAGTGACCTTTTGCAAAAGGTAAGTTATCTTCCTTTTGAAACTCTTTTCTTTGTTAATATACAAATACTTGAGACCCTGAACTGAAACAAAAAGGTCTGTCAGGCCAGTGACTGTCAGGCCAGTCACTGCACTGAGAAATAACAAAAATGACACTCCAATGCTTGGCACTGTTAAGTCCTTACATTTCTAAGAAATCCAGATGGTTTTACAAGCTCAACAATGCAATACAAGCTCTTCCAAGCTGATATGTGATAGCTTTACCAGTGAGTCAGGGACTCACTCAGGAACATTATAGCTTATTCCTGACCTTCCTTAACATGCTTGTCCATAATGGAGAGGTCACTCAAATTTTTGACTGAGACTTCTTCACAGCAAACTGAATGGAACTGGTGTACCCAGCAGGATGTGAAAGTGAACTGGCAGAAGTGAGAATTGATCTGATTCCAGAACTCTAGACTTGCAGAACCTGAGCTGTCTCCTGTAGCTATGCTATAAGTCTGCAAAATGTGGCTTTTTATTAGAGCAAGGTGGTGCCTGAGAATTTCATATAAGAATCTCTGTCTTCTAACATTTAAAGCCTAATGTGTAATTTATTTCTGTAGGGCAAGAAAAAGGCAACACATGAGGGACCTTATTTATCCTGTGAGGATTTCTAACGCAAGAAAATTATGAAGAAAACAGTCTTGACAACACTGGTCTTTTGACAGTATCCATGTTAGAACTAGAGCTCTACAATGATGCTATCAGAGTTTCTGGAAGTCGTGTAGGACTAAAATAATAAATTGACTTCGACAGTCAAGGGAAACAAAAACCCTTTCATTACCTTTATTCTTCCTTTGCTTTATATCCATAAGTATTCTGACATGCATTGAAGGCACAGTCTGCCATGTGTCATGTTGGCATTCATTGATTGTATATTGATGTTTGTGTTTCAGCAACTTTAAAACTTTTTTTTCCCCTTCCATTGATAGCAACAACTATTTAAGTTTCTGTGGAAAAATGGGGACTTAATTTCTGACTGTGGGAGTAGTCCAAGAGCTAGATGCTAAGGGATTGTGCTTTTGGTTGTATGGGACTGTGGCGTTTAACTTCAGACTGGGAGAATTACATGAATTCTTGGAGAGGAAAGAATGAATTGTCCTGTGATGGCATGGAAATAAGTCATAAACACAGTCTCAGTGAACTTGTGATGCAAAAACGTGCTCCTTCAGTGGGTATTCTTCTATTAATACATTTGCATATATAAAGTGTGCACATTACCACAATTTGTGCATATCTTGCTTAAAAATCTTCAAATGTGATGTTTTGTTTTTTTTTTTTTCATTCTAGTTAGATCCTCTTGAGCAAGCAAAGCTGGACTTGGTTTCGGTGTACACATTAAATTCTATGTTCTGGGGTTAGTATGTGGTATAAAGAAAAATGTAGTATTTGTGATTACCATTCAAACATCTAGACAGCCACAAACACAAAATAATCATATCTCATAGCCAAAGAATTAAAAACTTGTAATTACCCTGAGGATCCACATTATTGCCATCCATAGGGTAAATGATGTTGAAATTCTGAATCAAAAATCTATATTTAAAAAAGCTAATTTTGTACATGCATGAGTATGTTTCTGGTTCCTTTGTGGCAGCCTTTTCTGTTCCTTAAAGGACTGAAAGTTTAACTGTTTTAGTTGTTAAATTTTAACCATTTTAGTTGTTGGGGGTATTTTAGCTGCAATATTTAATAATAATAGTCTGTCAGATACTTAATGACACTGTTAACAATTCTTATTAATGATTTTGTGTGGAAGCTTTGGTTTTCCTATGTGACTGCTTGATAGGGTCCTCAGTCCCTAGACAGACAGCCTTTAGTTTCAAAACAGTCTTGTATTTTTCTTGTAGTATACCTGGCTACCCAGGGTATCAATCCAAAGGAACATCCAGTGAAACAAGAGCTGGTGAGTTGCTTACACTGCATGTGTCCTACTTGTGCAGGATGGTTAGTCCAAATGGAAGTTTAAAAATGTTTAAATCTGCATTTAAAAATGATACATGGCTCTAATAGCATGCATATGCTACATGGTGTTATATAACTATTTTTATGCCCTGCTGGGCTCTCTAAATTAAGAAAGTAATTTTTTTACTTTCAAACAGTACTGTTTAAAGTAAAGTTGTAGAGTCTGCTGAAATTAGAAAAAGATGATGAATTTTCTTTTTTTCCACCTTTGGTCGAGAATTGGATTCTGTGCAGGGCAGCTTTTCACTTGTATCTGTGAATGGAAAAATGTTACAGGCCTGATAATAATTTATAACTTCCAGTATGGCATTTTTTTTCTTATAAATACTTGGAATCATGTTAATCTCTGAGGCTGCCTTTTCTTACTTATGTATGACTCTAAAAGTACAGTGTGGTTGATATACTAGCGAAGACGGGAAAGTGTCCCCCTCCACCTTCCAAGCCCTCCAATAATTCATTTTCTCAGCTGTAAAGAATCCAGTTCAGGAACAAAGCTAAAAGCTTTTTTGGCACCAGTTGTATGTGTATTGTCCAGTAATTCTGCATTAGTGACATATTTACGATCTATAATAAATCTTCAGTTTAGTCTTTATATTCCATTTAGATGCCTGACTACAGTATAGAAAGCCAGCTATCTTGAAAATTCTGCTGACTTAAAGAACCTGAATCATTTAGCCTGAAGATAAAACAGAAATCAAAACTTCTCACTACTCATTTTAATTCCTGAATAAATGAAAATATTAAATCTCAGCAGATGTAAAATAGTTAGCTTAAATGTAATCCTTACATAACCAGTGGAATGGGAGAGACGACTACAAATGTGGAAAGCTAGCCTGAATAACAAGAATACTTCTATTTTAAAATTTGTGAGGTTTTCAGTAGTCTAGACTGTATATCATATTAAAAAATGCATCAGTTAATACTTCATGAGGTTTCTGTCAGTTTTTTGTTCCTCCTATATTAGGTAGTGTCTGAATATTGTGTTAATTTAGTGATACTAAGAAATTTTATCTCCGCTGCTGTGGATATTTTATGTTTGTATTTTGCTTCACGACTGCTGTTTTAACTCTGAAGAAAGAGGGAATAATTTTCATAGTCTAGTTTGTTACTCAAGTCTCTTTTCCTTTTGCAAGTATCAAGGTTGAATGAATGCATATTTCTTCTTTCCAAAGACATTGTAATGTTCTTATTCATGTGGAAAGGGAATTAAAAAAGACTGTTCTGTCATGATTATTTTGTTTGTAGAATTGCTCTCCTTGTGTACATACAGGTATTCAAATTGTATTAATAAAACTCACACTCAGGCTATCAGAATTAACTTCTTTTGTCAAGTTGACATTTTCCAGCTCTTTTTTCCCATGCTAATACATGTAGGTTTGCCATCTGTTCTCATTAGCCATCTCAGTTGCCAAAGAAATATTACGGCTGATCATGATTTCAGACCCTGTAAAGCCCTCCTTGTTAATCTGTGTTTTTGATACAGAAGGAGTAGCCAAGTTTTTGACAGTTGCTTAAAATGATCATTGAAGAGTTGAAAATCAGTTTGGTAGTGTAAGTCTTGTAACTTTTGTTCCAGATTCAAAGAGGTGGCAATGCCTGTGAGAAATTGTGTGGGTTACATATCAAAATTTATTTTAGCAGTATCTACACTTGTTCTGTTAATCCACATTCATAATTCAGGTATCAGGTAGAGCACTACATATTTGTGTGTATATATGTTACTGTTGTTTGTATGACCGTAACATCCAAAGGCCCTAACAGTTAAAGGCCATATTAGGCTAAATATGTAGACCTGAAATCTGTAAACCAAATTGTTAAATATTTTGCAGAGTTACTCTAAGTGTACTCCCTTGTCAGTGAAGAGAAGCAGGCACTTATCAGAGGGGGATTCCCATCTTAAAGCTGCTTAGTAATTTCTAAGCAGCTCTCAAAGTAATTTTCTTTATTTGTTGCAGGAGCAGATGAGCATGAGTAGGCACATAAATGAGATTGTGAAGCTGGGAGGGTATACTTCTGTGGGGCTGAGTCCAAGTCATGATTTGGTCAAAAAAAAACCCCAAACCATAAACACCAAATAACTGGTAGACTAAGATATGTCATATAAGTATGCCCTTTTCCCTGGAAATGGCCTATATTGTTATTTATGGCCATAAAATGAACTTCTGATATGGCTGGAAATTCAGGTTGCCCTAAATAAGTTCTTTATTTAATAGGACCTCTTGACTATTTCAGGAACTTAAGCCCTAAACTTCTGGGGCACAAGCATGTGTGATGCTTGTACCATCTTCAATTTTGTGTAAGATGTTTTTTTAGCTTTGCTTGGACTTGATTAATTTTTTTTTTTTTTTTTTTTTTTTTTTTGTGTGGACAGTAGTGAAGTAGAATGATGCATCCATAAATGTGTCAAATACCTAAGTATTATTTTGGCATTTTTAGGTAGGTCAGACTCCAAACTGAGTTCAGTATTTTATTTTCTAACTTTGCTTGCAAGAACAGTTTCCATATCTCTGCAAATTAGATGCAGAGTCTACATCTCTGTAGGACTTTGTGTTCCTTTTATAGTGGGTGTCATGCAGATGGTGTGGTAAGTACCTGTGATGGAAAATATGCCAAAGGGAAGTCTCAAGTTTGCAAAGGGCCTGGTATATTTATTTAAGTAATACTCTTCTTCTAGGTATTATTGTTCTAGAAGTGTACAGTGGGAAAAACTTCTACTCATTGATTCATTTAGCAGTAATCTTGGGAGAATGGTTTGAAATACTTTCCTTTTTTTTTTTTTTTTCCTCCCTAGGAGAGAATAAGAACATACATGAACAAGGTCAAAGAAATAGCAGACAAGAAAAAGGCATCCAGACTCGATAAAGGAGCTGCTTCTAGATTTGTAAAAAATGCACTCTGGGAACCAAATGCAGAAAACGAACATATTTCCAGAACTCCTGATAAAGGAAAAAAGAGGCAGAGGGACTAAATCTTTTTTTCCCCTAATAAGGATTGCAGACACCTAGAACTTACTTGGAAATGTTTTGCATACTGCATGCATCTCATGGAAGTGCTGTATAACAGATTAATTTATACTTACAAATTTTACAAGATTGTATTTTTTCCAGAACATTTGTCACTGAGGTGATCGCATTTATTGTGTATCTAAAAGTGCCATTTGATGCACATTGAACATTTCATTACTCAAATGATAATGATCTGATATATACTTGCTGGTAATAAATACTAGGGATGTTTTGTTTATAATGCCTATGAATTCAATTTTTTAAATGATTTATTGGCACTTTTTTTTTAATGTCCTCAATCTCCTCAGTATTAAAAAGTTTCAAACACTGCTATCCAGTCTGTGGTGTTTATGAAAGAGCATTGTGTGAAACGCCATATTTTTAAAGTTTTGTAAGGTTTATTCACTGTGTTAAAACTCTTTTCAATTTGAAGGTGTGCAATATTCCCTTATTTCTGTTGCCTCTGAGAAAGCAGGGCTTCAAGGGCCACAAGCAAACACGCCGGATTCTGCTCTAAGCCCCTGTGTCTAGTCAGTGGAAAAGTAAGATATCCTCTAAGGGCAGCTTGTAGGGTCCAAAGAAAAGGAGCAGGCTGGGGATGGCTATTAGGAACCAGCACATGCAGGATCTTGATGGAATTTTGGCTGCAGTGCTTAGCCCTTAGTGGTAATGCTGGGAGAAATGTGCTCTGGGGTGGTAAGAATATCGCCATCTATTGGTGTTTCTCAAGTCTTCATCACGGAAAGCATCCTCTGGTGCAATACAAACTACTGCTCCATCTTGGAAATACTGAATTTTTTCTCAAAATGTGAAGATTAGTTGTTTAGGAAGGGGGGGGGGTGTTAGGTGGGTTCAGTTTTCAATATGCTGCAATGCAAAGCTCAAAAGCTTCTCTGCCAAAAGCTATTTAACAATTAGCAAGGAATTAACAATTATGAAGGAAAAATAGAAGATTTAGCTCAAAAAAATGCAGTATGGGTAACAGTTCATACAAGTGTTTGGGAAATGTTAGTGTAAAATGATAAGAACAAAGCTCTAGTATTGCAAGCTGAATGATGTTCAGTGGATGGTTGCTGTCCTTGGCATTGTACTGCAGCAGGCAATACAGAGTGTGAACTAAACTGAATTAGGTATTTAAATGAAGTTTTTTTCCCTAATTATTATCTAAAAATACACATTTGAAAGGAAAAATTCAATGCATTGACAAATTTATTAAACTCATTACATGTCTAGAAACTTTTTTAGTGACTGGTATGAATTTACATATTTTTGTTTACAATAAACTCTTTAGGTAAATAGCAATGCCTTCAATCCATCTAACAAGAGAACTATTTAGATGTGGGTACCTAACCTTGCTGCCTCAAATCCACAGGACTGCTGATGTGAGTATACATGTCAAAGCCTAGAAAAAGCTAAAATGATGGTGCTTTGTTTCTTCAGGTTAATGTCATGGTTGTGTCAAATGAAGGAGCTGCTGGATTTGGGAGTCCAAAAAAAAAAAAGGGAGAGTTGGGAGAGTTGTTTTTTTGGTTTTTTGAGGGTTTTTTTTGTTTAGTTAAGGTTAAAAAATCAAAAGACCCAAAGTATGTCCTTGATCAAAACTAACACATTTATGTGAATAAGTTCTTCTAAATAGGTTTGGATGGTGCTTGTTTGGAAGTCTGCGTGCCCTGTCTTGTACCCCTTTCAACCTGTCACTGCAGATGGCAGTGTTAGACTGTTATAGACTTACGGACTACGTGTGAGTGTTGAGGTCGTCATGTACAAAGCATGAGGTTCAAAATGTTAATCTCAAACCCACTGATCTAAAAAAAAGAAAAAAGGTCAAATGTTCTTTGGACTAGTGGGGAATATGGTTGGAGGATAGAAATGGTCTCAAGTAGCACAAACCAGAGCCCTTTAATACAGAAATTTTCTGGGGGATAACATCTTCTGCTTTGAGAGGCATTGTCCTGAGGAAATGAGCAGCTCAGCTTGTACTTAAGTGCATTGCTGTTAATTAAAGGGGATTGGAGGATGTTTCAATTACATTATTTTCCTCTTAAGCTTCAATTATAGGTTTTGTTTTAAAAGGATAATTTCTGAAAAGGATCATAATTAATTGTCCAGTAAAGTACACAGGTTTCATTGGTAAATGTTTAAACAAGAGTAATGCAAGGCTGTTAGCTGAGACTTACTGAGGTATAAGTCCATCTGGCATAATTAATTGTATTCAGGTATTTGACATTTGTAATAGGACAGTTTAAATAGAGCATGTGCAATTTTGTAAATTTTTTTTTTTAAGCCTTGCATCATTCAATGCAGCTGTTAGTGGTGTGGATTGCAGCTTTGGTTTTCTGACACAACACAACACAGACAAATACCCCACAAACGAAGAATCCTCACCCTGTGCTTATTATTCACTAACAGCGCTATTTGAAAGAAGCTTGAAATCATGATTAAGAATGCTAAGTGATTTTTATATCATTGACATGATTACTTTGTTAAAGATTTTGTTTTGATTTAGACATTTAATGAGTTCTTTGAACTTTTCTTTCTTTCCACTCCTTGCACCAAGGAAGTGGTGAGGTTGGTGAGAGCATGTGAAGTTAGCAGCTGGGACTAGAACTTGGTATGAGGTTGCATGAGGAATTTTCCAAGTTCACAAAAATATATTTCAGAAGAGAAATGAAAATGCAGCTCAGGATGTTAAATCCCACTCATGTTAGTGGCAAATAACTACATAAAAATAGCAATTTGGGATTAACTGTCCTAGCAATTAAGGAGATTTTCACTGTAACAAAATTACTCTCTGACATGTGAACTGAGGTATTCTCTGAGCTGTGTGAAGTTTCCACAGATCTAGTCCTAGAAAACATTTCTCTGACAGAGAGTTTACTGTGGCTGTGAACAAAGGGGGAATTTTCCTAGGGCTTAAATTTCCAGCCTTAAAAGTGCTTGCCGTATGACTTGGGAAATCAACATATCAATGAGGCTCATTTCTACTCCTTCAGTATTTTTATTCCTGGAGAACTGCATTCCTAAGAGTTTGTTTTTTATTAAGTAATCTTATTTTTCCTGGCCTTGAAAGTCAATGCTAGCATAGAGCTTTGTCAAAAACTATCAGTGTTGCAGTTATATTGAAATCTCCTCAAACATATTTATCTGGAATTATAAAAGCTAAGCAAACAAAATTCTCTTGGGATTAGGAACTTTCTTGGGTTTAAGAGGGTAGACTGATACTCAGTTTTTAACTGCAGGGCTGGGAATATTACAAATGTAAAGAAAAATCCTAGTTTTCATAGTAAATTACATACATTACCCAGTAAGTGATGGTGACCTGTTTCTGCAGCTCTAGAGGGAGAGACCTTGGTTACCTAGATCAAGACTTGTATTGAGACTTTTGGGAGCCATCAACAGCAAACTCCAGTCTGTAACTGGAAACATAGGTAGAGTTACATTGGTGGAAGTGGATCCTGTGGCACAAGGTGCCAAAATAATTGAAAGTGGTTGCACCCCAAATGTGTACATGTTATTAGTTTCTCCTAAACTGAGATGTAAAGATTTCAAAACAGGGCATTATTAGTTTATGTTATTATTTCTCTTTCTTATACATTCACTTGCTAGTGGCTAAAAAAAAAAGGTGTTAAGCTACATCAGTTACAGAAAATAAATACAATTTGTCATTTTAGAATCACACATGATATATATTTGTTAAAATATGCATTTTTGTTCTGCAGTGGGACAGTGTAATTTTCTTTCTCCTAATCTGCTTTGAGTAGTATTTCTTACACAAAGTTTTAGAAAGTCCACATGAATACTTTTGTTTTGTAGAGCACTCTTACATCTTAGCATTAGTGATTGTTTGGGTTTTTTTCCTTCAGTTTCTGCTTTCCAGTGGGATACACTTGTGAGATTTTATTGATAAAACCAACACTCTATCTTTTTGCTGACTTTTAACCTTTCCTGTAGCAGAAGATTACAGATCTATGGAATATTTAGTGCTGGCGATCTAAGAAGACCTTGAACTGCACTGTTTTCATCAGCCATACCAAAGGGGAAAGAGCAAAAGCTTGTTTTTATTACTGAGCTGAGTGAATATGGCATGGAAATACTGTAATTGCAAGGTATCAATTTGTAAAGTGATATATTTCAGAAGGGATAGTAAATTTGACTGTGAATAAAAAGTTTTATAAATGGAATGTTTAAGAGGCTGTCTTTTACTTTTCAGTAAGGATTGCCTTGACATGCATCATTTCAATTTGGCAGCTCCAGCAAATTGATGGAAGCAATTCAGTATGATAATTCAGTATTGCAAAGAGGCTTCTTCTGAATCTAGTGTGGACACATTCCATGGACAAATTTAAAGTCTAAGTGATAGAAAATGGATTTAATTCAGCTCTGTATCGTTCCAACTTTACATCAAGACAGTCTTGGTGTCAAAGAGTACATGAACCACAAACTAATTTTAAAGTGAAGGATCACCTCCAATTTATGGGGCTGTATCTTGCATAACAATGATCCAGAACAGACAGGAAAGAAGTAAACCTCAAATGTAGTTGCAAATGTACCTTATTAGAGTACTAATTCTAGGGGTAAATTCTTAGCTGCTGTTTGCCAGCAGAGTCTGTTAAAGTAAATGAGCAACTGCTGAGGTCTGCGAGTATATTCTCTCACATGGTATGGATATTTCCATGAATATGGTGTAGCATTTGTAGAATGCTTTTGTTTGTTGTCATCTGAGTGTTTTTTGATCCCATGGGAACAAATAAGTCATTGTTTAAGTTAACAAAATTCCTGTCTCCATTATTGAAAGGTGAGAAGGAGAAATGCCTAGTAACAAACACTGACAAGCTGGATCGCATAAGCAATCTTTTTGATTTGTTGTGCTGGGCTGACAGACCTACTCCCCAACTCAGACACGAGACAAAACATCTACTGTGAAGTTTCCATGGAGAGAGAAATTCCTTAAGGCAGTTAATCACATGGGGCGCTGCTGTCTGAGAATGTACACATTACACATTCACCTGTGTGTTATAGATCACTTGGTTGCCGGGAAGTTCAGTGTTCAACAATACAAAGTGCATGTTACTGAAATGCTATTGTTGGAGACTGTCTATAACATCACAAGCTTAATTCTCTTTGCTTTAAGTCAGTTTAGCTCTTGATTTCATTAAGGTCACAGTAGCAAAAATCCAGTACAAAAGAACTGAGAATTTGGCTTTATGTAGGTATGAATATCTTTATGAAACAAAACCAGCACTAAAATATTTACATCCAGTGAAATTTATTTGTTTGTTAAACTCTACTTCCTGCTTTGACAGTATTTGTTAAGCTTTGTTTACCTTTTTTTATATATAGGGCTTACTATTCTTACTCCCACACAGTGCCTCAACTTCTTATGGTAATATGTTCCCAGATGTCTGTAATTTTGCCAGCTTTTAACTACTTGTATTGGACTTTTTCATGTTTGGTCTCTGCCATGAGTGAATTCCCCAAAAACCAGAAAGGTTGAGTAGTTCTTACAGTTGCTGAAGAACATGGTGTTTAAAGTACAGGCCATATTGGAATGTCAGCTTAAAATTTCCAGCTATGTTTTTCTAAAGATTGTAACTCTCCTTCACTGAGGTGAAAATTCGAAATGCATTGTTAGGAGATGAAAAAGAAAAGTTATCTCAGTGAAAATTTATCCAGATAAGGGCTCCAGGTAACCTCATAAACTGCTTGGTGGGTATGGCCCTAACTCTTGCTTGTGTTCTGGTTTTGCCATGCATGAGAAGCTCCCGGCACAATTCTGAGGCCACAAATTGCTTAGGGAGGAATATGGGCTTGAAAATTAAAGTTCAGTATATCTCAGATGATGACAAGGCTCTGTAACATGCTATATTTGAGGAATTGCAGCTCTAGTAAAACTTTGCCATTTTCAACGGTGTTGTAGCTTTATTTATTTCTGATTTTAAAATACTGAACGGAGACCACAGATGCTCTTATGTGTATCTAATTGATTTACATTATGATCATGCTGGGATTTAGTTTTATACCAGTTAAACTAAGATGGAATTAACTCACATGTGGCATCTCCCTAAGTGGTAACTCCAGGGTAAGGGTGCCTCTTTTCACTGTTTAAGTATGTTGAATGTATTAAAAATCTGAAATTTTGATTTTGTCTCACCTCAGAGCATAAAGAAGGTTTACAGTTGTCATACTGAGTTTGTTTATTTGTTTTGTAAAAGGAGGTGCATTTATTTTTTGAAGCTGTGGGAACTGCTCCTTTCTTGAGCTGGTAAAATGAAGAGTAGTCCATTTAAAGGATTCTTTTTAATAGATGTTCTTGGGATTTGTAGAATGAAGTATCCTTTTTTTTTGGAAGATACTCAGATCATTAAAGACTAAGAATTCGACCTCATCTCTTATATATAGAATTACACAGAAGACCTTTGGTAGGTAAATGCATAATTTCTGGGCATAGGTTGGTATTTCTAGGTGTACCTGTACTTTTTCCCCAAACCAGGGCAAACTGCCCAGACTGAGGCTAATGCACCTTGCACACTTTATACCCACTTACACAATTTAACAGGAAGAAAATAAGCTTGGAAAACCTTTCTTGTTTTGTTTTGTCTTTTGCCACCTGGGTGAGGTTGTACTATGAGAAAAATTAAGGGCCAGATTTTGCCCATGGATTTTCTTGCACAAGTTTTCAGAATGCAAAAGGCCAGATTCTGATATTAGCTACAGTGACTTCTGACTTGCAGAATTATCTGGTGCTTAGATTCTCATGGCAAAAAGGTAAGATATAATCGAGCCAAGCCTTCAGTTAATGCATAATGGTAAGTTCACCTGGTCCAAAGAGAATTTGAGGTTCTAAGTCATTTAAGTGAAAGCCTGCACAGGGTAGCTGGCTGGCTTCAGGAGCTTCAGTAGTCAGTACCTCAGCTGGCAAAGATTAGTAATGATTTACTCTACTCAACATTCCACCAACAACAGGGAAAAAAACAACAAAAATCTGAAAGCTGATTCTCAGCTGGCATTACCTACAGTGACTTTGCCGGCAGTGTGTGTGTGTTAACACATTTGTGACTCCCATGCTGCTAAAATATCTGAATATTTTTTTGACATAACTGCAGAGCACAGAGCTTAGGTTTTGTAAAGCACCTGGAAATGAACCAGTCAATCATGAGCTTAGAAGTTTGTCATTTTTCTCTATCTAGTGTATCTTGTACTTTATTTTAGTAGTTTAACTTGTGTAAGTCATAAGTGGGTTTTTTCCAGTTTGATTATGGCACAACAGAGAAGGTGGGCAAATTCTCATGTTTAATTATGTTAGTGCTTAAAGGACATTTAATCTCTTTTTCAGTCTTTCAGCTGCCTTTCCTATGTTCACGTTCAACATAATTCAACTGTTTGGCTCTACGTCTGCCTCTGAAATTAGATTGAATGAAAGAAACACTGCCAGAAATTCTTCAGGGCTCTTCAAAACTCTGTGCTCTTTGAGCACATCTGTGTGATATTACCTAAAAGGCAGTAATTGCTACAAAACCAAGATGTATTAAAACAGGGAGAATACCTTACAGTATTTTAAATTAGTTTAAATTAAAAGCAAAAGTGAACAGTGTATACATCACTGGAAACCAATATGAACTGCTGGACTCCTTGAGAGCATCTTCACCTAAGTGTTTCCCTCAGCAGTCTCCACAGTGTCCTCTGCACCCCTCTAGTATGGGCAGTGTTCCTGCCGCAAAATCGTCTGTTCACAATACAATGAAAAAGATGTTTGTTCCTTTAACCACTTCATTCATCTCATCAGCTGAAAAGGTTAGTTGTGTTACCTTAAGGGGCACCTCACCTGAGTAGACCTCTCAGATACTGTGTTTACTTCCCAGCACTCGTTGACCTGTACTTCACTTCCTCTACAAGAAAAAGTGCAAGTAAAACATCTACTTTTCCTTGCATTTATATCTACATTAAGCACGCCTGTGTCCCTTAGTGGAGGAGCAGCAAAGTGGGGACACCTTACGGAGGAAATACATTTAATCCCTGAGAAGTCCCTTCTTTACAGTGTCTGTTAGAGGTGCTGTGTAGTGCTATCATGTATTTGTTATTGTGACAGTCTCTTTTCATGTGTCCCCAGTTTCTCCTGTGAATAGAGTGCTGTGGAGGCTTCTCGGGGTGGCATTACCTGCGGTGACCCTGGTCACCTCCCCATCCCTGCAGGTAACCCTGGAGGAGGCAGTGGCTGAGGGGACAACTGGGACAGCAGATTGAGGAGAGCCCTTTGATCTCAGCTCCCGGCGCTTTCGGCGCGTTTTTGCCACCCCATTTCTTTTCCACGTGGTGGCAGCAAAGGAGCATCAAAGAGGCAGCGGCGAGAAGAGTTTCAGTCACAGAAATCTCCCCCTGTTCTGTGGGGGAAAAAAAGACCCCATACAGACCCCCCCTCCCCCCAGATAAGAAAAGGAAAAAAAAAAAGAAAAAAATAAATAAAAACCCACAACAAAGCCAACCAACCCCCAAAACCAAGCTCTGAAAGTCTTTAAAAATGCAAAAATACTGCATTTCTGAGACAAGTGAAACTGCTGCTCCGCCCATCGGGTAGTCCAGTTCAAAATGCTGGTTTTTTTAACCTTTCTTCCTTACAATAAGCCCGTGTAGTAGACTGCACCATGTCTTTGACTTCGCCAGATATTAGCAGCTTTTTATGAGCAACCAGTTAAATTTCCATGTGTTCTGCTTAGTTTGTCTGATTTCCTGGAGAGGTTTTAAAGATGGTGTGTGTATTTGTGTGTGTTTATGTACACACATAATGTAATGTAATCTCTGCAAAATTGGAAAGTAATACACTGACTTCTAAATTCAGCTGAGTATATAGACCTGTTTCTACTCTCACTTACACCTGTTTTATACTCATGGAAGGCTGCTAATGTGGACAGTTTTGCTCCTGATTTACAGTGGTGTAAGCAATAAGTAGATTAGGTCCTTTATTCTCAGGATCCTGACATATTGGCAAATATTGAGTGGAAAAGGGCAGCGTTTCTCCACTGCATACTGAAGAACAAGACCCCAGCTGGTGCTCTGGGGGCTTTAAAGGCTTTGAATTTCTTTGAGAAGGAATGATTTTATCAGAAGGGCTAAGCAGGTGTTGCCTTGTGTTTGGTGGTTACTGGTGCCCTGATGTGTCACACTGGGTGTGTTTGAGGTGAGCATATCTGTGCAGTGCCCTCTCCAGATTAAAGCTGCGTCTTTCCCACTGGATGGGAAAGGATGATCAAGGGCTTGGCCAGCAAAAATAGATGTTCTTCTCTTAATGGAATGGCGTTGAGTTTTACCAGCACAGAATGGTAAGAATGGTAGCCCCAAATACCGTTTTTTCTTTTTTTTTTAAATGACTTTATCTGGGAAAGTCTTTTTGAGGCAAGGTCTAGTTTTTGTGGTTTTTTTTTTCTATGCTTAGCATCTAGTCACTAATTATTTTCATGCCTGTGCCTAAACTTGCAAATAAGCTCCGCATGGGTCCAAGAAATTCTATGTTAAGTCTGAAATCTTACTTTAACTTGTACCTCTGTATGAATTGTGGGTAGCCTAACTGATTCCTGTGGATTGACACCATAAAAAATATTAAGATATTAATAATTACTTATTTTAAGGGTTTCCTTAGACCTAGAATTTGATTCTGTTTTTTAATAAATCAGGTATGACTGCAATGAAATTACTGGTGTTATGTGGTTGTGAAATCCTGATGGGGGCAATAGAGCTTGAGTTCTGTTTTACATTCCATGGGCAAACCTTCTGGTGATCCACTTCTGCCCAAGTTTGCCAGCTGAGTTTAGGAGGAATGCAAAATCAAGTCCTTTGGGTTCAGTCACAGCCCACTGACCCATGTAGTTATCTGTACATTGGTTTTTCTCTTTTTCTGTCTAGAATTTTAGCAGTTGGAGTCCCTTTGAAGATTTTGCTCCTGAATCAACCTATCGGTATAAGATTATTCTGGCTGAATTCCAGGATGAGTTCCCTTTTTGAATCTTGGAGAGTGAATGCAAAATTCTCACCTTCCAGAAGAAACCCTGTAAAGAATGAATCTGGTTGCCAAACCCTTTAGCCCTGTTTTTTTGCTGTTTTGTTTTTCTTATATCTTTTTAGAGGGAAAACACTCTTATGCAAATCTGTTGAGAGAAAAAAAGAGCTTTTACTCTTTCTCCTCCTCCCTTTTCTTCTTAAATGATGTGTCTAGACTTGTTCTGCTTCTTATAACACTTCTGAGTATCACCATAAAAGGCATTGGTGTTACAATTAAGATGGATTTTAAGACAGGCACATGAAGTCCTCCTCTAGGCTACCATGGTTTCTGCATTTCATTAGAGTTGCTTAGTTCTGTTAAAAAATCCTGTCAACATCCCTAATGGTTAGGGTTAGGGTTTATTGGCGCCCAGAAAGTTGTTCCATAACTGTATTCCTGTATTGAAGCTGTTGGTTTAGTGATAGCTTTCTAATATCAAACCAAAATGTGCCCATGTGCAACTTACAAGCCATTTGTTCCTGTGTCTAACGACTGCTTTAGTTTAAATTGAAAACCTAGTTTTGCTCCAACTGAAGTGATATTTTCTAGTTTTGATCGATTACAATCTTTGTTATTCATAGGTTTGCTTTGTGATGGAGGGAGTAGGACTACAACTGGTAGAAACCTGAAAGGTAGGTAGGTACTGAAAATAACATACTAGTACTCTGATCTTAAATCCCAAGCCAATTTCCCAGTGACTTTGGCTTAGGTATTGCCTTTATAAGTTTCCGTTCTGTCTTCTGGATTGGGAGGAGAATCTCTGCTATGAATGCAGAACTTAATTTATGTTTCTTCTAATGAGTGCTTCTAATGGTGGGTGCTATTTTCTAGTGAAAGAAGTAATTAGTTTTCTCAAGCTCAGCAGGAGGCCCAAAACTTCAGTCAGTACTGGGTTGTGCCCATCGTCATGAGTGATTGGAAGAAGGGAGGATATTAAAGACTAAATTTTTCTTTTTTTTTTTTTTTTTTTTTTTTTTTTAATGAGGCAAATTGCCAAAGGGGAACAGCAGTTTTCCAGCTTGTGACTTTGCAATGCTATTTGCAGGTGCAGAGACCTAACCCTTTTTAAGTCCTCAAACTCTCCTCAAACAGCAGCAAACAAACCACCCGGGCTTGTATTCCAGCTAGTGGCAGAGAATATAGGACTAGGAAAAGAATATGTCAACTCTTTTCCCTGCATTTCCCTAAAAGGGCAGGTAAGCTCAGTACTGTCCTGTGGGGATAAGTCCCTCCATGCTTCCCCAGCAGCAACTGATACACACAGCACTTTGCCATGGGGGAAAAGGTTGGGGTTTTTTCCCCATAGTCCCCATGAATCCATCGTTACTATTGTTGTCTACTATAGGCAGGCATGGAAAATTTTTAAAATTTTATTAAATTAAATCCATTAAGGAAAGATTGGCAGAATCATTTAAACTGATATAATTTTGATTATAAGTTTATTATGGCTTGATGATGGATGAGTCAAGGAAACAGACATTTTTCATGACAGAATCAGGTTAACTTGCTAGTTATAGTGAAATATAATTTTCTAGTTGCCTTTAGTGTTTATGGCAGTGAGGCCTTTAAGTTTGAAGCCATAAGTGCTTTTCACATCACTACTGGCTGGAGGAGCATTATTTTGAATTATGCCAGCTGCGGATGGGGACCTCCATGTGTGGGCCCATGTTGCAGATGGAACAATCTTGAAAGGCAAAGTTATGGTTTTCAGCAGGATTTTAGCCAAATTTTAGCTGAAAAGGTAAAGCACTTTCAAGGGCTTCTCCCTTCCCTATGTTCAAGTGTGAAGGGTTTTCTTTTTGACAGAGTGAGAGCTGTTTGGCATTGCTTCAGCTTTGTTCAAGGACTGTCAAAGCGTGTCTGAAAAAAGTAGAGTGAAGGTAATGCTTGTAATGTTATAGACCACCTAGAGTTGCCTTCTCAGTGCTCTTGCCTCTCCTGATCTGTGCCTTATGCCAGACCTGTTCTTTTGTACTGCTTGTGGGTATTGTTTAATTGTCTGAGGGTCTGCTGTCACCAGATCATCATCTCTGTAAAACTGAAAGCTGTAAACAAGTTCTTTGTGGCTTTCTTGGCCCTGACATTTTGTTTCCCCTCTTCAGATACATCTTACTCTCTTGTGCTCTTGCTTGTGATTTAAAAATCAACAGTCATGCATGTCCTTTTGGCTTTGGTCAGGGAGTATAGAAAATCATTTTGCTTCTATGAGTGTCAGGCTTTTGAGGGCAGGAATACATGATCACCACAGTAGGGCCTTGAAACAGAATATGTCTCAGATTTGAAGAGGGTGAGGCTTATTTTGCATGCAAATAACAGAGTATTTATCTTAACTTTTAATTTAATTGGCTGCTCAAAGTGAGCTACAGAGCTTCTTACTGTCATTCACAGAAGGGGCAGGATTGTTGGGTTGTGTCATTCCAATCCACATGTCATTTTGTCTGTATGTCATAAGAGAAAATTTTGGACTTGTGGTCAGACTTGAAGACTTACCACTTTTAATATTTATTTTTCCCTTTTTCCCTTTTGTTTCCTTTTGTTCTTATTAACAAATACAAACACAGGATTCTAACAAGGAAATCTGGCTGATGTTTTGAGGAGATGAAAGGCAACAATCCTATTTTTAAGTAGTCACTAGAAATGAGGAGGTTCAGTCAGCATTCCTCAATGATTCCCTTGTAAAGGCAGGATCCCACTGCAGAGCAACTGGTCACAGATTACTGGGACTATGATTTCAGACAAAGAGGCATTTGGCTTCTTCAGATGTTTTTTCAGATTCTTCTCCAGATTCAAACAGTTACTCTTTTTCTGTTTAAAGCTGACAGTTAAAACTATTTAAAAGGGCTCCCTTTTGCAGATTGTTGCCTGAAGATCACAAAAGATACTACCACCATCAAAAATAAGAAAGTAAAAAATTAGGCAAGAAATACAAAGGAATGGAATGCATAACCCCTCTTTCTCCTCAGTATTTACCTTGGAGTGTTTCCCTCAGAGATCATCTTATAATGTCAGATCTGTTTGCTCCTTGAGTAAATGTCTGGTGTCACTTTAATAAATCAGATGAACTCTGCTCAGAAAGATATGAAGGCTGCCATTTGGTCATTAAGATTATTTACTGTAGGGTATGTAGCTAAAATACAATAGTAATACAGACACACACAAATCTAAACTCCCAAACAGAACAAAATTAATGAAAGAAGCCTGACATAGCATGTTTTAAGATAAAAGGACATCAATCAATCAATACCTAGTTTATATCATTGTGATGGTGTTTGATGCAGAACATTCTGAGCCAATCCAAAATAGTACAGCCTGTTTTAAGTAAATCAGCACAATACGTAAGACTAATTTTTATGGGCCATCTGTACATAACAGTCTGCTTTCAGATATTTTTTTCCAAATGCTATGAGATGTAACTTGCAGCTCACAGAGCAATGTAGGCAGTATGAATCTTAAGTGTAGGTGTATTTACAATTGTAAAGCTGTGCTTTTACGCATGGAGTTTGCTTTCCTTAGGGAAGAGCAACATGATGTTGACATGTTATCACCTTCATTTCTTTGTTTCTGTATTCTAAAAATTAGTTGTTTACATTTTGTCAAATTCATTCATGTCTTCAAAATTAGAGTACTCATAAGAGAAATATGTTCTCAGTTGGCCCCAGAGGTTGTAGTTTGGGAATATTAATTTTTTTTTCTTCTTGCTTTCAAGGTGCAAGTAGCTTTTCATTACAATTATAAATGGTGCCAGCATGATTCCTTGAGAAGCCAACAGACACTGACAGAGACCTGGCAGCTCTCTGACTTTGCAGCTCATGCAGCTTAATCCTGATTGCATTCCTCTGCAGCTGAGCAAGGCCCAGAGCAAGGCTCTGATATCTAAATGTACAATGAGATGGCATAGACAGCCAGCCTGCCTTCTGTGGGAGGACCTACAGGTGCTTTCTGACATTTTTCTGTATATGCTGTGATCTGATGTGCATCTGGATATCATTCAGAATGAACAGTTAAACTGTGAAGGGTTGTGGTGTTCCTGGTAACTTCTTCAGGATAAGCCCAAGTGGAGATTGATGGACTAGTGTGTCCACATTAAGACCAAAGACCTGCAAAGAGACTCTTTGCAGGTCTCCAGGTAGGTTCTGCTTCTGGCTAAGCAAAAGGAGGACCTGCCTCTTTATTATAAATGTTTCCCCACACCAGGAGTGCCCTAGGACTTTCAGTCTGTGATCCTCAGGTGCTGGAGAAATATTGTAGGACTGGAGTGAACACTGTCTTCCTCCCTAGGCTTTTGGGAGGCTAGTGGGGTGCAGTTAATGCCCTCAGGAGCTGAATTTCACTGCTGCCTGCAGAACCTTGCACGCTTGTGGGATCCAATTGCAGGCCATGGTCTGAGCTGAAAGGAGTTTCATGAGGAAGTCTGGGTCAAAGTCTTGTGCCTCTGTGTAGCAGAGCTGTTAAAGGTGTGCTGAGCTTCCAACATGTGAGTAATCCCCACCTCTCCTTCCAGCAGAGAGAAGTGCAATTACTCATGACAGCAGAAGCCATAGTGAGTGAAACATGGGCATATGTTCTACAAAGTGCTGTTTTATAATACCTTCTCTACTGGCAGCACAGACTGGTGTCCATGTACACCTGTAATAGGCATGATTCAAATTAGGTTTGGTTGTTGTAACTGAGCTGAAACAGACTGGGGGAAAATAATTTTATTTGGAAAGAAAGCATCTGAGGTGTTATATCCTATGTTCTTCTGTTGACATTTTCATGTTTGTAAAACCTCACAGTTTGATTTGTTGATCCCACAAAATCATCAGGGGACTGAAACACCAGAAAAGACTGTTTGCCATGAAAACAGATAGTGGGAAATGTACTGGACCACTCTGCTAGTCACTTGAAACAGTAAAAAATTAAATAAATATAAGAGAAAGAAAGTGGTGGGGAAATGGCAAAACAAGCAGTGGGAAATGCTATTCTATTTGTCTAGGATCTCTAATGATAGACTTTTATCCCATTACATCTAATTGACATGGAACTTTATCATTAACAAATTGAGAAGTATTTACTCCCTGAAATATTTGGGACATTTTAGTGACTTTCTATTCCTGATAGACTGTTGAAAGGACTATTACAGCCTGGCTGACATGTAACCTGGGGAAGCGATCCAGCAGTCTTTGAAGTTAACGAAATGTCATTTGTCTTAGGCCTTGCAGGTGTGACTCTGTTTCTATGTTATCATACATGACGGAGTAATAGCTGGATTGCAGGCCTATTGCCAAGCATAATGCACATTCTGTGAGTGTCACTGGTGCAGAATTGCATAAATCTTACTAATTGTGAGAAGTTTTGAAATGCATGATCTTTCTCTCCTAAGGTCAAGCAAGACTACACCATAATTTTAGCCTTGCTGTCTCTGCAGTCAGAATGGTAACATTCAACATTGGCTCTTCAATGTCTTCTTTTGAAGACTTAATTTTGAAGGGCTTTGTTATTTTATTGTATTGTTTTGTTTTGTTTTGCTTTTTCTTGTTTCTCTCCATCTCCCCCTCTTCTCCCCATCCCCAGCCAAGAATGACATGAGTGAACTGGCTCTGGAAGAGTGTTTGGTAAGGAATTTTTGGGTTCACTCCCAGGCCTTTGCACTGTGTCAGTGCAGAAGAGGTGGCATTTATTCTTAACTGCATGACTGAGGATGGGAAAAATTCTCAGATGGCTAACAGTAGCTTTACCAGGACTATTAGTGGGATACTGCAAAGGTTGAGGTACGAAAGCTGTTGAAGTAACTTGCATACAGGAATGTGCTGTTTGCTAGAGCTCTAATTGCAACTAATAGCGCTGTGTTCTTTTTTAGTGTTGGATGTTTAGATGGGGTAACTCCCTGAGTGCAAATGTTGGAGAAACTTACAAGGGAAAAAAATACCCAACTGCCTTTAGTTTATTTTGTTAAAGATTTAGTCTGTAACTTCTTGAAAATTATGTTTTCGTGTGGTTACTGTTTGGACATTTTATTTGCACTTGCTCTCTCTGGGCAAGAAAGCAAAACAATGGAGAAGGGTAGTTTCTTTGCTGATATGCAAAACTGATACCCCTGTGCACCATTATACACAAACCTTAAAATATGCCAAGCTTGAAGTGCCTAGCACATTTGTTTAAACACAAAATCTGAGGTTCCTGGAACAAGCCAGTTCATAGAGAAACTTGGAAATGCTCTTTATGCTTTTGTGTATTTCTGCTACTGCACATTTCTGTCCCTCTCTATGATGCTGACCCTCAAAGCATCACAACATTAATAACCCCTTTTGAAATGGGCAGGCAAAGTACAGGTCAGGTGTTCTTCTGCTTTTTTTCTTATTTTATTTATTGCAGTATTGCACAGAAGGTCAAGCCCATCCTTACTTCTTTAGGCTCTCATATGCAGAGAAGTTGAATTTTGTTGGAGACCTAGAGACTAAGCTTTACCCATGCGAGTACAGAACTACCCTCCTGCACACACTTTACCTCCTAAGTAATCTTTCTAAGATGAAACTACTTGCACAGCACCCTGAGTGCTAAATGCTAAAGGACAAGGATAGATTTTGTAGGCATGTTTAGCAGAATCAGGTGTTGTGTTGAAATTAAGTTCTTAAATTATGTTGTTGTTTTGGTCATGTTAAATATTAAATAATTTTTAAATGATAGTTTATTGTATATGTTTATAAATTCTTTTCTGGTTCAAGAAGGCTATGGATTCTGTTGTCCTGAATTTTATTTACCTTTATAGTAACTGAAAGAATCTTCTAGGTCTGTGTGGATAACATGGCTTGAATGAGTCATGGAGATACACCTCCCTATGTAGCCTTATCCCAGCTTGTAAGCTCCATGAACCTAATTTATATTTTTTAGATGTTTGACGCTGTTGCAGTCAGCTCCTAAGTAATATGGTCTGTGCCTTACAGGAAGACTAGTGAACACAAAATACTCTCTTTTTTTTTTTTTTTTTTTTTTTTTTTCCCTAACAAACTATGACCCCTGTGGCCCCCTCACCTTCCTCCCCCATTGGCACTGAGATCAAATTTCAAAAGAATTCTAGAAGCATATTGAATTTCAGGTTTTGTTTTCCCATAGCAGTGATTCTGGCCAAAAAGCTTTTTAATCAAAAGGACCAACTGTAACCTTGTTAATAACTAAGAAAACAATGGCCAAAGGGAAAAGACCTGCCAAAATCTACAAGTCATTTCTGTTGGCAGAATAATTGGTAGGTCTTTACTTTGGTTGAAAACAATGTGATTTGTTTTTCTAATTTTGTAAAATTACTTAATTAATAACACATGGTCAGCAATGTTGATTGCAGAGTGACTCTTGACAGAGGACACTTTAAAAGAAATGTTATGGGGGCAAAGGTAAGATTACGCAATAGCTGAGCAAATAAGGCCATGGCTTCTGTTCAACAGATGATTCTGCCCTTCTTGGGAAGGCATAAATTATTATGACATTGAAAACACAAGACACTGTAAAGAGGACAGAAGGATATATTCATGACTTGGATCGTCACTAGGTGCAAATTGGGTTATTTCCTCTTGGATTGGCAAGTAGAACAGCCTCCTTAGAGGGGAATGCTACCTCATGGCTAAGCATGGCAACTTTTGGGTATTGAGAAAATACCTGGAGGGGAAGTGTATACCCACAAAAAAGAAGTCTAGGGAATGTTGCTGGCTCTGCAGGAGTAGTGATATTGTTAGTGTTGTACAAGAGTTTAGGCTGGCTTAGACTTCAGTACTCATGTGTGTCCATGTTTGTGAGCAGAGAATGTGGGACCATTAAGGCAAGGTGTGGAGATACCGCCCTGGCCTGTAAGCCCAGGGTTCACAAGACAAAAAAATCCAAATTCTTTGTTGCAATCCAAAAATGGAAATTCTTTAAACTGTCCTTGTTTCTCAGTGTATGCCTTTCTTGCATTGGTTACTGGCTGCCATGAGACTGAATGCACAGCACAACTTTCCTCTTCCTTTTTTCTTTTGTCCAGTCTGACTGTGTTCCTTTCCCTGGACAAACAAGTTCACAGTGAGTGTGGAGGGGAAAGGGTGGGAGAGAGGAAGCAGAGTACAGGACTTTTACTTCTGCCGAAGCCATACAACTGCCAAGACACTTGCTGCAATTATCCAGAAGAGTTTTATGGCTCTTGGGATGCCTGCAAGTGCTTGTCTGCTATGTTATGTATAGTACTTGATTAGCTATTGTTTCACATTGATGAAGGAGGTTGTTCTTTCCATGACTGAGATCTTCACAGCCTCTTTTCTGTAAACCTTGTCTTTTTTCACTATGTGGTGCTTATTATTTCTTTTTTGTAGAGTGCATAGCCCAACGCCTATGTACATTGAGTGCCAGGGTTGGAAAAAAAAATAATAAGGCTCACTTTTGAAGCCATTATTCCAGTCATTACAACACAGTTTATTGCTCTAGAGGACATTAAGATTTGAAAATGTGTCAACTAGAGTAAGAAATTTATGATGATCATGAGTCATCTGATAACTCATTAGACTTAACATTCTGATTTCCTGTACTCCAGTATTAATCTAATGCTTTACAGCCATATGTATTTTTAAGCCATTTTAGTTTCCAGCAAATTGTTTTTGAAGACCAAAGCAGTATGTTCTGATGTGAGAGAGATCAAGTAAAGAGCCAAATGTGTGGTTAAAGTGATTAAAATCAGCAATACAGGCAATGGCAAGACTACTGGAATGGGGGCAAAAAGTAGGGGAAGAGATATAAAAAAAATTCTTTATATAGTTAAGGAGCAGTTTTAAAGTGTCCATTTGTTAACAAAAGAATATATTGGAAGTATTCTACAATAATGGGAGTGTGTTAAAGCTGAGAAGAGTTTCAGAGTATCACCTTGCTAGAAGTCTGAAAATTCCTGGTAACTTTTCCTCTAATTGAAGGTTCATAATTCAGGTCAAGGTGTAATAGAGCAATTGGTGCTTCTGCCTATTTTTTCAGCATAACATTTCTTATAATAGTAATAATTCTGGTATTGGTATGAAAAGCTTTTCAGGATTTTAATAAATGGCGTGTATGAAAATGGCTAAAGCATGTGATGACTTTTATTGGCAAAATCAGACTCCCTAAAGATATCGTGTCTCTGTTCGTTCCTGAAGATCCACTCAACAGATGATGTTGCAAAATCATACCTTTTAGGGTGTTTCAGATTATTAAAATATGCTATTTGATGTTACAAGGTTGAGAAAAAGTGTTTCTTAGTTTGAAGTTAGAATTTACAGCTCAGCTAAATCTTCTTCCCCCACCTTGCAGTGACTAAACTATTTTGCTGTTTGATTTACCTCACTTGTCAATGTGCCAAAGGGCTTTATATGAGAGAAACATTTGCAGAGAGGTGTATTAAATCCCGAGTGGTTAATTATTTGCTGTAATTGTGATCTTTGCTGTATGCTTTGCTTTTTTCTTCACAGTAATTTCTAGTTGAAAAAAAGAGTAATAAATATGCATAGCACAAGGATGAAAATGAATATTTGGTCTTGGTAGGTCTGCTCCAAGGAATTAAAATAAGTCTTAGGCAGATAGCTTCAAGCTGATGCTTAAGGAACTGCATGATCCCAGAACTGGTGCTTTTCTGTTGACTTCAGTTCAAATCTGGTTTTCTTCAGAACACTTTTTTGATTCTTCAGGAAGAGAGAAAGATTGAGAGAATAGTTAATGCAAACAGACAGACACAGCTGTGCAGAAGAGTTAATGGAAAAGCATTGCCAGGAAGAAGGGGGAGAGGGGAAAATAATTCCTTTCTTCACTGTGTGAAAAGGCAAAACTTTAAAACCTCTGCCTAGAAAGAAAGGATTGTGATTCAGAATAGCTTCATAAACAGAACTTTGTAATAAAAGCCAAATTTATAAAGTCAGACTATAGATGCTCTATGTGTGTTACACATGTGAGCACACACATGGTTAGAAGCCCTCAGTTGAAGAGGTAGCCTTGCACTGCCTTGGCACCATCAGAGATGGGAGCTGCAAGTGTTCTATGTGGTCCAACTGGTGGCCTGAAGGCCAGCTCTAGGCTTCCGCTCTGAACCATCCAACCTGCCAGCTTCTTCCTTGGAGGATCTGGGGAACAGCTGCTTGAGCTACAGCTGCACATTCCAGCAGCTGAACTTGTCCTCCAACACAGAGCCAAAATGCTGCTGTTGTTGACAGGAAGTGTGTGGTTTTGGGGCAGATTCGTTGTTACTGAGGGGCAGATGTCCAAGGGATTCTACCCAGCATCCATGGTGCCTGTGCAGTGCCTTATTGCTGGTGCTATGTGGAAGGTCTGGAGGCACTGCTGTACTACCTTAGGGAGAGGGCTGGCTGCTGCTGGAGAGAGAGAGGCAGGATGCAACCCCTTGCGAGGAAGGCAGGAGGGGAAATTGTAAACCCAAATACACCCCCTGTAGCTGTTGACGCTTGACCAGACTGTACTATCTACAACAGCAGGGTTCAGTCAGAAGATACTGCCAGGTATCCATCAGAGATGCTGTGCCCTTGCATTCTCTGGGAAAGAGCGAGTCTGGCTGGTAGGAGCAGGATGTTGTCCTTGCCCTCAGAGTAGCTGTCCTGGCTGCCTCTTAGAAAAGAGACAAGCATGTGCTACCCACACTGGTTACAGGCAACCTCATGTGTTAAGTGGATCTTCAGGAACTTACAAAAACAAGATATCTTTAGGGAGTCTGATTTTGGCAGTAAAAGTCATCACGTGCTTTAGCCATTTTCATACACACCATTTATTAAAATCCTGAAAAAGCTTTTCATTCCAATGCCAGAATTATTACTATTACAATAAATGTTATGCTGAAAAAATAGGCAGAAGCACCAATTGCTCTATTACACCTTGAGCTGAAGTATGAGCCCTCATGTAGAGGAAGAGTTACCAGGAATAACTAGTGGGGCTAGTGCCCCACTGAATTCCAGAAAAAAAGGACTTGGAGAATCTTGGGTGGGAAACATGGAGAAATGGGTGCTTCAGCAGTGAGATGAGACCAAGAGGAGTCTGCCCAGTCTTCCTGTCCAATATATGTAAATCAACAGTAATCCAGCCTCATGAAGGCTGTGTGAAGAAGTACAACGATGTGCTGCCATGAGAATAAACAGCAGCCAAAACTCAGAACAGACTTGGAAGTAAAAAGTCAAAGGTGTAATTTTTTATTTCCTTGCTTTGTGTGTCCATATTTGGACATACAGGGAACAGAACAAAAAATATTTTTCCCTGAGTCCCATGAAGGAATATGTACCTGACAGTGCAAGAAATCTGTGCTTTGTCCAGGGATTTTACTGGCTATTATTTTCTTCTTCTCCCAGAGATGTCACAATGCCAATGGAGTGATGAAGCCGTGAGGATAAACAAAATGTGACTCAGATCTGCTTTAGGACATGTCTATATCATTAATCTATTTATTTTTTTGCTAATTATTACATTTAAGCTCATTCTCTGCTCATCACCAGACATATCTATCAGTTTTACAGCAGATAGCACATGATTGGGTCCAGCCTTTTTGCAAGCACAGAGAAGATGCCATCTATCCCAGCAGTGAAAGGATGAGGTGGCAATGCTTGATTTTGCCCTCCGCTGTCCGGCTGTAAACTAAAGCTTATCCCCTAAGTGAAGTTATGCCTGCAGTATAAACTGTGTGTGGGGTGTGAGGATCTGATCTGTTGTGTCTTAAAGTTTGTGGAGCAGCTTGGTATTTCCCAAATTGGAAGGGGAGAAGGAATCCTGTGGTTAATGACTGCTGTCTGAGCCCTACTAAATTAGAGCTACTTATCTAAGTACAGCAGGAAGGCTTCGTTCTTTGCTGGTGCAGTAACTGGAGATGAATGATCCAAGTTGCTTATGCTTATTTGCAAGACCACTTCCTTTGTACAATAAGCCTTCTACTGGATCCAAATCCTTTTTGTTCCCAATATTATTGTAAAACAGATTCTGATTTTCTCCTTACCTGCTGCCATATGCAAGCCACTAACAACTACTAGGTGTACTTTTCACTAGTGCACAACAATTCAGTGGGAGGGCTGAAGTCATGGCCAAAACAACTTGCTCCATTTGGAGGGTTTTCTTTCCATGGCTTGCCCAATTCTATGACAGTTTAGGGTATGTAAAATTATAGTGGGTGATGTCTGAAGGTCACAACATGTCAGGTAGTATCAGTGGTGATATTTCTTGTCTGAGTTTATGCAGAATACATTGGTCTATGGCTAACAGATGGTATTCTCAGGAATTAAGGTAAAACACTTCATGTACCACACACAACTGCATAAACAGGTTTACAAACTAACCCTGTAGACACTGCATTGACAGAGATCTGGGTTGGTGTCACTCACTACTTGCAGCACCACCACTGAGCTCTCCTGGCTTCATCCCAATTGAGGGAACTCAGTCAAACAGAAGAATCCCATCAAAACATCTGGAAGAGACTTTTGATTTTATTTTTTCACTGCTGCTAAGGCTGTTTGGGGTGTGTGGAAAATATCTTCAGCTCTGAGGAATGGTATAGTGTAATGTGATAACAAACTCTGTGAAGGTTATCAATGATATAATCAAATCTGTCTGTGAGACAAAGACACTCACTGTACAGCTAATTAAAACTTGTTCTCTGCCTGTTCTCATTCAGTGGCCATTATTTAGAACTGAACTGCAAGGCATCAGAGCAGAAAGTTAAGAACATTTAAAGAGTAGCTCTGTACAAAACCTTGTCTTGAAAGAAACCACACGCTCTTTTTCTTGTGGGCTCCATGAATGGCAGATCATGAAGTCATTTTAGGGAAATTATCCTCTGCTCAAAAGGTCAGGCATCTGGAAAAAACCCAAAACAATTGAACAAAAAAAGCCCCAAAGAAACAAACAACCCCCAAACCAAACCACCTAAAAAAACACCACCAGACTCCAAAACTTGCCCTTTTAAAATTTCTTTGAGCTGGTCACATTATTGCAATGGCAATATATAAACTCTGTCTTGTCCCTTAATAAAATGTGCACCTGTACCTCAGATTGATCTCCAGCATTGATTTCTTGTGTATCACATTATTATGTCTTTTCTTCCTTCCCTTGGTGTCCATGCAGCTACTTCAAAAAAGGGCTACATATAGCACAGGAGACTTTTGATGAGTTTTAAGGCCAAGCTCTGCCAAGGCAGTGCTTGTGATTTCAGCAGCATTATGGAAAAGTGAACAGGGTGCAATGTTTTTCCATGTTTGGTGCAAAGAAGAACTCAACACCTGTCCCCAGCATGCAAGCAATCCTTCCAGTGTGGCACTGCTATGACTTTTGTGTCCCAGAGCAGGACTTGTGTAGCCCAGTGTAGTGACAGCCAGCTAGACCATGACTACTGGAGCAGGACTGGTCTGTGAATGGTGCTAGTAATAGCATTTGTCCTGTGGAAGTAACAAAGGCCTCTTGCTCTGCTAAGCCGGGCATGGCACAAAAGTAAGGCAAAAGTCATGCAAGGCTCCCTGAGGCGTGCAAAGGCTGATGGAGAGTCCTGGGGAAGTTCAAGATCCCACAACAGGTTGGTAGTTCAGCTGGCAATAGAATTTGGAGAGGAAACTCTGCTGCTATGGTAGCAGAATTTGGAGAGGAAACTCTGCTGCTATGGCAGCTCCCCTGTTGAATTTCTTTAATTTCTTAAAGCCAGGGTTTTTCCTCTAGACCCAGAGATTGTTTTGCTTATTAAACTGCCTGAGAAAGAGATCTTGGTTTTGGGACCTGTTGACTGTTTTTCCATTCCTTCCATAAGGTGGGCATACGTGGGTTGCATCTGCTAATTCTGGGTTTGTACTTCAGTGATGCATTCCTAGACCTGTGCTGGGCTGCTTCTTAAAGGTGATGGTATTGTTGACCATCTCCGTCTTCCATGTGTAAATTCAGGGAATAACACAGGGACATCCTTTCTCCCCAGATGATATGAAGGGATTGTGAGGTACATATGTTTTTGGGGTTTTTTTGTCAGCTGCTGTCAATATTAGAAACATCAAGTTCTGTTGGCATGGTATTTTTGACAAATAGACCCCTGCATTCTCCACTGTTTCCTGCTTCCTCTTCCACTGTGTGGTTTCACAGCAGCAGCTGTTGGTGGTATCTTTCTGTTGTCTAGCTTGTGATGTGTTCTCAGCAGTTATGTGATCTCTGAGATAAAGTAGCTGAGATAAAAGGTTGGAATTTGAGTTTTCTCTTGACTCAACTGAAGTCAGAAGAGTTTGATATTGAGTATGACCAGACTGTGAAATATAAGTAGTGATTCTTGCAATTCTGTGACTTTGGTGTACAGAATATCTGCCTTTTTCGGCAGACATTTAGCTCTATTTCAGTGCCTTCAGGAGCTCGAGAAGTCACTGTGTCTCTATGTACCAGTGTTGGAACTCTAATGGCCTACTTTCCCTTTTTATAGATGGTCACCCTTCATGTCTCTGAACTTGCCTGGCTTTGGCTCCTGTCCATGAGGTCTTTTCATGCCTTTTCCACTAGATTAATGAGACCTTTAGTACCAGAAATATTCCCCTTGTAAGCATGGATCATATCTTCTGATACATTTAATAGAGTTCAGTCTCCCTGGCTTAAGTCACTGTGACTTCCAGCAGCCTGCATCTCCATCCCTGCTTTTCAAGGTATGGATAGTGATACTCAGGGTTATGGCTTCTGTTTTCCATCAGAGTTTCTGGCCTGTTAGTTCTTGACCTGGGTTGGGAATTTGACATGGTTACTGAGATATAAGTAACAAAATTAAAATAAATACATTTGAATTTAGAGCTTGCTATGTTCCCCTCCAAGTTTTAATACTCATTCAATTAAGAAAATAGCACATTCCCACACTGCTACTCAACTTGAATTAAAACATCATAATGTAAATCATATTTTATTAATTTTTTAATTACTAGGAAACACATTAGGGAAAAGCCTTTCAGGTAAGGTTCTAAATTTGCAATAGTGATGATCTGAGAGGAAGTGATTGTTTGCCATGAAGTAAATTATGCATTAGAGGAGCCTTTTAATATTCTTATTTAACATCCAATACTGATATATTTATTGGTCTACAGAAGCTGTAGTACTGTAATATGCAAATCAATTAAAACTATGATTAAAGTGAATAATAGGTACAAGCACCAGGACTTGTGACAAAATGTATGTCTATATAAATAATCTTCCATTTTCTTGTATCTCCACTCTGCAGTGACTGATGCTATTTTAAGAACAAAAGAAAACCTCTCTGGGCATAGAAGTTGCAGTAAACAGAGTAATTTGGCTGTTAGCCTGTGCAAGCTGCAGATGATGCATGGCTTCCATTTGCTCTTTTAAAATATGCCTGTGTATGGTTTGGCCAAGCACACAGAAAAAAGCTTGGAAGCAAGGGCAGTCTTCACACAATTTCCATTCTCTGGCAAAATGAAAACTCTTGTTCAGGATTGGAAAAATAGGTGGCAGTACCATAAAGGAGCCAGGAAGCTGGATTTTCATCAGTGTTCCAGAGGCAGCAGTTTCCAATGAATGTTTGGCTCTGTATGTCTGTTTGCTGTATGTCATTTGCAGCAGTATTTTTCAAGCAGGCAAAAGACAAGGATTCACTTGCTCAAAAAGCCAGTACCAACTAGAATGCCTGGATGCTGAAAGTTGTGGAGGTTTTTCCCTTTTTCTGAGGTACCTAAATAGGAGTCATCCTCCAGAAAATACTGCCATTCCTTTCCTGTTGAAAGGGTAGCTTGATCCTTTTATCTGCTCTCTACAAAGGGCAGGTCAAAGAAAGTTAAATCCTTCCTACTGGCTTGGATGGCAAAGTGGCAAAGTGACTCTCATTTCTTCAGCTTTCCCAGAATCACAGAAGTTAGATATAACACAGATGCCCTGCATAATGCTGTACCACATTAGGTCTCTGCTGGCTGTCATCCTGGAAGCATCCAGAAGGAAAAGCAGGAAACTTCTTTCTGTGCTACAGGCCCTTGGATAGAGAGCGCTGATACGCCC
Organism: Serinus canaria; assembly: GCF_022539315.1. Lineage (NCBI taxonomy): Eukaryota > Metazoa > Chordata > Aves > Passeriformes > Fringillidae > Serinus > Serinus canaria. The sequence continues at coordinate 16,808,338 of NC_066316.1, read as the reverse complement.
ACATTCCCTGTGGCTCTGGCAGGGAGCAGGCTCCATGACTTTACACAGAGTACATCATGTACCAGTGGATATAGCAAAACTATACCCAGCCTTCCTTGCCATTCCTTGAAATGGAATTTCCTCCAAAATTTGTCCTAAACCAGGACACCCCAGAATTCAGGAGAACATCTGTACCTGTCCATCTCCAGCATCATAGAACTCTTTATGAATTCTCAACTATGTGGGCTACTTCTTCATGTTTTTTTCCTCTTTTCCATTGGCCTGTTGTAAATGGAGGAAGAAACAGACATGTTCAAGGCAAACCCAAGTTTGTGGTCAGGAGTAATTTGGTATGGGTTTTAATATGGTGTGGAGGAGAGGATAGGAAGACAATCTTTTGCTGGCTTCTTGTGTTTTAAGCTGGGAAATCAGAACAATAATCCTAGGAGTCTCTGAACCTGGTTTCTCTCAGAGCAGCCCCAGCATATCCCAGGGATATGTGGCAGATTCTGTCTGCATTCTGCTCTGTACTGATTCATGGCAAGACTTCAAGAGATCTCTGCTTTTGCCTCTTGGTTCAATGTGGTATGTATGGTTGAGTTTGCTTATAAAAAGAGCTATGCCTTTAAAGGTTATTCTGGGGACTTTTTTCCCCCTGAAGTAGAGATATTACAAGAGTATCTTGGACAATTTCTTTTTCAAACTTGGTTGATTGTAAAACAAATGATGAGTTTGAATGCAAGTGATACTTTTCAGTTTGTATCTGAATTGAGACCAATTCATATTTATATAACTGTGCTACCTCAGTCAAATTAAACACAGGTCCCTTTCTTGACCTATCTTCTTTTTTAAAGGAATAAGATAAAAATCCCCAAATATATCAGCAATGGAGAGAGACGGGGAGACTGACTCGGTGATCAGAATCCGATTTCATTGTGGGATACAAATGCTTATAAAACTATTTCAGCGAGACTAGTAATGTGTACTACAATTATTATGTTAAAATCACATATACAAACTTATGCATATAACAACATCTCTTGCTTGCAGAGTTTAATGGGATTTTTTTTCTGGTAAAATATTTAATCTTCTTGCAATCTAAGTTTAATTCTCAAAGTTCTGTTTGCTTTTTGCCAAGGCTTCCTGTTAGCAAATCTCTTATGTTAACCAGGTCCAAAGTCCATCAACTGCCATGTGTCCCCCAACATTCCAACACAAGTAAAGTAAAATAAGAAAGAGAGGAATGTCTTTGTCACAATGTTTGCCCAGAGTTCAGGTCCACTTGAGATCTTACTTAATCTCTAAACTAGAATATTTGTTCACAAGTAGACAGGTGGAATTTCCTGTCATTTGTCATTTTTTGTTAGCCATTCACGGTATTTTGGGGTTGCATATAATACAGTATCATCATCATCCCTAGAGTCCTGTTTTATAAGTTCACTAAAATTAAGCTTGGAGAGTTTTCCAGGCAAAACCCAGAGTTGAAACCAGGGTCCCTTGAAGGAACACTATAAAATAAATAAATAGGGAAGGATTAAATAAATAGGGAAGGATAAACTTTCATCTTCAACTTACATTTCTAATCCATGGAATTTTTTTTTTTTTTAATTTTCTCTCCTCAAACTCTCCTCCTTCCCTCCTCCTTAACCCCACACACCTTTGTGAGCCCTGGTTTGAAGTCATCCATATAAACTCCAGACCACAGTTGTCCTTCCAGATGCACTATGCCTGTGGTTCAGGTTTTGTGGTGGTGGAAGAAAGAGGAAAACAAACCAAAACACACCAGTGTTAGAAAGCAGTTTTCCTGCTTACTTTCTTTGGGATTGCCTAACACACTCTCAATAAACAAGACAAGGGAAGGGTGTCCTTTGCATTCAGGGTATGTTGGGAGTTCTGTGCTAAATGCTGAAGGCAAATAATGAAATAACAAGTGTTCTTGGAAACAAATATTAATTCATCTTGACTTATTGAACTACCTGCTCTTGTGCATGGAAGAGGGGATATGAAAGTTGCACTGTTAGCCAGGTGACCAGAAGACATATTTCTGGCAGAGGTATTTAAGCCAGAGACACCTAGAACGGAGACCATGAAGGGCTGTTGCTTAAGGTAAATTCTTGTCAGTGGTGCTAGTGACAACCCTCTTCTTCTCTATTTTGCGACTCTTTACCTAGCAGATAAGAGAGCAGACTTTATGACCATCCCAAGAATGGGATCAATATATAGTTCATTGTAGCTGCTTGCATAGTTCTGAGGCAATATCTGTTTACCTCTTTTTTTAAAAAATGATTTAGTGGATCAGAGACAGATGGTTGATGTAGTGACAGAGATGTGAAGTAGGAAGAATGGTTGAGGTCATTAGAGGCTGATAGGTTGCTAGGCAGATTGGCTGAATGAGGCACAATAGGAATTTTAGTAATATCTTCTTGCAAAGAGGCTGGAACCACTCATGTGTTATATGCTGTAAAACTGATATGTGGCAGGCTGCAAAACTGGTATGTCTGGTGCTGAGCAGAGAATGAGCCCAAATGTAATAATTAGCAAAAATAAATTGGTAAAAATATATACATGTTCTAAAGCAGATCTGAATCACATTTTAAATCATTAGTGACCACGGCGTTGGGAAATTTTAGTTTTCAGGCTTATATTTTGAAGGTCACTTGTAGACTGAGCATCCTAGAGGACAAGGGCTGAGAGTTCAACAGTGGAGTGGCTATAGGATGTGAAACCACTGTTACTTGTTGGCTTGCTGGTTTTGTTTTCTGGTTTGCTGGGATTTAATCCTGGTGGGTTGTACTTGTTGGCTTTTTACTGTATGCTGGTCTTTTTGAACAAAATGAAAACTCTGTTGTGCAAAGAACATTGTTATATATTATGCTGAGTGGAGCGTGCCTGGGTTCGTCTGGCCTTAGTGCACCAAGCTATAGGTAACTGCTGGGGATTTTTCACCTCAGAGGCACCTTTGGCTCGCTGGCAGTTGCAGTTGGGCACTCAGAATGAGCCCAAGCAAAGTAGAAACTCAGTTTACCTCTAGTGGAAAAAGTTCAGGCGGTGGTGAAGAGAAAGAGAGCGGGTTCTGCCGGAGGGTTAAATCCAGAGTTTATTCCAAGGTGACACAGTTCTGAATTTCAGTAACAGCTCCGACAGACCCCGACCACATGGTTTCAACGCCTTTTAAACTCAGAGGAGGTGGGAGGGAGAGGATAGGTGAGCCACCAACCTGGTGGGAGGGGGAGGGTCTCAGGGGACAATGACACCTGCACAGGCCAATGATCCCAGTTCTGAAAAGCATCTTTTGAACTTCTGCCAATCACATGATGCCCTTGCTGGAATGTGGAACTTGACAGACAGCACTTAGGAAGAGGGCAGGAGGAAGGGAAGGAGCTAAGGGACAGGATATAACTTCACACCACAACAGTTATATAAAAGACTTTTTGTATGAAAAACTTCCTCCTATCTTTAAGTGGGAAGATTGGTTAATAAATTTTAAAAATGAAGATGGAATTTTGTATAGGTGGTGAGATGAACCATTGTATGGGAGAGAGATTACAAAATACCATGGGATTTTCAAGCACAATTTCCAATGCACGTTGCTCTACTTCTATCTTATTATGAGAAGTTTTAACTTGTAATTTCAGTCTTCTGGCCCCAGAGCAGTCCACACTGTGACGCGATCTATTTCCAGAAGCAGAAGATGGTGGTAGAAGTGGTGAGTACTTTCACCAGTTCTTGAGTGATTCATGGGAGCTGTTAGCTGAGTAGTTTTTTGCCTTGGAGACAATAATTTGCACTCCTGGATTTGTTGTTTGGTGGCCACTCTGTTCTCTAAAAAGGGCTTGGTAGTGGAAGCACAGGGGGAAAATGAGGGCCTAGAGACAGGCTCCTGTAGAACTGCTGGAAAATAAATAAACGTTTATCTGTGGCTGAAGAGAACAGTGGGGGAATGTGGGCAGGTGTAGCTGAAATCTCCTCTGCCCTACAGCACTGGAGACCTGATAGGGAAGGAGCAATTAATTTAAAAAGAGTGGGGAAATACACCAGTACAGGACAGAAAACTCTTCAGGGTATTATTAGTTCATAAAGTAGGATAGATTTTCTTTTGCAGTATTTCTTTTCAGATTGCCTTTTTAGAACAAGATGAAAATTTCCTGGGGTTTGAGTATTTTCTGTCTGTAAATAGTGATTTTTTTGATTGCTTTTTGCTTTACTTACTGGATGTTTCTTTGCTATCTTGTGATATCTTCCCAGTAGATGGTAAGCTTTGTAGTGTGGGAATGACAACAGAAATGCACATTGTTCTTGAATTCAGTATTTCTGGGGCAGCATGTTTTCATGTGCAGAAAGGGAGGCTGACTTAAACATGGCTACAGGAAGTAGAAAATAGAGGCATACCATTCTCTTCTCAAAATCTGAAGGAAAAATAAGCATCCCCTCACAGAAGTCTGACATATTTATGGTACCTGGGTGTTTTGTTTGAATTTTTAGATAGTTTGAGTTTTTTGGAGGGGCACACATCTTTCTTTCCTCATCTAGCCTTTTATTTACACTATTCTATATCATGAATGTCATATGACTCTCCCTATCCTGGTTAATCTTCCCAATGACTTTGCAAGGTAATCTGGGGCACTCTCAGCACTACCTTAAAATAATCAATTACTTTCTTAGTGCTATGCTGCAGTGACCATCTTAAAAAAAGAGAGAGAACTTAGTGGAACACAAAGTGACAATCCAGTCTATTAGAACAAAATCTCCTAAAAAAATAATGACATTTTGGGGATGGATTGGAATTCTTCTCATGAAATGACTTATGCCCACATCTAAAACACCTAATTTAGGATCCCATTAAGTTCTGTTGATTGCAAATTTTTGGGATTTTTAAATTGTAGGATTATTATTGTATGCTACAATGAAATTTCCTGCTATCCATGATTCTGGGTCAGTACGGACTCCCTTGGCTAGAGGAAAATTATTTATTATTTTCTTCTGGACTCCACTGCTTCTGAATAGCTTAGAATTCACAGCTCTACTTTTTTAATGAATTTGTCTTAGTTCATGAGAGTTATACATTCCAAGCAAGGCTTTATATCATTACCAGCTATGAAAAGAACTTGTTTGTTAAGAACCTGAATTACAGAAGGAAGAAGGACGTAAAAATTAGATTCTTGCTTTGGCTTCCTGGTCTTTGTTTTTAACTTCACAGGCTATTGTGATTTTTAATGTTAGCAATATAGATGTAAATTCATGTAAATATGAATATAGATGTAAAATATTCATGTAAATAAATGTTTATTTTGATTTATAGTGCACCCCGGATTGTCAACTAGAAGAAGATATGCTGAAATTAAAAAATATATAGGAGTAAGACACCTTGATCCTCACATAGCAGTATCCATGTTAGAGCCATTAATATCAAACTATGATTAAGGAATCAAATTAAGTCCATGCTGGCAAGGGAAGAGAGCATGCTCATCTTGGTAAGTAGGACTGCACCTGTTAATTGTGTAATGTCAAACTTCGGGATTTATCCTATATCTACTTCCAAACTATGTACATGCACCAGGGCTATCTAAATTTTACTAGCTGTGAAGCTGGTCTGTTTATCTATGGAAGCAATGGAAAATTCTGTTTGTTTTTGTAGCAAAAATGCTTTTTTAAGAATACAATGAAGAATGTCTGTAATTTTTTGCAGATTAGACCTTCTGTACTCTTCAAGGAATATTTTTTTATTATTGCTACAGGAAAAAGTAGATTATTACACCAGAGATGTCTGAATTGCTTCAAAAGCACAAATTCATTTGTTGCCTTATATGTCTATTACAACTGTTTGGGTTTTGTTCTTTCTTGGAAAAAAATTTCAGATGAAGTCTAGTAAATAATAGGAAGAATGCTGATGGGATATTCACGAACTGCTCTGTCTGGAAAGCTTTGAATTTACTTTGTTACCTCATAACAATATGAAAATACTTCAAGTACCGAAAAGGCTAAGAAAGTAATTCTGCAGTGATTTTAGACTTGGTATTTTTTTAAAAGTAATTTTCTAATATTGCTCCTTGAAAACTCCTCTGCACTATACAGGTAGTAAGAATATATTTTCATGTATGAATAAATAGTATGGCTTACAAGAGGAAAAAAATCTTCTGGAGAGAAACATTTGGTCCATAAAAGATAAACAAGTGAGTGGGTTTTGTAAATCTTTTCAGAAGAGAACTGATGTTCTTCTCCAACCTAAGTACAATGACAAGAAGAAAATTTAGTCCAAATAGGTTCTATAGCCAAGCCTAGCACTACAGGAGAATAAAGGCAGAGGACAAATACATGGGTAGCAACACATACTTCCATGACCACCACTGCACTCAGATGAATATACATGTGTTTTATTTACATAGTGAGAAAGGGAGGGCATATACACTGCTAGCTAGGAGGATTTTTTTTTTTTTTTTAATCTAGCATTATGACATGCACCTAATATTTCAGTACTTGAAATACCTTCATACTTTACTTGATACTTTAATCCCTGGGACCATCTTTTATACCAAGCCTTCACTCTAAGGAGGTAATGTATTTTCAGGACTGGGTGTGAGAGGGTAGGTGAGAAGACCTTCTTTCTGTTCCTCACTCTGTCACTGAGCTGTTTGGAGAACTTGGAGGAGTTGTTTAATTTCCTTGTGCTTGTGAGAAACTTAGTTGAAAATCCTGTATGTTAGAGATATGTAATCCCTACTTAATATTTATGGCTGAAAATTTTCCCAAAGCTGCCATCTGCTTGTATGTGCAGCACCTAAAAAACAGTATGCAGTAAAATAGGTTTGGGTGTGTTTAATGCTGACACTCTGAATTTGTGCAAGTCTTAGCAAGGAATTTTAGCTGGAACTGCTCTTATGAAATAAATGAGTCCTATTACTTCTATTTAATAGTATGTACAGAACATTTTAGGGAGAACAATTAAAAATTTAACAATCTGGAATGAGAGCAGGATTTAAATTCGTTTGCTCAGAAGCTTGTGCTCTAGATTTAGCTTTGATACCAATAGTCAGGCAGCTCTCTTGAAAGTGCAAGAGGATCCCAAGGATTCCTGAGAGCCAGGAATTTGATTTGGACTCTCTTGTAAAAGACAGTGTCTGAGCATCTCTTGTAATTCTTTTGAAGTGGCTGATCAGAAGAAAACACCATGTGCAGAACAAATGACCCTCTTCCCCCAACCACCCCATGCCTGCTGACATGTGACCAGACCTGAACCTGTGTAGATTGTGAGCTTTGGAGAGATAAAAAGACAAATAATGCTGTAGGGAGAGGAAGCAGGTAATATTTTTTAAACTCAAATACTGCTGTTACTTCAGTGGTTTTGAAATCTTAACCTAATGTAAGAAAAATAAATCATTGTAGAACTGAGGCAAAAGAAGGGATTTACAGCCCAACGTGAATCAAGTGCAAACCACAAAGAACTTCAGCACAAAACCTGCCAAAGAGATCTGTTTCCAAGGCATGGGGGATTTATTTCCTTTAATGCATTTCCTATGCCCATTTGACTTGACAGGAAATCAAATGAAAATCACATGTAGTAGTAACAGCTCAAGAGGTAGATCATTGATGAAGAAAATAATGGAGAAAATGATTACTTCCACAAGATTTATGCATCTTCTCCATTCCCATTCTGCCTCCCAACTATGCACACGCTTCAATTTGCTTAGATGATTAAATCCAAAAGAGGACAGACAATTGCAACACCTGCTAAACCCAGGGAAAAAAGGGGTAGAATGCAAAAACCCCCAAAACCCAAAAAACCCAAAACAAAGCAATAAACCCCTCCCAAAAATCCCAAGTCATCATCAATGGCAGCCCAAGCAAAAAGCCAACACTTATGCCCCTGGAAATGAGGCAGGTTTTGTGAGCTTTTCCCCTTCCTTAAACAAAAACAAATAAATAAGTACTTTAACAAGCCTTCTTTACAAGGAAGCTGATGGTTGTAATAATATCCCTCCTATTATCTATTCTATCTCCTTTCACATATATGGCAAGACTCAGCTATTGAGAGCCACTTGTCTTTGCTATTCTGGGAGTCTGTGTCTCTCTATTACTGGCTTTTACTCTTTCAGTCCCAAGTGGTTTTTGTTTAAAGCTTCAGGATCCCAAACTTATCAGGAGAGGAAATAGATCAAAAAAGGAACCCACAAACAAGGTTAAGCACACAGATAAAGATGAAGAGAGAGATGGAAAGGGGAGGAGAGAAAATGGGGGGTAGATCAGTCCAATTTTCTTTGGAGAGGCATCTCATTGTTGGGGCTGTCTGGCAGTCTTCCAGGGCTTCAATTGAAAGTGAATTTCTTTTATTGAATTCCATCCAGAGATATCATAACCTCAAAAGGCTACTATTACCCACAGGGTTTCAGATGAAACCATCTGAGCGTGACTTTCTAAATACAAGAAGTCACAATTGTTGTTTGACAGCCTGGCACCTGCCAAAGACCCTCTTTCCAGACAATTGTTTACATAATCCTTCCACCCACCTTGTTGAAGTGAAAATACTTCCATTGCAGGCCTTCTATCTCAGCAGGTGCAGAGCAAAACAAACAAACAAAAAAAAAAAAAAACCAAAAAAAAACAGGTCAAAAAGACATGGTGAACTCCACAAAGCCATCCCATGCCTTGACAAGCAATATTTAAACACTGGCTTTTTGAATGTGCATTGGAAGGCAGTGGAAGAGATCTAGGTTTCAATTAACCAGGTTACTCCTCTTGTAGTAATAATTATAATAGAATGACAAGTTTTGCGGGGTGCCCCGTTGCAGGAAGGAATGATAAATCTGACTCCATGTTCTTAGAAGGCTAGTTTATTATTTTATGATACTATATTATATTAAAGAATACTATACTAAACTATACTAAAGAATACAGAAAGGATACTTACAGAAGGCTAGAAAGATAATAATGAAAACTCCTGACTCCTTCCAGAGTCCCGACATAGCTTGACCGTGATTGGTCATTAAGTCAAAACAAATCTCATGAAACAGATAAAAAAATCACCTGTTGGATAAACAATCTCCAAACACATTCCACATGTGAGCACAACACAGGAGAAGCAACGAGATAATATTGTTTTCCTTTTTCTCTGAGGCTTCTCAGCTTCCCAGGAGAAGAATCCTGGGCAAAGAGATTTTTCCAGAAAATATGACAGTGACAGGCAAGTAAAAGACCAAGTTGTTTGAAAAAGACATTAAAAAATTGCAGCCCCAAACCTTAGCAAAACCAGCATGCAGAAGATGATTGGGAGGCTGATGAGACACACCATGCACTCTCAGCTTTCTCTGACAATGTAAGAGTGAAACACAATCACTGCTGGTGGGAATTGCTGTCATGTACCCCCACCCTTCACTAGGTGAGGTGATGGGGCTGAGAAAACTTGAAGATGAGTGGCATCCTTTCTTTAGCTTCTGGAGGGCAACATGTCAGCAATCTTGATAGAGACATCCGAAGTTAATTGCTAGTTTGAAAATTTTGGCTGGTCTCCATAGATGCTATGATAGTGTATGTGTATGAATGCACATTTTCAACAGATTTTGGGGTTTTGGCTGCTGATAGACTAACTCCGTGTCGAGCCCAAAGTCGAGTTGTAATGATATTCCCACACTTGCCAGGAGGTTTAGATGTAAGAGGAATCTGTGTATGGGATGTGTAGTGCATGTCTTTTACTGAGGAGAAAAGAAAGTAGCAAAAGATTAGTGGTTGTGTTTTGATACAAGCTCCACTCACAGACTGTCTGTCAAGAGGGCAGAAAAGTGTACAGTGAAAAGGGGAGGAAGTCTTAAAGCATGCAGTAGGAAGGCTGCATGAAACACTTGGGGGAGGCACATGGAAATAAATTTTACAAAGGTCCAGTAAGAAGAAAAATACATAAAAGTGGCATGTGGGAGAAAGGGATGGAAAGCCCAAATGAGGTACGTTTTCCTTGTGTGCAGTCACAACATGCCATAGGTCTAGGTGTGGGGGGACCTCTGGTTGACAGTGATGCAGCAGTGGACAAGCTAGTTCAGAAATCTTTTGGGAGCAGTTTGAAATTGGTGACCAAAATACAAGCTGCGCTTTGCGCTATGTGGATGAGAAGATAAATGTCTTATAATTCACTGCTCGGCAAAATCCCTGGTGGAGCTGAAAACACCTTTAAAAATTTCCTTCAGTGTCAAGCATTTCTAGGGGGAAAAAAGGAAAAAAAGAGTAAATGAAACATTTTTCTTACATTTGTCTTCAAGCAGGAGAGAAAAGATGTAGATGCGACAGCGATCCATTTGAATTCCTCAATACACCCACAAGTACTTGTAAGTTTTGTGTAACAGAGGGTGAGATCAAGGTAAGATGTTTGATGAACTATTGATGAACAGTTCATCAAGCACAGTGTTTCAGACCACATTTAGGACAGACTGGTGAGTGTCAGATGAGTGTAGATATGTGGTGGAATAATGGATGTTTTGTGGCAAACAGCATTAAGTCTTAGAACATGATAACATCCCTATGTCCCCAAAAGCCAAAATCAATTTTTTTTACATGCAAGACAGAAAACAAAACTGAGGAGTAACTTTACTAGACAGGAAATATGTGAAGGAAAAAATGGTACAAAGGAGAGATGGTACATTTACCTGTCTGCAAGGAATCTTAATTTGTAGAACTACTTCATGTTGAAAGGTGTTCTTGATATGAAACTTTCAACTCCACTCCTTGAAACTTTTTAAGTGAAAGAAATTATGCTGGCAAACCAGAAAGGCTGAAGAAAATGGAAGATAAAAAGAAAGGAATACTCTGGTTATTTGCCAGATTAAAAAGCTATACTTGTAAAGGAACATATGAGGTTTGGGAAATGTAATGAGACATTGCTATACGGTCAGAAAAAAACTTAAGGGAAGTTATAAAAATTATTAACTTTGAGGTTCTGTTGGCAATGTCTCCTCAGCATTGTATTCTCTATCTAGACCCTGCTGATTTATCAGACTGCTTAGAACTGGCCGTTTGCTCCAGGTCATTCAGATGCATAAAAAAGAAAACAGGGAAGAATGTTATGCAGGGAAAATATGCCCTTATGGAGTTACAGATTATTGATGCCCCCATTATTAAAATGCCCCCATATTTTAAGACTCTATTTGGAAACTTTGGAACATAGCCTTCTTTAATACCATTTTAGACAAATACTGATGCCTGCTGTCTGTAACCACAGCAATGCAGACTGTGACAGAACTGCATAGTGAGAGGTTTCTTGGGAGAAAAAAGCTGTAAGCTTGTATTTCTTAATGCTGAGAAGGATTTTGAATTCTAAGTGGACAAACATATTGATGAGCACTCTCGTAGCACTGTAGTAAACTCTGCAAAATCCAGTTCTATCAATATACAAGATATGATAGCATATGGAACAGATGCTGGAGTTCTGCTGCAAGAAGAATACTAATTCTGAATATGTGCCTGATCCAGATGTCCTTTCATAAAAACACGAGTTGCAGTTATCATCTTGGAAGCCACAGTAAATCCATAAATATAATAACACTCTGCAAGAGCAGAAAACATATTAGTGGCAAATTTGCAAGGCATTTGTTGCTCTTTAATTCCATATTTAAGTGGGCATAATTTTGTTGATTGTGCCTTTATTTCTGTCAGGAGAGGACTTTGGCATTTGCTAATCTCTTCTAATTAATGAAAACAATCAAATCTCAATTGCAGTGAACTGTATGAGCTGGGTAATGAAAGTGTTAGAAATCCAAGAGGGTGAATTTGTGCGAAGGAGAGCTACTGAGTAAATCCACCTGATTCTCAGTGGGGAAAACCATTCTTTTTCTGTGGTAATCTGGAATATGAAGATCAGTGGTTTTATTTTTTGTGAAGTGTCTCCTCATCAACAATAGTAAAAGATGTTATGGCAGAGAATGAATCAACTGATTTCACTGACTGGTGCAGGTTTGCTGCTGTGGGCTGGGAGCCTACAGGTGTTAGTCCCGCTGAGGTTCTGTCTTGTCTTCATACAGTAAGAACTTTTGGAACTTATAAATACCCTATTTATTTGTGATATACTTTCTCCCCCAATACATTATGTCAGGCTGTAATAATTAAACATGATCTGTAAACATATTTTTGAACAAAAGGATTCCTGGCAGAAAAAAGTGGTATTTTTGTATTATGTTAATTATTATCAGGATACTAATTGATATATTTTCCAAGCCACTACATGTTACACACGTCATCCATCAGTGGAAAACAGGAATGTCATGAGGCACTGCAGTAATTCATGAACTTAAATGAGTATATCTCCCTTGGAACTGGATAGTTTTGATTTTATTCTCCTAAGAGGAAGAAATGAAATTTTTTTTAAAGGAAATGTTTTTCCTGAAACTACTTGTTTCACTTGAAGACCTTTCCCATTTAGAGAATTCCAACCCATGAGTGCAATTATGATTAAATCTTGCCCTCACTGTTATTGAATCTAGTCATGTTTGTGGTGTTTTTATCACATGACACAAAATAACATCTGTAGCATTTCAGCAGGTGCTTGCTGTAGATCTATACTCAAGTTCTCTTTGCAGGAAGTGTTTGAAAACAGGAATGAAGAAAAAATCACAGGTCACTAACTGGAATGAACCTGGATGCTTATTTATTGTCTGGCAGTGCTGACAGGGCAGTTGAGTGTGGAGCTTCTTGATGGTTGTGTGTAATTGTTCCTGGTCGCAGCAGCGCATTTGTGTAATTTCTCTCCTTCAGATTTTATAAACCAATTTATTTCCAGAGGGGAGAACAAAAGTCCTAATTTCAGAATTTGTAAAACTAAGAAAGAACACACTGATTTGTGGCTATTCTTACAAATCTTTCATCAGTATGACTGTATATTTCTTGATACCTTTCCATGCAATAATTTTGGGGAAGACTGTGCACAGAAACACTCTTCTGTATCTCATGATAAAATATTTCAGTGTCACTGAATTGAGAACAGCAGGAATTTTTTCCATTGTGATGATTCTGTGCAGAATAACTCCTGTTTAGTTAAGTATTTCACAGCACAAAAGGAAATACATATGAGGGATTCCCACATTACTTTGTGAATCTATCTGGGTACTTTAGTTTCTGAGCAAAGAATTCAGACATGCAGTAGTGGAAATACAAGTTGAAAATTATTTTTTGCTTATACAGGAATCTCTCATCTGCTGGATTTCAGGGTTTTACTCATCCTTGGGAATTATCACAGCAGGTGTCAGCTTTCAAAAGTGAGAGAGAACTGGAGGACTGAAAAACTTGCATTTAATATTTTTTCTCTTGGAGTTAGGTTGAGCTGATATATTTTGATCTATGTCAGAGCCTCTTGGCTATAAATGGTTCAGTTATAGAAAAATGTAAAGGAGAGAGGTAAATCTCCTGGCTAGTGTGCTGGTACTCTCTCTTGTGGTAGAGATAGCCTGGTCCTGTCTTAGCAAAATGACAAACTAGTTTCATTAATTCCCTTTCATCACAACTGAGCTTCAAATCATCAGGAAAATGTGATTTGGTTTCTGGTTTTAATTTTGCTTTCAAAAAATAGACAGCAACACATCTCTATACCTGCCAACAAAAAGAGTGTATGATAGTGCAGTGACAAAAGATGTCTGAAAATGCTGCATTAATTCTTCTTGTCTAGTGGAAATATATACTGGGGCAATCTTCAGGTAAAACAATTCAGTGGGGAGGGTTGTCCTTAGGATGAAAAGGGCACTTTTAAACCCTGGCCTGCACAAGCCATCAAATAGAGCCAGGAGACATGGCTTCTCACTGAGCAACACATGTTGAGACCTGAGAAAACAGGACTCATGGACTTTCATGGCAGCAGGTTACTCAGCTCATTTGATCATAATTTAAACCAGTTGTGTGACTAATGATGCTCTCAGATGTTTGGCAGAATAAACTAATCAAATGTTTAACAGCAGCACAGCTTCTCTGTGGCTGACAGGGATTCTGCTTCCGTCAAAGATGCAGTTCTCTGTTCATTTTCCTTAACTGTGTAGTTCAGTAGCCTTTCAGCAGACCTATCTCTAAAACAAGTAGTTCAACAGGAAGAAAGAACATGCTTGGGAAAAGGCACTCTTGATGAGTTGCTGAACATCTGGTTTAAAGTCTTTAGGGGGAGGCTGTGTACCAAGTCAGCCTGTGTCCTGCCAAATCTGAAATGGTGTGAATCAAATAGTTTAATAGATGAATGCCCTGTGGTTTGTAGGTGTCTCCTGGGAGATGAACCAAATGATATAGTCATAGCAGTTGGGTTTTAGGTTTTTTTTTTTTTACATTTCAATCTCTCTTTTTTAAATTTTTTTTTAAATTTAATTTTTTTATTCCACTTAAGGGAGAACTGATGAGACCCATTGGCCCCTAATAGCATGGTATTTTAGCCTAGACCCTCTGCTGTAATTAAAAGGTGCAGATCCATGGTTATTAGTGCAGCTGCAGTAGATGATATTAGTAAGGAATATAGTTGTCTGATGCATTTATAAACCAGATTTCCTCCTTGTATTTAGAGAAGAGCTAAGCCAAGTCATATTGATTGACTTGATTCCAAGTCAATACAATTACAATTACAATTACAATTACAATTACAATTACAATTACAATTACAATTACAATTACAATTACAATTACATTACAATTACAATTTAATAGGAAAATTGCAATAAAGGCAATAGTACAGAAACACTGGCTTAAACTGAAAGAGTCAGAATATGACCTGACACCCTGTTTGTTGGTTAGGGTAATGGCAGAAGTCCAATTAAACTGTGGCTGCAGTCCAGTTGGAGTGATGGATGTGGTTCTGTCAAAGCGGAGATCCTGTAGAAACATCTTTCTCTCGAGGTCCAGTGGTGGTAATCGAGAGCTCTTGTGCTCTGGGAATCCAGTGGTAGGTGCTGCCTGTGCTCTTCTGAGCCTCAGAATATATCTAGGTAGGAATGTTTGGTTCCTTCCCCTGGGTGGAGCATCTCACAATGGAATGATGTAGTTCTACGAGTCACTTGGGGAAACCTTGGTGGCCCCTTAGCTAAGATAGCCCCTTGGAGGGAGTTATCAGAGCTGGCTTATGGAGAACATAAAGAGCACTGCCCCACTTATCTTAACAGCTTTCCTAGACAGTAATACATACTTTTGGTTACATCTTACATTGTAACCTAAGATTAACTCTAAATGTGAAAATCCACCAATTGCTACAAAGGGCACAATCCTGTTGATAAACTACTGAGCATGTTGAGAGGGTTTCAGGAAACTGGCCATTATAGAAAAGCTTGCATTTTGTTTTTTAACATCCATGTTGTAGGGCCCTGAAAACAGTACTTAAAGTTGCTGATACCACCTCGTTCAACAGCTGCAAAACCATAATATTAACTCTGTGTCGGTACACACATTGTCACAATGTATTACTTTGTCCCTGGAACAGAAACCAGAGGTACACTTAATGATGACTTTGGATGAGTGTAGGAGTGCTTTAAAGACAAAGAAATAGGTTAGCCGGATGACTAATTTGCCAAGGAAGCAATTTTGTCCATTTATCGGATGGGTTTTCTTATTTTCAAGTTTTAAAGTTTCCTTTAAGTTTCAGTGCAATGTGTTTTGATAGAAAAAGAAAAGTGTGTTTCCAATAGAATTAGTATCTCTAAAGGTTTCTTTTTGTCTGCTCTTTCTGCTGAAAACAGTGGCTAGGATTATGTATTCATCCTTTTTTTTGGTTCCTGATACCCTTTCCAAGGAATAGCTGGCTGCAGAACCTGGGTATAGTTTGCATACGAATAATTTCTGTAATTTCTTCTGTCACTGTGGAAGGTTGTCAGCTGCTTCTTTGAAGTTAACTAATGATCATACAAGCAGGGAATCTTCAGTAGGAGACGGGATCTCCCTGATGCTGAAGCAGAACAGCTTCCACATGCTGGCACTCTCCTGTTACCTTATGTGAGTTTGGGGTTAGAAAGCTTTAGATTGCTGTGTGGGGGTCAGGGCAGTGCAAAGATATTTCCCCAAATGGAGGAAAAACCAAAAAGGCAAACACAGCGCTCTTTTCTCCTTTGTGTCAAAAGCTGGCATATTTGCCAGGCAACTACCTGGCATTCCTTTACATTATTTGCACTAGAAGGGTTATAAAGTCAAAAGTAGGCTTTAAAAGCCTCTTTCTCACTTGAACATTCACAGACATATTCATATTACTGAAAACTGCATACAGAAGAGGCTGGACTGGCATCTGAGAGAATTCAGTTGACCTGGCTGGAGTTTTGGATTAGTTCTTAGAGTCAGTCTGTACAGCCAGATACTCATTATATAGGATGAGTCTTTTCCCCCTTGTTTTCTTTCCTCTCACTCTGCCAGTATGTTTCTAATAAAACCCTCACATGCCAGCTTTTGAATAGATCAGGCTGTCTTTATTCTTTATTTTCCCTTTTTATCTCTCTTTCTCTGCTCTTGTCTGTGAGTACTACAGCAGAGCTCTTTTCTCTGCTCTAGTCACCCTTAACCCGTAAAATAAACTACTTTTAAAAGGGCAGGGAAGAAACTATAATAGATGGTCTAATAAAAGATACTGTCTCTCTCCACAAGCCTTCTCTCACTTCAAAACAATACAACAGTGTGATAAAATAAACTGCTGTTACCGTATGTTTTACTGAAAACCCCTCCCCCTTTCCCAAGTGGTGGCACAGTCACAGTTGTGTTGAATTTTGTATTGCTGAAGGCTGACCTTTAGAGCTCTTAGTTTGGAAAATAATCATTCTGTGGTGTTACTGGAAGTATTCCTTACTGACAGCCAAAATAATTTCAGTGAGAAAGGAGTAGAAAAAAAATTATATATACACATGTATATGTACATATACATACACCCTGTTATTTTACTCATGCCATCAACAGAACATTGTTGTGGTCTTGCTCGTTTTCCCCTTATTCTTCTGGAATTGGTCTTACTGAAGCAACAAGCTTCAGTAAGAGGAAAAAGGGTTGTGTGGTTCCCTTGTCACTCTTGCTGTTAAGCTGAAGTTGTGTTTGTATCTGGTTCATACTTTTAATGTGTCTCCATGTGAGAGTAGCACTTTTATGGCACATGATTTGGTTCTAGAGCCAGCATTGCATAGCATGTTGGGTTTTTTCTTCCTTTTTTCTCCTCTCTTTCTAAGAATATACTTAAGGCTGGGAAAGCAGTGTGTTTTGATTTTTTTTTAACATTTATTCCTAGTTATGTATTCGTAGCAGGTAAGAAATCTGTTTATCAATCACAGCAGGAGCAGGGCTTGCAATTTTCATATCTCTTAGCAGCCGTGGTACAATCTCTGCATTTGTCAGTCAGTGTTTATCTAGACTTGCTAACATGAACTGAGTTCCCATTTTCTACTGTATTTCAGTTCTGATGTATGAAACAACAGTTGATTAAAAGTATATTTTCTGAGGGTGTACTTTCTAAATCAATAAGCTACCTGGGAACATTGGTTACTTTTAATCATAGTTCATCCTGACATGTCTTGGGCTACCCCTGAGGGTCAGTGAAAACATCTGTAAGCTCTCTAGGCCATGACATTCTACCCTAGAGTTTCACAAGGTGCTCCTGCACTGATGTGACTGGCAGGGGTATCTTTGTGCTCATACCAGCCTAAAAGCTTCATACTTCTAATCCCAGAGGAAGGATTTAAATTGTAAAAGAAAATGTCACTCTTATTTTTATCAGTCATTCTCATGTTGCTATTTGCTTTTCACATATTCCTGTTTTTGTTAGTGACATTTGGGGCTGGGGAACATCATCTGTGACAGTAGAGATGTTCAGTAGTGCCCTGTGAAAACTGTTATGTGTCCAAACTTGAATACTTTATCCCTTTTCTTCCTTTTGCAGACCTGAAAGAAAGGATTTTTTCCTTAGGAAAGAGGCTTTTTTATCAGGGCAAAATAATATCTATTCTTCAACAACAGCAGGAAGTCAACTAACTGCCTCCCTTGCCTAGTTGTATTGCCTTAAGCCTGATGATAGATTTGGAGCTGTACAAGCCTCTGGCATCAATGCAATCAGTTCTTAAAAAGTCATATTGTATGAGAGTCACTATTTTCAAAAGAGAAAAATCTGTTCATATAAGAAAAAAGCAAACTTATATGTGTCTTTGAATGGACTACACTCACCTTTACAGTTGGTAGATATTTAGTAAATAGTTTATCATGGCCGATCTGGAGTATTTTCATACCTTATCCATCAAGCCTTACAGCTGAATGTAGAAGTTATGAGGTGGTTGAGAGAAAACCCACAAACGACTAGATTTGGAACATACTCGGGTCACCAAGAATATGATCATTTGGGGCTTTCTTCCCTTTTCCTGACATTAGCCAATTTGTTGCTTCTGCTTCCTATTTTACTTAGTATATAGTATTTTTATTTTATTTTATTTTATTTTATTTTATTTATTTTATTTTATTTATTTTATTTTATTTTATTTTATTTTATTTTATTTTATTTTATTTTATTTTTTATTTTAATATTTTTTTATTATTTTATTTCTTTTCCCTATCTGCATTGGGATTTTCTTCCTCCAGCATGATGCTGCTGAGACTGGCTTGTGGTGGTTCTGGGCTTTTCTGGCACTGCTGTCTGAGATAGATAAAATGTAACAGCCTGGGAGCCCCCTCATGTGCTCCAGTGCTTTCAGCCTGTAGCACAGAGCAGTATATCAGACAGTATATCAGCAGTATACCAACCCCTTTTTGTTGCATTAGCCAGTCAAGCATTTTGTGCTGCTGAATGTCATCTTATTTAACATTTTGTTAAACAACTTCTAAAGGTCTTAACAATATGACAGATGGGCTATTGAATCGATGCTTTAATGGCTAAGCATTAGTTTGTTTTTGTTTCATAGTGTTTATTGTTGGTTAAGTACTGTTTAAATAAATCAAGCTTTTCCCTCTCTCTTTTACAGCACAGACACATTTAAGAGAGGGTTTATTCTTCTTGTGATGGCTGTGTGTTTTATTCTGTCAGGCAGCCATGATATATGGTGGTCTCATTTCCAGTCAGTCTCCGCCTCACAGGATATGAACCCAAAGTCTAGGTCAGGCCTCTAAAGGTTATAGTGTGCCTTGAGGATTCTGCGTAGCAGATACTAGAGATTCTAGGAAGATAACCTATGGCAAAGTAAAATTTGGAATGAAATTTTCTTGGGTAACCTTCTTTCAAGTTATAGCCTTCATTGCCAGTTGTCCTGTGTCTGAACTTAATTTCTGTAACCCTTAACCCTTAAGCCTGACTGTTGTTACAGTTGAGTCCATGTGAAGGCAGCAGACTGGGGGAATCCTATTCCTTCCAAAGGGGAGAAATCCGAATAATGCATATGCATGCAGGCAGTCCCTTTGGCACAGGTGGAAAAACTTCTTTTAGCAAGAAGCAGTCAGCTGCCTGAAATCTCCATGTGCCATGCTGGGTAGACCTGACAAGTCAGGACTGAACTTATCTCCAAAGCAGGTGTGTGGACAGGCAGTGGTGGCTGGCAGGCAGAGCATGCTGCATCTATAGGTGATCTAGAGACTTTTTCCAGATATGGTCACTGATTTCTGCTACCGAGGTATTAGAGGTGCTTTTTGCTTTTGGTAACACTGAACTGCTGGATTTAAAAGTTATGTATGTTAAATTTCAGGAAGTTGCTGAAAGTGTTCTCTTACATTCTATGGGCAAGTCAGAGATGGAATTTCTTGGCAGTGTGAGAATTTTGCTTTATCAAGACTGAAGGACTACTGTTGGGATGGCATGAAACAGGAAATAAAATATTTGGAAAGTCAAAGAGAAGCCTTCTCCTGCTGCATGTGGGAGGTTGGAAAGCAGAGGAGAGGCATTTCCCATCCCTGAGAGTGTTCAAGGCCAGGTTGGATGGACCCAATAGCAAATTGATCTTGTGAAAGGTGTCCCTGCCCATGGTGGGAGGGTTGAAACAAGAAGACCTTTAAGGTCCCTTCCAGTCTAAAACATTCCATGATTCTTTGATAATTAACTGCTATCCCTGCAGCATCTTCTGTAGCAGAGTCCAACTGGGGCTGAGTTCATGGGCTGCAGAGCTACAGCTATTTTGCAGCTTGCAGAAGTCTGATGTAGTTGAAGTTGCTAATTTTGCTTCTTCAAAGAGCCTGCACTAGCAGTAGTTGTTTTCAAGACCTTGGGATGAGTCACCAAGGTACAAAATGCAAGCAGTGTGCCTCCTCCTCTTTTCCTGACAGCACATGGTCATGGCTTGAGTTTTGTCAGTCCAGAATCTTGAAAACATTAAAAAAGATCTGAATCTAAGAGTCAGGAATTTAGTGCGGCTATTGATTCTTAGCTCGTTTTGGACTTCTGGGGAATACTGAGCTGATCGTAGCATTCCAAAGAATGAAAACACTTCATATTTCCTTGAGACAATTGTGAATTTTAGTCTGGGATCAAAGTTTTGGTCTGTGATGGTCATTAGAGGGCCAATTTTACAGGAACAGGTAACACCTCTGATGTTTGAACCAAATTCTAGTTTCAGTAAACAAAGCTTATCTGTCTCTTATTCCCTTTGCTGTCTATTCTTAATTTCATTCATCATTTACATACAGGAAAGGGGAGGAAATACAGATCTGTTTCTGAGGCAGTGGCCTTAGGCGATGCCATTTGCCCACAATTTTTTAGCTTCAATTCCTCATTGGGCATATGGGAGCCAATTTACTTATTTATTTTGTGAGATGGTATCTGGCTTATTAAGTGTCTACACCATTTAATGGTGTCTGGGTCTCACTTTAACCATTCATGCACCTTTGAGAGACAAATAGCAGTAATGCATCTGCTCTCATTAATTTGCAGACTTTTTTTTTCATAATTTTCCCTTTTTTTTTTAAATAACTCCATCCCCCAAACTTTCAAAACACTCATCTAAAATAACTAAGTGTTACAGATGAGGTCTTCTGATTATTGCCCTTTAAAGCTTTTTTCACATGGCCAGGCTTTACAAAAACCTATTTTACTCAAAGAAATTAGGTTTCTGGTTAGCAGAAGCCCTAAATAGACAAGTATTACAGGAACGTCCTTTGAAATCCCGCACAGTACTTGTTTCATTAAATCCCATGAAGCGACCTTAATTTAGTGGAACACTGGATAGGTTGTTCTTTTAACCTATTAGCACTTTGGCCAGTCCCATAAACCATATTCATGGATGATTCCATCAAGAAGGACAACAGTGGGATTAATATTATTTCAGGATACAGTAAATGCCACAGTGATGAAGCTGTTTAAGATCTGGTGCTCACTGTGTCACACTGAATGCATTGACATTTACTCTGCCATCACTTCATTTCCAATATTCTTTCCAAATCAGCCGATGCTAATGTTTCAGTGTGTGTGCAGAATACAATTCCATCAGGGCTAGGGACAAGGAGAAATGAGCTTAAAGCAAGTCCCTTTCCCCTTTTCCCTTGGCACCCTCCTGTTCTACTCCCACCCCAGTATGGTGAATAGCTTATCTGCTGTGACATTGTACCTAGCTAGGAAAGAGCAAAGGCACAGGTGGAAGTGTGACAAAATCAGGGCTTTGTGTTGTGTGGAGTCAGCAGGAGTCAGCCCACCTAGAGTCAGGTACAGGTGTAGCTCAGTGGCCTGTTTATAGGCCCAAGAGTACAAGGAAAGAGCCCGTTTCCTCACCATGTGGCAAAGGGGCAGCATGAAAATGACCTGGCTTTTTCACAAGACAAAATGCCACCCACTGCCTAACTTGACAGTCTACACATCTGCCTTTGGCTGGGCAACAAAGGGTACATACACCTCTGCACCACCATAATTGAACTTTGGAAGGCTTTAATATCTTTCCTTCTCAGCAGCTTTGGGGAGTCAGCACAGTGCCTTATGCTGTTTTGCAGGCTGAGGACTCAAAGGGGATTTCAGCTGTAATTCAGAGGAGAAATCATGCTCTTCTAGAGAAATTCCAGAGGGAGTCAAACTGCTCTTGTTCAAATTGTGCAGGAGTCTCTATCTTTATGTTGCCAAAAAAAGGATCTCAAATTGCCTCGCTGATGTTTGCACAGGAAACCAACTGCAGAAGAGAGGTCTGAATGCAGGTTTCCCTAGCCTCAGTCTATCCAAGAGACATTGCTTGATGTGACTGAGAGGTAGCAGGAGGAATGAGAAGAGAGTTGTCATGGGGCATGACCAATGTGGCTGTCAGCTATGCTGGCATTGAAAGTCTGCTCAGGTTCATCTGTCATGTTCAGTTGCAGTGCAGGGGAGAAGATTACACCGCGTTAATCACTACCACTCTGGTAAACTCTGGGAAGCAGGAAAGATCTGGGTCCTCCGTAAACCAAAATTCTTGAAGCTGGGAGAATTAGGTAGGAAACTAGTCATGTGCTGGTCTTACATGCATATCTCCAGTAGGATTTCTCTGTTGGTCACTGCTGGAGGTAGTGGGAATTGGTTATTTGCTCTGACTTGGTGTGGTCATTCTTGTGCTGAGGAATGAACACATAGCAAAGAAAATGAGCATTATGAGCAGACAACAAGGAGTTAAGGAGAGCTGGGGCAGCCATTGAGACTGGATTTATTGCATGTGCAGGAGGACTATTGGTTAAGCTGGTCTGCCCAGATTTCAGTTTAGATTAATGTAACGAAGGGAAAGAGCTACTACACAGTCTATTTGGTCCAGGTTAGGCAAAAAATTATGGTAGAGTCAAGGCAATGCAATACTTGGATAAACAGAAAATGTGCCGGATTATGCTCTGGATGGTGGAAATGAATGTGCCTATCTGGGTAATTTTTCTTTTGACTGGTTATTTTACATAGCTCAATATAGATAACTGGATACTTGACTGCCTTACTTATATATGATGGCATATGTGTTGAAAACTTCAACCTTGATATTGTAGGGTGTCCACTGGAATCCTGCATAAGAAATTGTGTCATTTTATTGTATCACCACAAAATCTTATTATTAATAATCCTGAGACCGAGGCTGTTAATGCCTTTGTGCTCCATTTGGGAAAAGATGGCATGTTACATTTGGAGAGCCACACTGCACCTTAAGAACTCAAGAAAATCAGATACTATTAGCAGGAAGTGTTAAAATGACAAATTATAAACCCAGACAAACCCATTCTTCATGGAACAGAAATTAACCATTGAAATACAGTGAACTGCATTGGTCCTCAGTATTTTGACAACAAGTTTTATCCCCTCTTCATAAAAAAGCTACTCAGCTAACTGGAGAAAGTGACTAGATTTCAGAGTCTATGTAAACAGAAATCTATGAATTTGGCCTACATTTTACCTAAGCATTTGGAGCCCATAAGTTGCCTTTCCTCTGTTACAGCTGAGCCGTAACAGGTCTTCAAGGGCTGCATTACAGCTATTTTGGAAGGGAAGCTGGTATTTGATTTGCTTCTTGTGTCAGGAGTCTGAAGAAGAATTTTGGTGGAGGAGTGGTGAAGAAAAGGGCTGGGTCCTGGAGCGAAGCCAGAAGATAGGTAAGGTGACACCTCTTGACCCTGTTGTCTGTGGTGTAACGCTTGTACAAGATTTTGAGCTCCCTGCAGGGTACCAGCAGTTCTAAGCTATTTTCAAGCTGTAAGGTAAAACATGTTTCTTCTGCCGAAACTCTGATTCTGTCCCATTTTTCAAGGATTTGGATTTTGAAAGAAGACACTCATGCATATTTAAAGATATCTGATTTCGAAATGGAGAAATTATATTAGACTGCATGAAAAACACTTCCCTGTGATGGTTTCATAGTCCTTCTTACTGCAAGCATGTGAATGCTTCAAAACAAACACATTGAAAAAATAGACAGCTCTAATCCTCCTTGCTTTCTAACAGCGGGTGAAATAATTTTAAATCTAACAGACTACAGAGGCCTCAAGGTCTGACTGGAAGTCAGATGTCTGCAGGGGACTTTTAATAAACTTGGCCCTGGCAGTGAAGTTTTTCTGTGGCTTTGGGCCCTTTACTTAGTCCCTCTGACTCAGTTTCTTCTGCAAAGCAAACCTCAGAAAACCCTCTGTGAATGCCATTAGCAAAGACAACTGTTACCCGCAGTAATTTCCTTGTTTAAGTACAGGAGGATGGTTAGACTTTTGAACTGCCACCATGTGGTTCCTTCTCACAAGTTTTTCAACTTTCATTTTTATCAATTCCTGCCTTTCCCAATACATTAAGCATTGCAAGCTCTACTGTGTCCTTTGCTGTGTAAGGTCTTTGTCTTTACCAACACTGTTTTTCAGTGGATTAGATTCATTGTTGCATCAAAAGATCCGGCTTACTTCAATCACCTGCGATATTTTCTGTGTTATCAGATCAACTTTGAGTTATTTATTATGAACAGTTTGCTGGAATCTCAATGATAATGTTTTGTGGAGACCTTGTGGGATTTGACAGGAATAGAATCATCCTATGCAGGTGTCTGACAATTGCTGGTAAAACAAAAGAAGTCAATTTTTGGAGTGATGGACTGTTCCTGGTTACATTTTCGTCAGCCGTATGGGACATCAACTTCATATCTTTTGTGTGTAACTGCAAATTTTCAATACCTGATTTCAATAGAACTTCTAAAATAGAAGAGAAATGGGAGGAAGGGATTTGTTTAATCTTGAAATGATGGGCCTTGGAGAACAGCTTGGTTTTTTTGTTTAAAAAAAGTGATATTGTACTAGTTTAAGGGAATCTTGCAAGCTTGATCATTTTGTGAACTCATACTATCAAATTAATGTAACTTCTTTTAGTTCTACATTGTGTAGTGATATTTGCATTGCTTTACCATGGTATTAGATTCCTTGGTGACCTATTAATTCAAATTTGAGGTTAAGAGAGCCTTTTCATACAATAAAAAATAATAAGTTGGAAGTGTCAGGAAAATTCAGTGGACTAAAAGGAAGTAACTTTTTTAAAGGCTAGAAGTCCCTACTTGAGTGTCAGCTTTTAGTATTAGTTCCTTCCTTTAAGTGCCTCTGTCACACAGCCCTGTCAAAAGACTCTGTGGGCACTTTTATAAGGGCACTCCAACATGGAGGTGCTGAAAAATCAAAATCAAAACAAAATCAAATCAAAATCTTCGCTGTATTTTCAAGTGCTTGAAAGCCAGCCAGGGACATTTCAGCAAAGCAGAAGGTCACTGTATTAACAACAGAGAAATAATTGTTTTGATTGCAACAGAGAAGTCCGTGTAGGGTGTGTTCCAGAGACCAACTCTTTTCCAACAGGGTTGATAGACACCTTGCAAAGTCAATACACTTTCTTTCTGGAAATAAACTAATTTCTATTCTTTTTTTCTGGTTTCTACTAGAGAAAAGTACTTTTCTTTCTCCCCTGTTGCTAATGTAAACTTTACGTTGCACAAGATCACTGGGTTGTGACAGCTGCTCACAAAAATAGTGACCATTGTTGGCAGCTGTGCCTGTCTGCCTCCTTACCAATAAGCTTGCTTCATGGGTTGTAGGACAATACTGAAAAGCAGATTAGCTAAAGGGGATTGCTGGAAATGGGATCAAATTGCAGCTTGGCATTACTGTAAAGTGCAACAACTTGCCTGTGTCCCAAACAAAGGATGAGGGACATCTGCACTGCCTACTCCTTAAGGCAAAAGAGAGAAGAAATGTTGCAGCTGGAAGAAATATGCTTTTGGGCAGAGAATATCCAATATTCTTTTCCTAGAATCAGTGCTCTTGCTTGTTGAGGGCAATTGAGAGCTTCCTGCTAATTTTGGGGGGCTTATGTTCAAAGCAGCTATAATGCAGTTGTCCAATGAAAAACAATTGAGCCTTCTGCATGTACGTGACTTATGTACTCCAATTATTTTATCACCAGTATAGATACTGCATTTTTGGTTTAGGTCTTGACAATTTTAAACTTTGCACTTCTTAAACATGGTCCCAGTTATCATAGGTAGAACACTGATGCCAGTGTGGTTCTTAGCCCAACTAGGAACTGCTTCAAAGACCTCTTGGGTTCATCTTTTTCACATTTTCCAACCAAATTTCTCCTTTTCAGAAGGTCAGCTGACCCTATCATCTCACTCCTGCTAAGCAGTAGCCCAGCTGGCCATCCTGGATCCCTTTTTTTTTTCCAACCACGCTCTGTCAGTCAGCCCACACAGCTCTTCTGCTGATGATATCATATTTAACTGCGGAGGTGCACAACAATGCTCTTTCCTTTAAAATGGGACCGTTTTATGTTGCAGAGAGGAAACAGGATGATTTCCTGTGTGAGACTTGCTGAGGATTAATGGGTCTGTCAAGATACATAATTGGTGGCTTAGAAGGGCTGACGCATGAAAGGACAGCAGTGCTTATGTGAACCACCTTCAGGCTTAGAACTATTCCTGTAGTTCAGTCCCAGAGAGCTGAATGAATATGAACTCAGAATTCAATTACTTCCTCGCCAGCCCCAGCACAGATCCGTCTACATGCCAGGAGAAACCATTGCTGAGCAAGAACATAATGCTGCTCTTGTGGCAACCCCATAAGCAGGATAGCTGTCCTCCAAATCCTGCATGTTTGGCTGGAACTCTTCAAAGATTGCTGTTTACCACATGAAAAACCTGTACTATTCACCAGTATGTCACACAGTATTTTTGAAAGCTCTTATCATATTTACTAGAGACTTGAGGGCAGAACTTGAGGTTCCCCATGGACTGACAGAAGAAACTTCACTTCAGTAGGCCAGAAGCAGACCCTTGGGAATTTCCAGGGTGAAAAGACAAAGGCTAAAGCAGGACGGATACTTCTGAGTTTTTTATCTTCAGGAAGCAGTGTCTTGGGGGGTGGTCAAATCTTTACTTAGGCCCAATTTCCTATTTACCTGTCTTTGGATGGAGGAGAAAAAAAAAAAAAAAAAATCAAAGAAAATGGTCTACAGATGCATAATAGCCTTTCCTGCAATGACTGTATATTTTTCAGTTTACCCATTGAAGGAAAAGCTGTAGATTGCCTTTGTAGCATTGGAGGAGATCTATAATGTCTATGTCATGCTTTTGGCTGTAGCACATAGTGAGCAGAGATAGTCATAGTTTATTTTGCAGCCATACCTCTTCAGTAGGCTGCAGGAAAGGGAGAGGTGTCCTGCTTTTGAATTTTGCTCTATACATGCTATACCTCTGACTTGGCCAGTATGGTAAATGAGGCAAAAGCCTTTCAGTGAAAAGGAATCTTCTATGTTTTGTGAATGTTTAATGGTGTTTCATTTAAGCAGTCTCCTTTCTCTGATTCTTTTGTTTGATTAATTCCTTTTTTTGCATCCTTCCTTGGCTTCCCTGTTTGTATGAAAGCTCAGGTAGCTTTTCTTTTCTGGGAGACTTGCCAGGGAAAATCTATAAGCCAGTGGTTTGAACAGTGCAACTACAGTCTGGGTATGTCTTTCTCAGGGGAACTGAAAAAATGAAGGACACTGGCACAGTGAAACCTACCCAGCCTGGTCCTTCCAGTCTGGGATGTGACTTGTCAGCCCCAAAGGTTACACCCTATATTTTGGCTGCAGGTACCTCCTATGGCTTGCAGTAGGAATTACCCATAGCATAAAACAGGACCTCAAAAAGTTGTTGGTAATGAATATTTTATATGAAACCACTGTCCAGATGTAAAGATTTCTGTTTTCCTGAGGTGGGCTATTGAACCTCAGAAGTACTGCATTGGATCTGTTTTTGACTATCCTTTCACCCTGAATTTTACTTATATTTCTCCCTGCAGTGCTGACAGGATAATAATGTTGTAAAACTGTCGTATCTGGTTAGGGAGAGGGGCAGGAGGAGGAGGAGGAAATGAGGAACTCTCTCCTGAACTAACCTAAGCTCTATTCTATAAACAAATGAACACAGGAAACTCTGGTGAGTGGGCCACAGTCTCCCACAGTTGCAGAGGGATGTGTCTTGTCTTTTTCTGTGTACCCAGTGCTCTCATCAACTTCAGTGAACCCCAGAGACCCTGACACATGAAGATTTAGAAAGTTGGTGCTAATGCAACCTTTCATCTACTGTCTTTTTTCCTTCCAGAGTCAGTGGGGGACTTGGATGTCCAAGAACATCTGTTCATTTGTAAACATTGGGGTATTTACCTTTTCTAACATCTCAAGTTGCTCATTTGTATTCCAGCAGGTTCCTAGGATCTCACTAGATGACCTCTGGGACTTGGATTATGATGGAGATTATAGGGTCAGCTGACCTTCTGAAAAGGAAAAATTTGGTTGGACAATTTGAAAAAGCCTAAAATAAGCAAGATGGGACAATAGCAATTTTAAATTTTTATTTTGTTTAAATAAAGAAAAATATCTGTGATTAATGATTAAATCGATGAGAGTTATATAATTGTTATTTGCTATGTGCTAATTTGAAAATAAGATGGAAGTTTACAAGCTACCAAAACAAAGCCTCAGGTTTTGTGGTAATTGCCCACACATTGTAAATGAGATGCACTTTATTTCAATGCTGCAAAGCAAGCATTATAGTGAAAAACTTTTCTCTTCCTGACAACGAAAAGAATAAGCAAAAAGTATCAGAATCCTTTTTTTCTACTCTTTCCCATTTTAGGACTTAAAGTCTATTGCCTGCTAGTATGACCTTTTTGCTCTGTAGTTGGGTGGGACTTTTCCATGAAGTGTAGTGTGATTCAAAGCCTATTTTTGGTCCCACTAATCTTGAAAATGCGACTTATGACAAAGACCCCAAGCTTGCTTGCCAGATCCATGCTTTTGCAGGCAGTCCAAATTCAGTCCCTCTGAGCTCTGTTCCTGGGCTCCCTTTTAGGCAGGTACCAGTTCGGGTTGTGTAATGTTAGCAGCAAGACTCCCTATCTGAGAACCACTTCATTGTTTTGATGGATTTTTTTTTTTTTTTTTTTTTGTGCATGTGTATTCATAGAAAGCATGAGCACAGCATATCTGCTCTTATTGTTCTGCCTTTCTTCTTTACCCCCCCAGCTCCCCTCCTGTTATGGTTGGGAACCCCTTTATGGCAGCTCCTTTGTCTTTGCAGATGTAGTAGGGTTACACAGTAAAATGAAATGCTTCTGTTGTCAGGGAGCCAGCCCAGCTGGGTAGGATCAAGCATAAAAATGTCCTGCTTATATCATCCTCAGGCTGAAGAATTACATTCAGGTGTTGCACACCAGTTTTGAATAAATTGGAGTGCATAGTGGGAAAGATCTCTTAAGTATCTGGTATCTATTGTTCTTCTCTGTTTTCTGCTTCTTGGTTTATTTCCTTTCCCCCACATTTCATTTTGTTGAGACTGAATTGTATGCCTGAAGTCTGACCAGATGAAGAGGAGTCCTCAAGGAAGTGAGGGAGTTTTCTCTTCTTTCAATACTTTTTTTCCCTACTTTCCTAAGGATTCTTTCTGTAGCCCCAGAAGAGTAGGACTGTGGTCATAAGGCACACAATCCTTATGAGTCTCTGTTGAACCTCTTCTGGGCAAACCAAATATTTGGCCGGGATGTCAGCTGAGTCCTGAGGAGTCAAGTTATACTGGGCTCTCAGTTGGAACTTAAAGGAGAGCATGAGAAGGAATAGTGTAGGGGAGCAAGGTTTCTGCAAATGCTTGCTGAATATTAATGAAGACCTAGGGAATGCAAAGAGTTATGAGGCCAAGACTTTTTCAGAAGGATGGAAACATTCCTTCTTGGAACAGAAACTTGAAGATTTGCAGGGGAATGATAGAGGCTGCTCCCACATTTCATTCTTCCAAATAGCTTCTTTTTTCCTCCATGTTCAGATTATTTTTTTGTTTTACCTACTCAGATTATTTCTGCCAGGACATGAACTACAAATTATGTAGTTTAAAACAGCAACCAAAACAATATATCTATTGGAGAGATAAGGTTCTGTATACCAAGCGCTTTTTAGAACATAGGTAGCCAGTTCAGCCTCCAACATCAAGGAGGCTGAAACTCATCTGTACTCTTAGATATGTTCCATATATACTCCTAGGTGAAAGTACCATGATAATGAGTAACATATGATGCCAAGTAGGCCTCCAGCTCTGGGCACTGCAACTTTTTTTGACACCTAGAGAGGTGAGTTGTCTGCTGGATTCTTTGATTTAGGAATCGTATATTCCCTGTGAGGATGAGAGTTCTTAAGGCTTTAGACTGAAAAAACAAAAAAGAAAATCAGGATAGTATTTCAAGTGTTACTGTGCATTAGGCAAAGACTGAGATCTTGGCACAGAATCATACTTGCAGATCTATGGCTCTTTCAACCCTACTGCTAGTCAACAGGCTTGGGAGATCATTGATATTTTTTAAGTCAGGGCCATTAAGGAGGCTCTTTTACATATAATACTGTACAGCCACTAAAGCTGGGAAGTAAATAATGAGTACTGCTGGAAGTAAGGGATTTTGAGGCTGTTTTACTGCCCCCACTTTCCTGTGGGGTGTGGACTATTACCGTGACAACTTAAGTTAAAAACAGTCACATCCAGCCATATCTTCTGGCAACTGCGGTGGAAATTATGTGAACCACTAATTCACATGGTGGGGTACAATTCAGTGGTGAGGTACAATTTCTGACAGTGTAACAGAGAATCAAAATGTTTAGAGTAGTTTTGGCTATGACTTTTGTATTTTGCATGTTCCTGGGGAAATCTTCTCTTTTAGGTTCGCTTTTTACCTGGGGGATATTTTTACATGCTTAATTTATTTTAAAAAGTCTGAATGTGTAGGGTCTACTTTGTCTCCTTGCTGTTGGTGCAGTACTGGTCCCAAATGGCAAGAGCAAAGACATGAAATATTGTATTTGCTAAACAAAACTGACACATTCGTACTTTCACACAAGGAAGCAGCGGCATTTCCTATGCTCCTGAGAGTTTAAAATGATCCACTTTATTGAGTGATATAATGACAGCACTAGCTGAGCAGAGCAGTAATTATTATCTCTAGAAGACACCAGAGAACAGTGTTTTAAAAGGAAAAAGAGTGTTTTCATGTATTTATTTAAATTCTGATATCAGCAGTTCAGGATTTGTCAGGCGTAACTAAAAATAGAAATTGTAGTCAGTTGTGTTTCAGGGGACAGATTGTGTGGAGGCCTCTTGGAGTCAATGGGGTGGGATACAGCCCAGGATTTTTCTGTCCATTGGTTCCAGTGCATTGGGAAAGCTGGCACAGCTCAGCATATGTATGATGAAAATCATGTAGAAGGGACTGTATTTAACTTGTATTCAGGCTGTTTGGTAGGGATAGGCAGTCGAGTTGACTCAATTTTTCCCCCTAAGATTTTTGTGAACACAGGTGGTCTGACTGCTGCTTGCTCTCAGTTTGTCTGTATATGGCACTGTGAAAGTTAAGAAAAAGTTGAAGAAAATTGAGATGCTGCAAACTTCTTGGAATGTGTACTGGTTTATGTGAGGAGGTATAAAGGTGTGTAAACTTTGCTTAGAAGGACTATTCTTCAATATTTTGTGATGCTGACAAAGTAATAAGTGCAGGCAAAATAGTAGCAACCATAAGAGTAGACATGGCCATTAATCTCTTTCCTTGTAATTGCAAACAAACAAAATAAAAAATATGAGGCATGATAAGGTTAGAAGACTTGAGTTCATCCTTTATCTCAAAGGTATTGCTGCATGTCTGAGGTTTTCTTCTTTCTCACTACATTGTGAGCATCCTCACAGAGGGTACTGACTGTGGAACAGGACAGCACTTTGCAGAATTCCACTCTTTGAGTGGTAACCCTACAGAGCTGGCTGTGCAATCTTTCTTGATACTGTTGGACCACAAGCATATTTATTATATAAATAAATACTAAATTTGGTATTTTTCTGGGAATACGAGGTCCCTTTAAGACCTTGTGTTAGTAGAATGTGACATAATGAGCAAACTTCTACATTATTTTCTCAACAAAACCAACAAAAATGCCTAGAAAATTATACTGGTCAGATTCTAGTTTGTGTAATTGGCCTTCTGAATGACTTTTCCTAGAGCTAAACCAGTTCACTGTAAGTCAGTACTTGGCTTGGCCTTAGCATGTCCTGTGTTACTCAGACATTCCTTCCTAAATTCAGCCAGTTGGCATTCTGCCCATTTTGGTTATTTTTGCCCTTTGTCCCTAAAGACTTTTCTGAGAGCCAAGGTCCAGGTGTATTCTTGGGTGACAGTTGCATGTCAGATCTTAAGGGCAGCTTTAAATTCCAAACAGGAAAAATGGAGTGCTGGCTGCTCCTTTCCCACTGTCGAAATTCTCCTACTTGATGACACAATTCCTTCATGTCCTAGATTTACACTTCATTAGAAACTGAAACCTACTCTCAGGTTTTCAAGAGCTTGTTAGCTCTCAAAGCACCAAGAGTGCTGCCTAATTTGCAAGTGGGAAGGCTTGGGGAAGGCAGTATGACATGAAGTTACTTTTATCCAGCTTTTCAGGTTGTCATGGTTTGAATACTGGCCAAATGCCAGGTATCCACAAATGTTGTTCACTTACCCTCTCCTGCTACAGTTGGGCAAAGGAGAGGGAAAGAAAATTAACGAAGGGCTCATGAGTTGAAATAAGGACTGGGAGAAAAGCAGTCTAAGGGCAAAACTGGTTTAAATTTAAAGGTATAAAGTAAATTTATTATTAACAAAGTCAGAGGAGGATAATGAGAAGTAAAAAAAGCCTTTAAAACACTTTTTTCCCCTCAGCCCCTCCCTCTTTCCCACTGAAAGTGCAGGGAGACAGGGCATGGGGGTCTTGGTCAGTTTGCCACTGAAGATCTTTTTCTGTTCGCTCAGGGAGAGGAGTCTTTTCTCTACTATGCCATGGGGTCCCTCCCATAGGCAAACAGCCTACCCAAAACCGTTGTGGTGTCGGTCACTCGTCTACAGGGCGCAGTCCTCTAAAGATAGGCTGCTCTAGTTGGGAAGCAAGGGCCGTCTCTCTCTATCTCTGGAAGCAGGAGTCCTCTCTCTCCATTCAGGTCTCCCCCAAGATCACAGCTTTCTCTAACATCTACCTGCTCTGGCGTGAACACTTTTTCCAGGGGTGTAAATGGATTTTTGCATCCACCATGGACTTGCATGCACAAGGGGACAGTTTGTTTCACCATAGTCCTCACCACAGCTTGCAGAGGAATCTCAGCTCCAACGCTTGAAGCACCTCCTTCCCTCTCTTTCTGTTCTACCGACTTTGGTGCTGCCACGTTGTTTTCCCTCACATGTCCTCACTTCCTCCTCTTCTCTGACCAGAAAAAACCTGTTGCTTGTACAAGCCATCCTCAACAAGTTCCACTAATTCAAAGATTCTTGCAAGATTCTGCAGTGCCGAGAAGTTGATCTCATCTAGGTTCCTTGTCGGGGAACTGCTTGTCATGCTTCTCCCCCATCAGGCGGCCCCACCACCATCGCACGGGCAGGGGCGGCTGCCATGGTGCTGGTGCTATTTAATGCCTCTCCTCACACAGGGTGCTGGGAAGGGCAAGCCACCACTCCTGCCCTTTTCACCCCCTGGGCAGCTGGCTAAGGGTGGCCAGGCAGGCAAGGCTCTTTGTGGGCCGCACTGAGATGGTGGTGGCCATGGCTGTGCATTGTGGCACGTCACGCCAGGGATGGCTCCCGGCAGCAGCAGCGCTTTTCCACTCCTGGGAAAAATATTGCATGCATGCTGTTTTGATTTCCTTCTTAAATATGTCATCACAGAGGCATTATCAACCTCTCTAATTGGGTCAGCTGCATGTCCATCTTCCAAGCCATCAGGGATTGGCTCTATTGGACATGGTGTACTTCCAGAAGCTTCTCATGGAAGCTACCCCTGTGACCCCCCCGCTACCAAAAACCAGTCTGTGTCAAACCAACACATAAGTGAAGGTAAATAATGTGACCAGGACTTCAGGAGAAAGAAGAAAAAGAAGGGGAAAGAAAGCTTTGGCATAGAAATAAAATTTCAGTAAATAGCAGTGATGCTAATTTCTGGCAAAACAGAGTTAAGTCAGTATGGAAACAATTAACGCTGCTGTATCTATGAAACAGAAGTAAAGATAGCTGATGCTTCAGGATAAAGTTCTCCATCAAACACTGGTTTATTTTTTTAGCATTCACAGTGCTGTGTGGCGAGACTATTTCTGATATCTTGTGACAAGCATAATGAGAAAATGCAGGGCCAAACCCAGACCTGGCACTGGACAGCTCATACACAGCTCTGAATTTGGACTCTAATGTAACACATATGAAGGCATAAGCCTTTCCTGAAGGAACACAGATTCCACCTCAACCCCTGGCCCTTACTGAGGTTATTGCCTACATTCAGATTTATTGATAAAGCACTGCTGAAACGTTGTCTCCTCTTTTAAAAATTGCCCTACAAATGATATGTTGAAAAATCTGAGGTTCCCATATTGTGTGGACTGTTTTTTATTGTGTGAACATCCTAGTTTTGCTAATTAAGTGACCAAATGCTTTGCAGCCAGCTGGTATTGATTCTTTACAGTTTTGTTATATATCAGATGCAGATATTGTATTCCACTTCCCATTAATCTGATTGACAATACAGCATTCACATTGAGACGTCTGCTTTGTGAAAACTGGCTGCTGCTCAGAATTATTTTGTATTATTAACTCCTGTACATTGCTCCTGCTGTTTGATCAGCCTGTTTCTCTTTGGCCTAAGCCATATGTGTTTTCAAAACTAATACTTATACACCTTTCACGGCCTTTGATTGTTGTACAAAAGATGATAAATCTCTACGGGATCTAACTATATCCTGGAGCATACAACCTAATGAGAAAAATAAGCTCAAAACACCAAAGCATGTGGTGTTCTGATATTCTACCTCCTAGCTTCCACATTCAAACAAAAATATAAAAGGATCTGCTGTGATGAAGCATTAGCTGCATGAATAGCGAATCTAACTCCTATATTCCAAATAGACTCTGTATTTACAAGGGCACTTCCATTGCTTCTGGATTTCTCATCAGTTCTTTGTACACTTTCTGTAGGTGGTAAATACTCCACTCTCTTTGTGAGAGGAGAAAGAATGATGTTTCGAGGCCTTTTTTGGAGTTACTTTTTAAGGTTCTCAAATTCTTTTTGCCTGCTATGTCTGTGGAAGAATTAAGGGGAAGGAACTTTATTTGTTTTTTGAGTTGTAAATAAGTGCTGGATTTGCACAACAGTGAATATATCCCATAATCTTTTGAACCCTGCCATAGCTATGATGTAAGGAATGACTTAAGGGTAGAAAAGGGAGACAATCCATGTGTGACTTGAAAAATTGCTATTTCCTCCCTTCCCTAAATCTCCAACCTATCTGGAAATGAAGATGGCAGTGTATCTCTGTGCCTTTTACATTTGGACTTGTGCCAGCTGAGTTCTCAAATGGTAGGTGGCTACCATCTGACGGCTGCAAATGAGCAACCGTGAGACTGGGGAGGAGCCACAAGTGTAAAGGTACAGCCACAGGAGCAAATGCAAGGACACCACCACCAAAATTACAGCATCAAGGATAAACCTGTTCTGTCAGTTGTTTGGGAAGACAGAGTGTAGGTCTAGGAGGTTATATTAAGCTGGGTCTTTCTGTGGCATCAGCAGGAGTCTGCTTTGGCCAAGGGAAAAAGGGTGAAAGCCTTGCTCCTGTTCAGAGTGGAGGTGCTTCATCTCACTATTCCTCATTGGTTTTTAATCCTTATCCCCAAGACAAAGCACTAAATGATGCCTCTCTTGGGAAGAGGATAGTTGAACAATGATGAGGAAAAATTACCCTGTTCATGTTCAAACTGACTGTAAGAGGTTTCCTTCCCTGAAAAAGAGACCAATGTTTCTTTTTGCTATTTTGGGGGGATTTTTTGTTGTTGTTTTGTTAGCTTTTTTAGCCAACTAAACCAGTTTTAGTCTGTCATAGATTCTGTTGGGTTTCGGTGCGTTGATATGATAAACATTATTTTAGTCATGATAAATATTCACAGGTTCATGAACAGTAGACAGAAGAAGCTCTGACTTGACTTTTTTTTTTCTGTAAACCTAATATCAGACTCTCTGTGCAGATACTACACCTTTCTTAGAAAATGATGGTATTAAAATTGACCAATAAGATACAATTTTCTTGTCCATTGTGAACCAAGAAAAAGTACTTCTTAATGCAGATCTGGTAAGTATGTTAAATCTGATACAAAAGGCTTTCCTGGCACAGATAAAAAAAATATTTTGGTGGTGCATTTGTGTGTAAGCTGTTTGAACAAGATGTTTTTTATTTAGAAACTGTTTCTGCCCAAAGAATTTTGTAACTGCAGTAAAACAATCATGCCCATCCATCTTGAACCAGACAATCATATTTAAATTTTGGTGGTGGAAATGCTTTAAACTCCTAGCTTAAAACAATTTGATTTTCTGAGTGAAGCTCTGAATGAGAAGCTGTGAACCTTGGTTACTCCTGCATGGGCAGATGCCAGCCGGGAAATAAATAACTTCTAGGTAGTCTTAGTGCCTAACATACTACATGAGTACCTTCTGTCCTTTGCTATATTTATCCTCACCTCA
This sequence comes from Serinus canaria, assembly GCF_022539315.1. Lineage (NCBI taxonomy): Eukaryota > Metazoa > Chordata > Aves > Passeriformes > Fringillidae > Serinus > Serinus canaria. The sequence continues at coordinate 16,771,956 of NC_066316.1, read as the reverse complement.
CCCCTATGAAAGGATATATCCCCACTTGTGCAGTTGGGGGTTACATTTCAGAAAAGCCAAGTAATACACAACTGAGTAACAAGTCTCTATGGGAAATCCCAGTTAAACCTGTTTCTCCAGAGCCCTGAGCTACTTCTGCACTCAGACCTGTCCAAATCACTAGAGATCAAAACCAAAAACTTATTAAAAGATAATAGGATGGTACTTAGCATCTTTGGCATTAAGAAGCTCCTACTATGCCTGGTGGCTGCAAAAATATGTCAACTGGGTAGTTATATTACGAAAGAGATTACTCCCTGATTTAAGAAAAGTAGAGAATGCCAGATCCCTTTTTCCAGGCCTAGCCATAATCAAATTCCTTTCTTTACTGTTTTTTGTAACCCCAGTAATTGAGATCACACAAAATGTTACCATGAGCTGAAGTCAGTGTCAATTAAAAATCCCATTTATATTCCCTGTGAAAACACATGGCCTTCAAAAGTGTTTGATTTTTATTGGACCTTCTCATCTGTTTGTTATTTAAAGTGCAGGCCATGTTCCATATTTCTATCAAATGCTGCCTCATATGGAAATCTGGTAAATGAGCTTGCAAAGTAACTTATTTGAAGTTATAAATAATCTAATACTTGCCTAAAGTTGACCCCTCTACACAATAATATACAAATTACTGTCTGAAGCTGAGGGACATACAGTTCTCTAGAACTGCCTTGTTAGTTAAAGGCAGGGCTGCACTTGTACACTTACAGCACTTGTATTTATTTCCATGGTGCAGATCAGGCCTAGGGGCAGGGAGGATTTGGAGGAGGAAGCAGGGCAGAATCTGTAACACCCGCAGCCTTTTTAGGCACAAGAATTGACTCTGCTGTCATTCCCAAGTACCCTCTCGCTTATTTATTTTCAAAAACCCTGGTGAGTAGGCAAATGCTTTTTTGCTGTCACATTTGTTCCTTCAATGTCCATTCACATTAAAGTCTGGTCTCATGTTTCCTGTTATGATGGGGAAGTGTTTGGGAATCTACTGGTTTTGGGTGGTTGGAGGATGGACGGGGGTCCCCATAGCGTGCCAGGGCCACCCCTGAGACTTGAAAATAATTTTGGAGGGATTCAGCTGTCAAGGTGCTACTCATTCAGTGAGTTATCACGTACAGACAAAGTCTTGTATGCATTTTCATTTTTTTGGGTGGACAGAATGGATCAGCCTCAGCCATTCTGCATCTCTTTAACAAGGCAATCCATGTCAGATTTATGCTTCCTCTCACTCATCTGGGACTCAGACTTTTGCAATGTGAGGTTCAGCAGGTTGTAGCAACAATTTTTTATACTTTTTACCTTACCTGAAAAATTAGGATGGTCCTACACAGCCTGTGTTGGTTTTCTTAGTATCTTATTCCATACTTTATACTTAATTTTGGTGTTAGCAGTTAGCTTTATACTGCTGTGAAGAAGTAGTATAAAGCCTGGCCTTGGAGTCAGATTCAAACCATCCCAGGCACCTACTTAATTCCTTAAGTAGGGCTGGTTTGGTGTTCTTCCACCAGTAAACCCGATAGATGAGAGCCTGGGCTCAGTTCCGTGCTTCTGGAGCAGTTCTGCTGAGCCAAGTAGCCCAGGTTGCCTGGGCTTAGATCTGCAAATTTGTTAAAGGTCCTTGGGTGCCCCCATCGTCCCATTCCTCTAGTCTGCCAAGGGACCACAATTCATCAGCATCATGGGCAGGTGAGCTTGAAATTGGGGTAGAATTTCAAAGTGCTTATCAGTAAGCACTGGACATTAGCTGTAAGATAATCAGAGCTCTTTGGATGTCAGGTCACTTCCAGAACTGACCAGCTGAGATACACCAAAGATGTAACAAACAGGAGAGTCTGAGTGGAAAGATGCTGCTAAGTTTTCAACAGAGTTGCAAAATCTTGTTTCTGAAATCTTTCCGTGTGAATTCTTATCATTGTGGCACTACACTTGGTTGAGCTCCTTTTGCTCTTAGGCACCTGTCTCATGCTGATTACATTTTTAACAGATTAGTTGAAGGACCTAAACATTTTTGGAGGTTATTAGCACGTGAAATTAAAGTGTATTGTTATATCCTCTCTTAGAAAGAGAGGACTCTTCTATCATGAAGCTCTCGAGCAGAGTTTTTTTTCCTTTTCTTCTAATCAACTTCAGATATAAAGTACTGTCAGTGAATGACCTTATCTACTAATTAAATTGAGACTTGAATGACCAGGGTAGCACTCCAGTTATCATTATGCTTCCACTTGATGGATTATATTTCAAGTTATTCTAGTTTCCTAATGGCAATCAGGTTAGTGGAACCTTGATATTACCAATGTGTATCCCTTTGCTTAGCTCAAATAGGTGCCCACATGGAGTTCAGCAAACATTTTACTTATTGGTTTTTTTTTTTTTTTTTTTTTGCACACAGCTAGCACTTAGAGGAGTGGGAGAAACCACAAATCACATAAGATAAAATGCCAATGACCTGGTTCCCAACAGCAGACACCAATGTTTTATATGCTAAGAGAACCAGATATTCACATAATGAAACATGTCCTCTCCTGTTGTGAGGGATTTTTTTTAATACAACTTAAAGTGAGTAAGTTTTCTTAGATAATATTTTTGGGAAGCAGATCTGTGCATGTAATTCAGCATTTTATGTTGTGCATGATAACAAAGATACTAAAAGATTAGAATTCTTTCTAAATTCGTATTTTCAAAGCTACAGGTGGTCTGCAAACGCAGTGTTGTACATTTGGTAAGATTTATATGAAAATTTTGCACACTTACTCATATCTCCATGTTGGGGTTTAGGAGTTCTCCTTTGGTTTCTTTCTCCTAGAGAATTTTCTCCCATTTTTTGTTGCGGAGAGACAATAGTGGCGAGGTACTTAGGAGAGACAAAAGAAGTTTTCTTAATTTCAAAGTTATAATAATTTGGAGGGAAGGGGGTTATATTTTCCATTCCGAGTGAGGCTCCTGCTTTTTTTAGCAGATACCTGTCCTTCAAACTAAGACACCCCAAAATACAAAAAGCTTTAATTTGATATTTACAAATATCACATCTATGTTTTGGTTAATTATTTTCACTTTATTCTCTGAAATAGTTAAGATTAGAAGTCATTTGACCTTCCTTAATTTTAGGTGTAATCACAAAACCTCCAAGACAGGAGTTTTACAAAATAGCAGAAGACATCACAAGTTTTGTAATAACAAAAACAAGAATTGACCGCAATTACTTTCTTTAACCCAGTGGGAATAAGTTAAACCCATATGTTTGTAACATAGATAAGTCACAAAGGTAGGTGAACAGGCAGAGAAGTTGCTCAGCTCTTTGTCAGTCACCTGGCACTCTGGGAATCCTGGCTGTTAAACACAGCAACCTCCATCTATAGATGGGGAGTTATAACTAATTACCCATGACATTGATAAATTTCTTTTATGATCTTCTCTTAATCCAGTGGTACATCTGTATCAAGTCCTCCATTCACTCTTCCAACATGAAGAGTCTATTTACAGACTTAGATTCATGTTTCATTTGAAAAAAGAATTGTCCCCAGGAAAATGTGAGCTCTAGTTCTGCACTTGCACTGGGCTTTATCAGACATTACATAAGAGCTTTGCTCATATTGGCCTCCTGCTCCTGGCTTTTTAGATCATTCTTTGTATTATGTTTCTAGTGCATGTTGACAATTTATTTTAACAGCTTTCTAAATGCCAACATGCAGGAAGGCTGACCTTATAGGATCATAATTAGAATTATTTATATACTGTAAAAATGTAACTGATCCAGAATTACTGGAAAATGTGAGATTTAATTTTTTTTTTAAGAATTAGTTTTGCTGGAATGGAATTAAGTAAAAGTCTTAATTATTTTTCAACTTTTGCCTTATGTTAACCTTTTCCGACTTGATCATGTCATTGCTTTAACCATATGTAAAGTTCCCTTTGGCAGCAATAGCTAGCTTCTTTATTGCTTTGTTTCAATGGGTTGCTTTTCCAAAGCCTCAAAGTTTTAATAAATTTTGTTAACAGGCTTAAAAACTTGTGTGAATAATGTCTTCAGGTTACTGAAGCTTCTGTAGACTTCCATCCTGATATCTATGAAATAAATAGAGCCTCCATCCTTGTTGTGACACCATTTATACTATTAACCACTGCAGCCTGGCCTGCCTGAGAGGTAAATGTGATCATTGATGAGCAATTAGAAAACAATTTTATGGAGATCTGGTCTTTATGTAGCAGGCTGTTGCGGCAGAGAAGCAGCTTATTTTCTGAAGGTCAGAATGTGGCATGAGGAGATGATCTCACACTGAGAAGGAGAAGGAAGTACAATTTTAATGAATGTATTTTGGTGGTGTGGAAAAGAGAAGAGGCAAAAGGCTCTTTTTTGGTGATGCAAGTTTGATCACACTTGACCACAGATATTTTGATGCCTGAAAGCTGTTCACAGGCAGTTTTATTTTTATTTGCATATATACATATATATATATATATATATAAAGACTGCTGAGCCTGAGTTTCAAGGAAAGGCAATGTTTTGATGTAACACAATATGGTGCATATACTTCTGTGCATATACTTATGTGTGTTCCAATATATGCAACAAATACATGAGAGAAACAAAAAAATTCCTCCAGGCTGCTAGTTAAATAATTTGATTCATTTTAAAGTTAAACAACTATGGAAATACTAAGAGAAGAACATTGTGAGTGGTCATTTTTGCTCCAGAAATTAAAACCCATTAAAATAGTATCAAAGCTTGCCTTTTTACTCTGGACAGAAGTGGAAAGGACAGGTTCAATGCCATGCTCAGGACTGTAGAAGACGAGTAGTGAAATAAGATCAGCCTGTCTTAACTTCAGTTTTGGGTCAAGCCTAGCCTCATCTAGGGACCTCCAGAAACTAAGGAAAATACTGTTATTGAGACATTTAAATATCACGCAAAATGCATGGTGTAAGGACCTTGAGTGGAGATGAAGATAAGGTGTTAAATATTTAAGGTTTGGGTGAAATGCTGAAGCACTCTGTATGGTCTCTCCCTTTCAAAAGGTAAGTTAGCAGTATCATTTACAGCAATAGCAGAGGTTCTCTTTAATCACGTAAATTCCTAACCCTGCTTTTAGTCTTGCCATGGTCTTGGCCTTTTTAAAGTCCCATGACAATTACAATTCTAAGTTCCTCAGAACAATTTGCTCGTTTTCAAGTTTGAATTTTTCAGTTTCTGAATTTTCTCACTTTTAATTTTATAATCTGTCTCCTTAGCTGTGGGTTAGAAGGACTGAAACATCAGGATTTTTTCACAGCATTAGGCTTTTGTGGTAACTTTTCTGCTATTTTATGTCTTCTAGCATCACCTTCTGAGGCTTTTTGGGCACCTTTTAGTACTGTTATTGGGAGATGGGTGGATGTCTGCATGAATCATAGTCCAGGATCTTTTGAGGAGTTATTTTCTGTGATGCAAACCATGAGATTGTTCCTTTTTTTCCACTAAGCTGCTGTACAGGGCTCATACTTAAAGCTTGAACTCAGCCTTCTGAGTGACCTGATGTCTTGTCAGACTGGCCAGTTTGGGTGTTTAAATACAAACACCTATCCTACATCTCAGGACATTTTTAGCATTTGACAATTCATCTGTAAGTGGGCTGGACAAAACCAAAATGTTGTGGTAGCCTAATTCAGAACAAATTATTTGAATCCACTATGTTCTGTAGCAGACAGCAATCCTTTGACTTACATGAACAGAAGAAATGGGACAACTGGGCTGGACACAAAGCATAGAGAGTAGTGCCGGTAAGGAGCCTGACTTCTCTGAAACCAGATCCTCCCCTGACCCAGATTAATTACTCAGGAGTTGCTCCTGCAATCAAATTCCTGCTGTCAGTGTGTCCAGTGCTGCCTGCCAGGCCTGCCAATGAAAATAGAGCAGCTGTAAACCCTGAGAATTATCCCTGTGGCAGGATGTAGTGTCCTATCAAATAATTATCATGTGATAGGGCCCCTAGTGCTTTCCAGCTTCTCTGGTTCCCCATATGAAATATTAATATGCTTTCAACATTTAGGGTTATTATTCTTGTATGCTATACTTTGGGCATATCTTTCTGGGCAGCCATCATATGCTTTATGGAGCCAAAAAACCCTGTACATGAGAACTGATCTTTATGTCTTCCAAGATAGCCTTATAATGAATGCCCTTAGTTGAATCATTATGCTAAATAATCAGCAGTGACTAAATACCCTAATATGGGCCAAAGTAAGCGTAATGCAGTATGTAGTACACAGCTTTTCCCAGAAGAATTGTTTCTTTCATCTCCAGCTCAGTACGTAGAGCTGGGGACCTGCTGGAAGCCTGTCTTGCATGTTAACTTGCCATGAACAGCACACAGCTGCCCCATGCTGCAGTGGGGGCTGGCTCCAGGCTGCTGCGTGGGACAACAGAGACATCCTTAGGATAAGCATGGAAACAAGGGGTTAGATTTACTTAAATGATGCAGTTTTGATAACCAGCAAGATATATTTTTAGGCCCAGTTCCAGGCTTTTAAAAAATCTCACATTTGTTTCTTTTCCAAAATTCTCTGAAGCTCCTCAAGAGGAATGAAGCAGATTTATTTAATTATATTCTCATGCTTGGGCTCCAAAAGTTCACTTCTGAGTTTTCTTCCTTAACAGGGCAAGAAATGCACATTAAAAATGTCACTTTCTGATAATCATCCACTTTCAAGAGCTTGAAAGGAGAGTGCAGAACAAAACAAAACACAACTGTTAGGAGACCTGCAGCGGAACCTGCAGGCTGGCAATATTTTTTATGAATGAATGAGTGAATGAATCCAGGCTTTTCTCAGCATGGAACTTGCTCATGATAGTGATTCCTTGCACATAGGTATTTGGCTGTGCAGGTGTTAGCTCGTGCCAGCTTTTCTGGAAAGCATATTAACTGCCTTGATTTCTGAAATTCCCTGAGGATTACCCAAAGAGAGCTCTTAAAGTGGCGCTGTTTTACTAATTAGTAAGGCCAACTGTTGTCTGGCTGAATTGTCTGCACTAACAACAGGCTCCCTCTGCCTCCTTTCTCCTAATGCTAAGAGAGTACACTGTGATTAAGCTAATATTTCTGGCTTTCCTACACATGGATATATGTGAAGTGTGCTGCATTTTCTAATTGTTTCATTCTAGTCCTGCTCATCCCTGTACATAGGTCTTATTCTGCTGAAAAGGACAGGTCAGCCTAGTTGTCATTGCCTCAGCAGGCATTTTGGGGATGGGCAGCAAAGGACAAATGACAGCTTTAGCCATCATCAACTGTTGCTGTTTAGCTTGGTTACTGATAAGGCCACTCATGAAATGGTAGTTGAGCACCTCAAGGTCAGAGTTGCAACCTCACAGCCTTTTTATTGCATGGAGGAGACAACCCTGCTGGTGGAGAACTGAAGTACACTACGTGTCAAGTGGTTTGCTTGGGGTTAATATACAAAACCAGAAGGCAGAGAAGACACTGAGCAGCTCTCAGGTGCTGGTTAAGAGCCCATCACTCTGCCTTTTCCCCCTGGCTAGGAATATGCCAAGAGGCTTGTCAGTAAAACTAACTTTTCTGAGGGTAGAGGACAAATTTCTCTCTTAGAAACTGTAGCTGTGATTAAACTTCACAAGCGGAAAAAGTAGCTCCTCCTCCCAAAATAGAGAAACCAAAAAACATTGCTCTCTATGGCAAATATCTGACTGAGACATGGACTTTTACCATTTTTTAACACTTCAGTAAGTGGTGAAGTCTTTTTTTGTTTGTTTGGTTGGTTTTTCATAGTGGTATTAGCTACAGGTACTAGGTTGAATGTTGCAAATGAATATATTGCAGAGTAAAGATGATGTAAGCGTATTTTTATTGTGGTGTTAATTTTAAATCTGGCCCTCAAAAATAAACTCTCCCTCATAGAGTCATCCATGGGTGGACACATCTGCCTACACGGCAAGCTGGGTGAAGTCCAGGCTCTGTTATGTGGTGCTGGTACTTTATTGGCTCTTTGTAGCACCATAATTGTAGTGCAAAGGACAGTTTTCTGCCAGAAGGAAAAAAGCAGCACAATGTGCTGAGATGTATGCTGCTGGGTCTCCTTCTGCATATGTACCTGTGTGCATAGGCACAGGGACACAGCTGCAAAAAGACAATTTTACATGAAACAGGACTGGGGCTTGTAGATATACAGTTTGTGGTAATTGGGAGTGGGACTGTGGCTGAGCCTCCTCCACAATGGGCTACAGCTGTGAGAAGCATGTGAACAGCATTGAAAGCAATGAGACATGGAGTGCTGAGGTGCACTGACTAATCACCAAAGGGAACAGAGGGCACACAGGTGCAATGCATGAACATGAGGGATATAAAAGGTTGGGCTAAAGAGCAAGAAGGGTAGATGCTTGAAGGCTTCTGAAGTGGCCTGATGTTACTGTGTATGGGCAGATGCTTGAAGACTTCTGATGCAGTTACTCTGCGTGGGCAAATGCTTACGTTTTCTGAAGTTGTATGGTGATACTCTGTGTATTGTGGCTGTTTCAACTGTGATATGGGCTGTGACAGGGGCTGAGACAGACAACAGAGACTGTGTTGCTGTATTTCACACAAGCACGGATTCCGTACGCACAGTAGGTGTACCTGCAGGAGACCGGGCTGTGTTTGCAACTCTTGTGCCTCTTTGGAGTACCTCTGCTTTGTGCACATGACTCACCCCACCTTCAGCATGGGGGTGATCAGTATCCATGTAGTTTTGGCTATGAAAGGCATTGCAGGTGGGCATGGAGTATGCAAGGAGAGCATTTCCTTCTGCCACAATATTGTGCAGAGCCCTTCATGAGATGCTAATGAAGAATTGTTGAGAACCCTTTGGTGTCTGTATCCTAGAGTTGTTGCCCCTTCTGGTGGTCCATCATGCAGTTTTATAAATCACCTTGAGATCTGGTGATGAAAATGTGTGTATAATTTGAAGGACAGGCATTATTGAGAGTACTGTGGGATTCCTCTCTTGATGATAAAATTCCATATATTATCTCTTTTAGGCTGATGTCCATAAATAGTGGTTGTCCAGACACAAAATTTATCCTAATCTTTATGGCATTGAGGGCAACAGGGCAACCAAAATTATAGCTTTGGCATTGCAACTGAGTTCTGTTGTTTTCCTGGCAGTTTAAACCAGATTGTTAGCAAAAGGGCAGCTTGTTACAGGTTTTGTGTATAAGTTGCTTTTTTTTATTTCTTAATGTTAGTTATGGACATAAAAATGAGAAGCCAAAATATAGGTATTAATTTGACTGACAGTAATGGCCCTGGGAGAAGCCATTTAAATGTTATTTACATATTATTTGAAGCTATAATAAGTGATCATGTCAATCCATTGCACCCCATTGTTATTAAAGGAGTCTGCAACAGTGTAACTCATAATGGTGTTATGCAAATCAAGCACATTTTAAAAACATTTTTGTATGAACACTACTGTACAAGCAAGGTAGCAAAATTTTCAACAGAAAAATGACACAGTCATTTTAAATTTAAAACTCACAATCTGTATGTGCGACAAATATTTCTGCAATGCTCTCTAATAAGGACCAGACTCAGCAAATGCTGAATGCATAAGTCCCTCCTGATTTAAACAAATTTTTCCGTATATAGGATTTTACTAATGTCACCTTGCTGAACTCAGAACAACTGCTGCCCTAGGATGGATAGAAAATGAAAATATATTTTCTCCTTTCTCTGAAGAACTTTGTCCCTTACAACAGCCTTTGGATGTTGAAGTTGGTAAGGCTTGGATGAAAAGGGGTATAGTGTGTGGTTTAAGAAGGAAATTCTGGGAGATTTGAGCATTTTTTTTAGTGGCAGATGACATTTTTCTGTAAATGGTCTCTGAGTATGCAGTTCTACAGCAGTAAATACACAGCTGAGTGATAAGCTCAGCTGGCTATATGGTTTTGGAGCAAATGACTGTGCACCAAGGCAAGTGCTCAGCTTCCTCACTAAGACACAGAGTAATAGAGTGATGTTGTCTAAGCTCTTTTGTAAATAGACCTGAGTACAGATACTACAGGATTATGAACACCCTTTCTCTATGCAGAGCACTCAAAAGCCACCTGGCTGGCCAAAATACAGCTTGAGGAAAATCTAGCTCAGAGCTGTATGATCAAAATTAAAAAGGGTGGATGGGTCCTATCTCTGAGCATGTGATGAGAATGAGGCCTCCCAAACATTAAGTGCAACTGCTGCTACTCTTCTGGGTAAATACATCAGTGGTTAAGAAAAAATTAAGCTAAGTTGCTAAGTTGCTGTGCAAGTGTCTCCTAGTAGCCATTGGAACACATGGCTTGTCCAACATGTCCAGTCTGGGGAACGAGACCTTCTTTCTGGAAAATCTCAGTGTGATACTAGAGACATCTTGAAGGAAAAGTGAATTTGCTTTTCAGAAACATCCTCCTAAGGTGCAGGGTAAACATTTTCTTGCAATATTCACATCAGTGTCTGGACAGCAAAGGGCTGAGTGCCACCAGAGGCTGAGGAGGTATTCCAGCCATTCTCTTCCTTTTGCAGTGGGAGCATTAAATGTTTTGTGGCAGCCCACAATACTCTCTTGTAGTATGTCACTTGAAAAATTACCACAGTCATAAAATTGTCATTTAAGGTTTCCTGTGAGTCTGAGAAAAAAGTGCTCTCTGTCAGGCCTATTCCAAGTTTGTTTTTTTATTAATTTTGTGATTTAGAGTTGCTTGGCAGAGATGTACCACCCTATTTCTGCTGCTGTTTCCCCTTCTTTTTTATGAGCACACATTCACACATGTATGTGACTGATGAAAAAAGTGCAGAGAATAGCCTTGCTGGCCTAGACAACATCCTGTCAGCATCCTTTGAAGCCAAACTTGCCTAGATTTTTCTTTTTTTTTTTTTTTTGGTTGTGTAGAGTCCTAAAACATTGAAGAAAGTAAAGCTAAAAATGTATTTTAACTAAGTGAGGCTACGTTCTTTCATTGCAGCCATCCCATGAGGTTTGGCCAGGTCCATCAGGACAGGTTTATAGAGGGATTCCTGAAACTGGCTGCCAAAAAAAAAAGTGGCTTAGGAGTGTCAAGAAAGATCTGGATAAAGCTGCTATGGTATGTCATCTACATATTCTGCAGGGCACTGGTATGATGAGGAGACTGCAGGGTTCAATATGGACACCTTCTGCTGTCTTGCACTGACTCTAAACATTCACTTCTCAGACTAAATTTCTGTGCCTTGGGGAGCCTGCAGCCCCTTCCGGATGTACTGATGTAACTTCCAGTTGTGTTGCTGATGGAGATCATGCATACTTTGGATTTTGTGAGTATTTGACTTTAAAATACACCTGGCTCTGTTTTGCTCTCTAATGAAGCTTGACTGCTTAGAAAAAAACTGTAACCAAAATGCATTGTACATAAAAAGACACCTCCAAAAAATACCACCCAAAATCTAACAAAACCAATCCCAATCTCAACCCCCTTATTGGACACTGCTTTTGAATTTCTTCCTGCCCTTATTAGCTCCTTTCGATTTCCGGTCCTGGTCTGCCAAAAGATTTGGATTTCCATCAAGAAGAAGAGCATTAATACTCAGATAAACAAATGCAACAGGCAACTAAGCTGCTGTGAACTAATGGCAGGACACTTGAAATTGGTGTATTTCAGATAATGGTGTCAGTTTCAGAAAGGCATGCAAACTGTTTTAATCAAATGTTATATTTTACAAAATTCCTGACCATTGGGAAAGAGATTGCATAGGAGAATTTAAAAGACTGGGAGTTTCTAGCTTTATTTCTGCACTGCTGATAAGCAGCAATTTTTGCAGAAGGGGGAGAAATAACTCTCTGCAATAAAACCATTTTCATAATATGGGAATGAGTTATTGCTTGAGGTGAGGCACAGTTTCTAATGGCTGCCTGAACTTTCATCTCCATCTTTCATGGGCTAGTCAGACATTTTTATAGTGATGACGCAAAAAGAGAGCATTTACGTTGCTTCCATTCTCCACCTGTCAACAGTTAGGTTAAAGTGCCACTACAAGAATACTTTTCATCTGATTTCCATTCCAACGTGGTTCATCAATATACAGTATTTGAGCCATGCCAGCTTGCAAGGTCCTTATCACGTATTTTTTATGCACCATTAATGGTTAGCCAATAGGAGGCAAAAGTCTGTCTCTTTGATGTGAAGAGGGTAGTATTTACTTTTATTGTGAACTTTTTGGATGTACCTCCTGTACAATTTTCTGAGCTATCAAGAGTTGGCTTTCAGTAAATAGCATGAAAAGTCAAAATACATTAGGCCTGAGAGGAAGTGAATTTTCATTTGTCTTGTATGAGATACATCCATGAACACCAATAACTGATTAATGGTTTGGGCATTAGGTAGAAGCAAAAGGTGAAACATTGTCATAATCCCTGTTTTACTTACAATTCCTTTCAGCTAATGAATCTAGTTTTATTAGTGGTAGAGACCACAAAAAGTTTATTTAGTAAAGAAATTTGGAGACCTTAGTGAAAAAGCTTACATTCTTATTCTGTGTGTAGTGCAGTTGTAAGGTTGGACAGGGTAGATGTGTTGGTAACAAACTAAAACAGACTATAGGGTGCATAGATTTCCTCTTCCTATCCTTTGGAAATGCTTGTTTTGTTAGCATCCAGAGAAAGGTAGCTATTACAAGATCAAACTGCAAGGGCAACAATTGTTACCTGTATTTTTGGCATATATTTTCTGGGTTTATAACTAGGATTATTCTTTTGAATTCTGCAGGTTGGCTTTTTTTTTTTTAATCTCTTTGTTTTATTTTTTTTTTTCCCCTGGTTGGTCTTCACCTTTCTTGTACAATAGAACCCAGACCCAGGTACCCCCAAATACATCTTTCCCTGATGGTGAGAAAAGAAAAGCTGTTCCAGACCACTTCAGTGTATCTGTTTTACAAGTCAATGTGTTCCAATAATAATCTCTCTGTACTGAGATAGAGGTGGTTGGGGGATGACAAACTTATTTTAAATTAGAGGAAAAAAGAAAGGAAAAGAAAACCCAAAGAAAGGGAAAAAAAAAAAGAAAAGATGCTGAAGAGGAGGAAAACAATCAGTTTTTAACAGGTTTTTCTTCCAAGTACCTCTGTCCCTTGGGAATGCAATATTGACTTAGACTAAATTTCTTCCAGCTTTCTCTCAGATTTTGAGAGCCTCATTTTTCTCCAGCTAATATAGTGCAGCTCATATACTATATTTTATGGGTGACTGGCTTCCAGAGGAATGTGGGTGTGAAAGACCAGACAACCATGAATCTGAGTTATATGGAGTGATCACTACAGGGGAGGAGGAGTGTTTAGTCCCTTTCTCATCTTAGTCAGAGGCAGCTTTCGCGCTGTGGGAGGGATTGTAAAGATCCAGTGGAGATATTATTTGATTTTGTTTCAAGTTGTTTTCAGTTCATTGCCTGAGATTCCATGCTTCTGGAAACTTTACGTTATGTTTCGATGCTGTTGTCCACTGGAGTAGGTATTATCATACTCTCACTCCATGCCTGGCTTGATCTCTGTGATTAAGTTTTTAGCTGTGGTCTCATGGTCCATGTGCGTGCAGATGGCAGATGGAAAGTACTGTGTCTTGGCTTGACATAAACAAAAGGCTTTTTTTTTTTTTTTTTTTTTGTCTCCAAAGAGTGCATTGTATTGCACTTCTTGCTGTCAGAGTCTCTATATTTGTATAATTAGGATTGTCCAGCTGGTGTATGTGATTCTATTTCAGAATTCTTACACAGCTGATATATATGCCTGAATTTTAACAAAATTAAGAGATCGAATTCAAAATTCCTTGGGCTGTTTTTTATGTCCAGTGTTTTAACTGCCTTTGTCCTGTGATAGGGTGATGCAAAGGATCAAAATACCTTAAAAGTGCATTTATTTGGGAGTTTAAGATGATGAAGTCATGCATTTATCTATAGGTCTGATATTACAACTTTTTCATGCAGCTTGGGAGCCTTCTCTTCCCTCATGCAATCTTTCATTGCTCCTACTAGGCACCAACCAGAGAGCTATTAGAAACAGGAACAAAAAAAAAAAAAGAATTTTTCGCTGGTTTTATTCATATCTACAGCTTTCTGTCTCTTAGTTGTGATTCTTCGGCCCTCTTCTCATATTGTTGTCCACCCTCTGTTACTTCCCAAAATGATGATTAATGAAATACTCTACATCTATTTTTGAGCTCTTGGTTTTTCCTCTTAGTTCTTGATTATTTTAATTCTGCCAGACCCTTTTTCATATCCTTTCCTCGTCTGCCTCTAATTTACAGTATATAATTTTTCCTACTCCAATCCCTCATTTCCATTCCTGTAACGTTCCATGACCTTTCTTGGAGCCTGGGCTAAGCACACAGACCAGTTAAAATGAAAATATACTTTCCAGATTTCAGTAGCCTAATTATTTTATTTTAAATGAAGCTGAGACATCAATCAGATTGTTCTCTAAATCCCAGTCACATCAGCAGCTAAATGAAAATATCAGTTATTCTCTGCCATTCCCAACCTGCTTGCCTTTAAATGGTATTATCACAGCAAATATTAGGAGTTTAGACATGTCCATAGTCTTTTGTTGAAAAGATCTTGCAAACAAGACAAGGAGATGCATCTGAAATCCTAATATCTTGTTAAATAATATTAACAATGGGTCTGGCACATGTGAGCATTTAGACAGGAGGCTGTCAGATCTCAGGAGGTTGAAAGTAAGAAATATTTGAAAGACCAAGAGCAAATCATAGAAATGGGAAGTTAAGAAAAATAAATTTTTTCAGGCTAAGTGGTGAAGGCTCCTGGGGCTGGTTCTCAGTTCTGACACTAGGTCACTTCTCAGCTCCAGCCCAAGATTTCTGAAGAGCTGCACAGGGGTTGAGCAAGAGCAGTAATCATATCCCTGCCTTCCTGAGAGCCTCAGCTTTTGTCAGTCATGAGTGCCCAGAGTTAATAGGGGCTTTAATTAGAGCTGTGGATGCTCAGCTCTGCTGTAAACCAGATCCAACTCAATAAATATGTGACTACATTGGAAATATTTGCCTTTCAGACTCACTTATAAGAGTCCTTCCCTTCTATCTTCTTTCCTGTTAACCATACGAGATACTGCAGAAACTGAAAGTTATATAGCTGAAAAAGCTGTGTTAAGGAGGTGGACAGTCATCATATAATCTGCTTAGAAACTTCTCTGAGCTTTTGAAGGTCCTGTGTTGTTACTCACTGAGGAAGCATATAGTGGATGTTGAAACCTCTTGATTTTAGGCTTCTTATTGAAGGCAAATCTGTGAGTCCTGCTGACTAGTGTGGAGGGATCTTCTTCTAAAGGCTGATTTGTTGACTTTTAGGGGCATTTAGTGGAACAGATTTTTCTGATAATTTTTACAGCTTCCAAACCCTCTTTTGTATCCTTTTCTGGTCTCTCTGCAGTTTGTAGTAGATTACTTCTACTCTGACCTGTTTTGTCTGTAACTGGCAGAACAGAGGAAGCTGTGTGAAGAATTTCAGCACATCAGTACTACCCTCTGTGTGGGGAAAGACAAATTAAATAGGCAAAATGACAGGGGAGGATGCTGTAGAGGATGAATTAATTTGTGGTAAATCAGTTACTGACCACAGTTACGCAGAAGTAGGAGTATAATTGTCCCTCCAGGTCTACTACAGGGTGCTTTTCTTTTCCCCACAGTGGACTGTGCTTTCTCTTCTTATAACTACACACCTTATTGACAGTGAGTACTAGAAGCTAGTCTTACATTAGGGATCAATTAATTTTTTTTCCCCTTGCTGTATTTTAGCTTATCATCGTAATGAAGCAAAAAATCTGGAGTTTCATTACTTCTATTACCCTTTCAATATACTGCTATTTCTATTTTTTCCTCTTTTTTTTTTTCTTCCACTAAACTTCAAGGGGATGAAGGTGCATGAGAGATAACCTTAAGAGCTTTGTCAAACTTCTGTGTAATAATAATAATGAGATTTGCAATGGGCTTCTAAAGGACACAGATCAAAACCACTTACCATAATGACACTACAAAGCAATGAAGATTCAAGTGGTTCTTATTAGATATGAAGTTCTTTCAGAGAATCCACATGTGCCTAATATCCCATTGCTAGAGGAGAGGTGGGCATTGATGCTGTGAAATGTTTATTTCTCTTTTTTGTTTCAAATCCAGGCAAACCTGTTTGGATTTGTGGGACTCCACATGTGAATGGTGCGACTCACCCTCCCCTTAAAGCTTTAAATAAAGGTTCTAGTAAATTTCCATTAAAATAAATAGTAACCACATTTAATGACCAGTTTGTTTGAGTGTTAACAGCCTGTAAGCTAACAAACTCATCATTAACTGGTGATAACTTCTCTTGACTTGTTTAAATAATCCCTTAACATCAGCCCTATTTGTATTAACATGCCCATATAAAATTTCTGTCTGATTATTGCTTTTAATATTTTTTTTGAATATTATATCTTTTTGGTCTGTTCTTCTTTGATTGTTCCACTTTTCACTACTAGAATTGTCTCCTTATTCATTAAGATAGCAGTTTTATTTTATTCTGTATTTTTTTCCAGATTTATCTTAAAATGTCTGCTTGTTCAATGAATTAGGTGACAAATCCCTAGGGACTAATTCAACTATGGAACATAAAACTCACAAATCAGTGGAGCTGTGGGCTACATCCTGATTATGTGCAGAATTCAAATGAGCTTGGGGAACCCATTTCTGTGCTGTTAGAGAAAGCAGAAATCATGTCCCCAGTGTTGCAAAAATGCCAGTGCCTTTCTGCAAGTCCAACAGAATGATTTATGCATAAACTTGCATCACATTTGCAGATCCAGAATGTGCTGGAGTCCTAATTTGGCTGTAGCATTTGTTTTATGCCACAAACTGTCTTGGCTTCATCCTGTGGAAGAAGGATGAGAGTCAGTTCAGTTCAAATAAAATACTAAATTTTGGTCAACACTCAGATTAAAGTTAAAAGTTTTGGTCAACCCTCTGATTAAAGTTAAAATTATTTTGAAATATTCTTTCCTCCTTCCCCACAATATATCATGTGATATAATGTGGGGAAGGAGGAAAGAATATTTCAAAAGAATTTTCCATGTTCATTTTCTCTGAATGATTGCCAACTAAACTGGTAAGGAGTGGTGGGCAGCAGTTCAGGAAATTGTCTATGTGTCTCCTTACCTCAGAGCAGGGTTGCCAAAAACTCTGTGACATCTGGCATGTCTACCTCACCTCTTCTTAAAAGATCTCCAGGAGCAGCTGCCCTGCAGCTTTCTGGGGTTTTCTGCCCTTGCACTTTGCTATAAATGTTACTGCCAATACCAGCCTGGAATTTTCTTCCTGCAGCATAAGGTTGTTTCCTGCCTCCAAAGATACAATAAAAAATTATTCCTTCTTCTTTACAGTAAACTGCCATGGACTTTAAAATGTTTTCCCATCTCCATTGAGTTTAATGCACTTTAGACTAAATAATCCCAAAATGTGTGCCTAGCTCTCCAGTTGAAAGACAACTTCCTTTAGGTTAATGATTCAAAACTGGACCCAGTATGCAGTTCAGATCTAGCTATAGGTATAAGATCTCTATGGATATGGAAAGATTGTTTCAGGTATCTTAAAATAGATATTTATGTGTACTTAATCCCAATATAAAGTATTCTTTTTTTTCCCCAGGAGCATTAACATGTCCTCTAGGGCCTCTCTGAAGATGTGCTATCCAACAGTTGGCCACCACTCTTTATTTTTGCATGTAGTTATTCCTGCTTAACTTACACCTGTCCTATTGAATTTCCTTTCTTTTTTTTTTTTTTTTTTGTCTCGTCAGTATGTCATGTCAAGTTACTATAAGGGGATCCATAGTCATGAAATTCCCATTGCAGCTTGGCAGATGCAAAAAACTGGGTTATTCAAGTATGCATTTATAATGTGTGTGCCTCCTATAACAGTCTTTTAAGCAGTTCGGTGTCATTCATTGCAGATTTTACATCTTAGTTACTGTCTTTCTCAATAGCTAATAAAACAGACTGTAAAGCTTCACATTCTGTAGGCCAAAATAGAGGATACTTCTGTTGTTCTGTTTTATTAAGAAAATAGGATTTGCAATTGAGCAGTCCTTCTAACTGTCTGCATCCAAATTCCTCACAAATAACTTTTGAACATATTACTGCACTAATTTGACAGATGGGCAAAGACTTACTGGGATTGAGGCTTCCAGGATTTTGGTGAAAGCTTGAGTGGATGGAGGGATGGGAAATCCTCTTGGCCAAGGTAAAAGCAGCAGCCACATGACATGCACTGTGTTCTCCCTGCCTGGCAGGCAGGATGCCTCCAAGGAGCCATGGATGGTACTGGGGAGTTGAAATGGGGGCTATTTAGGCAGTGAGGGCCCTGGGGTGCTGGGCTGCCATCCACAGGAGATAAAACAGCAGTGAAGGGGCCACTTGTTTTGTCAGAGGCTGATTCTGCAAAACAAAAATCAAAGCCAGAATTGTTTCTGACACTGGTTTTTGTTCAAGCATTGAACAGATGCTTCAAGGCATTTGGCAAGAGAGTTTTTTGCCATCTTTACAAAGCAGATGTAGACACTCATGTATCCACTCTAATAGACAGCTAGAAACACTTAATCAAAAATGACCACCTCTAAGCTGTGTGGGTTTTTTTTTTAAGTAAAAACTTCAGTTCTGTTAGGTCTTTATACGTTATCAGACCACAAAGAATAAAGTGAACAACTCTTGTGTGACTTATCTGGTCAATTCTAAAACATGAGCCAATGTTAATATGAGCACATAATTTGAGGAACATTATATGCTTTAAAATGGTTGCATCTAGCAGTTGAAACAGATGTAATTCAAGTCTCTACATCTGAGGATGTTATCTGATTTTTCCATTTGCATTCTGTTACTTGCAATTGGAAGTGCACTGGAAAATTTTAAGCACTGGATGATTTGGTGCTATGCTTTAGTATTGTCAGTTAAGCTGTGCACCATCTAAAGGTCTTCAGCAGTAGGCTTCCACTGTAAATAAACTTGTCCAGTCTGATGGAGATGTCTCGTGGAATTAAACACACTTTAAACAAAGGGCTGCATATGCTTCTTTACCAAGAGGTAACAGGTTTACAAATGCTCAGCTTCATCTTTAGATGGAAATGGTGCATTTCAGCCTTTGGATGACTGCAGGCCCATTGAATGCCTTAAAAAATCTTGTAAACATTTGCAAGGTCGCCATGACTCTCTGGAATGGAGAGGCTGGAGTTTTGGCTTTAAGCTTTCTGTGGATGTCTTGGATTGGGACAATTTAAAGGACAACATTCTGCAATGAGTCAACTCCTCTAAGGGTTCCACCAATAAGAAACAAATGCTAATAGATGAAAGTGAAAAAAACAACCGTTTATTAAGAACAAGAATGCCCACAGGCAGGGGAAAACAAAAAGTAAATAACTGCTGGATGTTGAACTAGACCTCACCACCCCACTGAGAAAAAAGACAGACCTGAAATACCCATTCTGATAGGGACAGCTTCTGGCTTTGCAAGATGAGGTGACAAGGTGGTGTCAGATCCGTCTGGGAAGGCAGGAGCCTCACAGAGCAGTTCCAGCAGCAGATGAAGAGCTTCCCTATGGAAAGGCACAGCTTTTCTGAGTCAAGGAAAAAAAAACCAAAACCCTAAAAGAAAGCCAAAAAGGAAAGAAAAAGTCCTTGCCTGACACAAATACTGCGCTGCAAAAAGCCATGAAAACTCCTGGGTGTGGTGCTTTCTAAAATGCCTGTGCAAAGCAACCTCACGCCCCCCCAAGGTCCCTGGCTGCAGGGACTTAAAGATCCTAAACCATTTTAGGATTTTAGGGCACTGCTGAATATGGGATACAATATTTAGGGCACTGCTGAATGTGGGATACAATATTATGAGTCACCCTAAGACAGGTGACTTTCCATAAAGGAACAGTTTCCAAACGGCTGCCTCTTCCAGGACAGTTAGAAATGTGAGCTCCTGGGATAGATCAAAGATCTGATTCCCATTTCTCTGAAAGACCTTGCATATAAAGATGTCATGTGCTATTCTTGTGCACTCAGCCAGGTCAACTGGAGTTTTCAATTCACTTAAGCTTTTAATCACCCTGTATCCCACAACAATGTAGAATGAGATGGCTTTGTAAAATCATCTGTGTTAAAAATGCTGAGAAAAAACTTGAGGCTCCTGTGAAAATGGAAGATGTGTCAGAACTGTGTCATTTTATAGATGTCTGTCTTCTCGTTTGGTTTGGGCAGTTTGGGGTTTAAAAGGTGTTGCAAGGATATATAGTTCAAAGCAGAAAGACCTCCCAATGTCCCAATCAATCTATTAGATGATATTGCATAAAAAATATAAGCAGTCTAACTGGAATAGGATTGTGTCTAGGTGCCTGCTTCTATGCCTTGCTGAATTGAGACCCCGGGACCAGTTTTTGAAACATACATAGGCACCAAAGCAAATCAGGTACAGAGTAGGCAAACATGGAAGTCTAGGTCATGGTATTCCATTGCTTTCTCTGCTGTCTTGCTCCGAGCAGAGTTACAGGTATTGCTCAAATATGCAGGGAAAATATGGCTCTATCTCTGCACTGGAAGAGGCAGTGCATGGTAGTTAAAATCACTCGAGACTCATCTTCTGTTTTGTTTAGCGTTGTTTTGTTTTCCTTGGTTGACAGCTCATTAGTGAATCATTTCTTCATAACAAACTGGGATGAAATTGACTTCTCTCATTTTCCTCAGGCAGCGGGGATGGGGAAAGAGAATTCATAGCCCTTGTGCAACTTAGGTGATGAAAAAAATGGCAAAGAAGTTGCTTGTGATGTAGCTGGCCAGTAGTAGTGAGATAACCATAAGTGACAACTTTATGCAGAGGTTCTGTATAAGGGCTGATTTGCATTGAGCAGATGTTCTGGCTATTCTGGTCACTCTTCACTTTTATCTGCAAGGTGCATCAATCACTGTAATTTATAATGGGACAGGGAGCCAACAACTGAAGGAGAAAAATCAACCCAATCCTAGGAACAATCCTTCTTGATGAATTCTCTCCTTTAAATTGAAACAATTTGCTGGGTAACCCAGCTGGGGTTCATATGCTTTTGATTACTGAGGGCTATTTAGCTTTACAAAATGACATGCTGCTTAATGGTCTTTTAATGGTTATAGGTTTCTCTCTTTTTTTTTAAATGAGCTTCACCAGTTTGTTACTAATGCCCTGTAGACATCTGGCAAAATTCCAGATTTTATGTTACAAATTTTCTGATTTTTGTGTGGCCTAAGTGGAACCTATGCAGCCAGTGGGGATGTCAGTGTTACTAATCATACTGTAATGCCATTAAAGAAAAGAAAAAAAGAACTAATTGAGTATTCTGCAGTCCCAATAATGGTATATGCAAAGATGGTATCATTAACACTTTGCAGCTGAAGTCTCACAAGAAGTCCAGTCTGTTGTTCAAGCTCTGACAGATGGAGCTTCTTAAAGCTCATGTGTTCCACTTGGCTACTGCCAGGTTAAAATGTCAAGTGAAGGTTACACCACTGTCAAGGCACAGATAAGATTATGTCCTTTTTGATAAGGAACTTACCTAACCTTTTGCTAAATATAATGGCCTATGTTTTCAGCAATGACCATAGCTCAGCTTTCAAATGGTCCTCAACACTTTGTATGTTTTTAAGTTATAGGAGATTCCTGTCTGCAATCATTACTTGAAACATGAGCTGATAGTAGCAGTGGGTCTTGATGGGAAGTCTGGGTGTTGCTTTTGATTTATATAATCTTAGAGTGAAAGAAGATTTAATTGTTAAATGGCTGTTACTATTTTAATTTGATGGTAACACAAATCTCTTAATGGTATGTATTTCCCAACTGAGCTGATAATTCTTGATGAATACATCATTCTACATAAACCTTCGGTTGAGTTGGAACTGTCAAAATGTCTTGGGCATAAGGCTGCTTTTCAGGCACCAGTTTTAGGTGGGCCTTAGGTGGAGGCTTTGTACTGCGTTTGTCCATGGCATATGGATAGGACAAGCATGTGCCAAGCTTTGCCAAATTCTCTGTGGAGTCCCAGAAGTGCCTGATGTTTAAGAGGAGCCTTGTTGGTGCAGCTCACTGTGACAGAGAGAGATGTGCATCATCTCTCATCATGGTAGTTTCTGAAGCCAGTCAGCTGTGCTGTAATGTTGCATTGATGAAGGGGTCAAGAATCATGCAAAGCTTTGACTCCTTCCAGCTCTAAGGGGCTGTGTTGCTCTTCTACTTCCAGCTAAGTACCTGGGAAATACTGGGCCGTGGCTTCTCAGCATAAATTGACAACACTCATGCAGTATTGTTACAATTATACAAATTTACAATGAGTGAGTATCTGGGCTCTGGTTTCTACTTCCCATTGAGCTGAAGTAGAAACAATGGGAAGAATAGTGCTGTTTCAGGTGAGAATAAAATCTACAGGATTTATGCTTAAAGAAAAAAAAAAACCAAAACACTGTGTTGTCCTGAATGTGGCTGTTTATGTTTTGCCAAGAATAAGAAACTGCATTTTTCTTAATTAATAAGTGAATGCTCTTCAGGAAATGGATGAGAATTTGGTAAACTGACGCAAATACAAAGGAAGAGTAACAAAAATTCAAGATGTTCTTTGGAAATTATTAGAAAGTAGTAAAAGGATGGGCTTTGAGACTTATACTTTGAGCACAGATAATATTGAAAGGTCAGATTAATGACTTTTATAGCAGACAAAACTTAGCTGACCTCAACTGTATTCCTGTTTAAGCCAGTTTTTCTTCTGGTTAGGGTTACACTTACACTGCACTCAGGTCATGTGTGAAGAGACTGTGCTCGCTTGTGCAGCTGGAGCCTAGGCAGGGTTTTCCAACCATGATTAACAAGGACAGTGTCATGGTCTTCTTTTGAGTCAGTCCTCAAAAGGTCCAGGATGCTTTTGGATGATATAAGCATGGCTGAAATCTTTATAGTTAGTTTCTTTGTAAATTCAAGCAATGTATGAAATTTTCAGCAAGGTGTGCTCAACTCCTGGTTAGTGGGAGCAATGGGCAGGAAAGAGCTGAAATAACCTACTTCAAGAAAAACTACCCAGTGCAATATACATCTGCAGCTTTGACTACCAGCACTTACATAAGGCAATGATGTAACTGTAAGAAGGTTTATTATCAAGGCAAAATGCAGACGGTCAGGGCTGGTACATTTGCATAGCCTGGCTGTAAGTAAGCACAAAGAGTGCTTCCAGACTGATTTCAGCTCCTGAGGAACAACCTACAGCATCTCTACTCTCATGGCCTCTCCCTGGAGGCTTCATCTGTGGACAACCAAGAGCAGACTGTACTTTTATTTATTCTTTATGAAGTTGCAAAAAACTTCATAAAGAATAAATAAAAGATGACATTGCAAAAAACAAAGACAAAAATGTCATCAGAAAGTTGATAAAATACCAGTTGAGTCTGCTAGTTTATAGAATGTAGTTTTTGCAAATATTTTGTTCCCTATTTCCTTTTGCTCTGAGGTGTCAGAACTTCCTAATCAAACAAAGACAAATACTAAGATTCTTAGGAATATCATAAACTCAGATAAAAAAATCTACAAATACTTACCTGAATTCTCAAATTACATTAGTTTGTGTCCCTTTTATAATCATTCAGATGATTGTTCCTACCAGGAGATGAATTTGGCCAATAGTCCCAGAAAGAGTAAATCTAAGGAAATATCAAAAGTTGTTCAAAGGGAGAAAACTTCACATCTTTAATCTCAGTATTTGTATCCAGTCAAAATTGGTCAGACTTCCAATGTCAAACACTTACAGAGATGTATTGCTAACCAGCTGCAGTAGGAGATCTTGATGGAAACTTTGAATTACCAGGATATAAGTAATTGCAATGTTGAGTGATGCCTCAATGTGTAATCCATCTGTGGGCAGATAAAAAAGAGGTGTGATTCATGGAGTGAAATTGTTAAGTACAATTCTTAATTGTTAATTAAGGACAGATAACAGCTCTAAGATTATAGGTCTAGAAGCTTGATCTTGGTAAATTCAGCAGCAGTGCTTTAAACCTTTTCTACCAACAGTATCTGTGGCACTGGATGGCCCCATCCCTTTCAGAGGGATAAAACTTAATGTTACTTCAGTGGCCCCAGTATGGAAGCATGTGCAAATGGGTGTTATTTTTCCTCCTTTTTTTTCCCCTTCTAGAATATTCTTTAAATTTTTACATAATTTACATAGAACTAATTTGTTCCACATTTTAATAATTTCCTGTGTAGGGAGAGAGATCACGGGGCTTTCCTGTTGTACTATGAATGTATCTGCAAATATTATATCCATTGTATATACTGCCTGTGCTGGATCTGACCTCTTCAGGCTGGGATTTCTCAAAAGAACTCATTTTTTAGTTCAAGGAGTCTATCAACTTGACGGTATTTGTTCAATTTTTTTTATAGCTTTGATAACCACCATAATATGCTGAGACAATACTAGCATAGGAGGAGTCAGGTTTCTTGGATCCTTGTACAAACATGTATTTCTCAAGCAGATGGGGAAATCTTGTAATTAAACTCACCTGCATTTCATTTACTAATGAACACTTTTCTTTAGCTGACCTGGTGTTCACCAGAAGTAGTAGGAATCTTCCTGTTAAATAGCAGCAAATTTTGGGTCCAACCCTTATTGAAAGTATCTTGGCTCTCCTGAGCAATCTGCCCAATCCTAGCGTCATGACATTTCTGAATAATCATTCCCATGTTATTCATAGCTCTGCATCTTCAGTTAATTAGTCCCACCACCTTCAGGGTCTGAATATATCCTTCCCACCTTGTTACAATGTGTGTGCCAGATGGAAGACTCACAGACACATGGCTTCCTTGACAGGGCAGTTTTGGGTACACCCTTCAGGAGCCACTTTGACCTCTTGCATGAGAGGATGTAGCAGTGGCCAGAGACACAGCAAGATTTCAAATCTTGCACAGAATATGGCCATTTTCCTTATTTTTTGAGAACATGTTATCTTTCTCTCCTTTTGAAATTGTTGTAATATTCTTAAAAGTTGACATATTTATCACATTTAGCAAAAGAATCTCCCATTAGTCACAGATCAGCATAATTTTATGGGCTGTGAACAGAAACACTTTGTGAGAGCCTGATAGTGTTTTGCCATGTTTCAGTTCTTATTTGAACAAGAACTGCTTAGTTTTCACACTGTAGGTGTCTTGACTGCTTCTCAGATGTGGATCCAAGCTCCTGAATGGTGGCTTAGATGGTACTGGCTGGTAGTGTGGCTTCAGGCAGGTGCCTACCCACAGTTCCAGTGCTTTATCTGGGAGGTGTTTCATGGACTGGCTTCAGCTGGTGATCTTGCTGCTGCCTGTGGTAGAATTAGGTGACAAACCTGCCAGAAGTCTGCCCAAAAGAACTGATGTTTTGTATTAGGCAGACTTTTTGAAGATTTGCTGAAATAAATGGAACACAAAGCTTTCAGTGAAAACAGTGACTTTTTGAAGATCGTTTTTACTTGCTGGGATTTTCCCCCCTCCCTTTAAAGCCTTGCACACATCTTTACCTGTCAGGAAAATAAATAATTTGTCACTAAATTGTTGCTGTGACTAATACTCTGTGACTAAACATTGTGAGACCTTCAGCTGAGGAAAGTTCTCTAAAAGCTCTAAACTGGGGATCCTCTTTAACAGACAAAAAAGAGGGGCAGCAAAGATCCTTCCTACTTGTCTGACTATAAGCAGTGTGGGTACCAGTCTGAAGATTTCCAATGCTTGGTTAAATACTCTCCATCTGGGAAAGGTGCAGGGAAATAAAGCTGTACTTTGTCACCAATGCTCTAGAATGTCAGCCTTCTGCTGACAGAAGGCTTCCTATTCCTATTGAGTCCTTTGTCAAATATAAAAGGAGATTTATTTCACTGCAATATCTAAGCTGGTATCATTCTCCCATAGGATCTAAACAGTTTGTAGAGTATGATTAATTGTATTTTCAGTAATTAAAATGCAAACTTGATTCTAGAAATTATTGTTGTGGTGTTTACTTTTGACCAAATGAAACATAAGTGTTATCTCTTCCTGCAAATTGTATTTATAGAAAATGGATGAACACAGGCCTGAGCTAGGAGGGCATCCACCAAAGCACCATTCTTTCTTGTTCCTACTTGGGATTTTAGCCCATGATATCATCAGGTTGGGATATATGTGGGACAGGCACAGGCATTCTGTTTCCAGTTTGGACACAAGAAGCTCATGTTATGTCCTCCCTGCAGTGACTCCATTCTCATTCAGTTAAAACTAAGCTCTCAAGAGTTCTCAGACGAGAATCACTTGATACTTAATTCTGCCACAGGCACATGATGGGTAGAAAAGGTGTACTAGGCAGTAAATCAATACAGCTGGGCTCTGAACTGGGAAATGCAATGTTTCCTCTGGGGCTGAAATTAAAATTTACTCTCTTGGATGCTGAAGAGCTGAACCTTCAAAGTGTCAAATCTCTGAGCTGTGTTTGTATCATTAGCAGCATTATTCCTTTGACTTTAAAAGAGAGATTTATTTCAATGGTTCACTCTAGCAGTATTTTCTAAATCTTGCCTCGCTATGCAGCTCTAAATACAGGGCACCAGCAATGTTGCTTCTTGCTTGTTGCAACTCCCCTGCAGGCCAGCAAAGGATAAACAAAAGTTTTTTGTATAATATTAATAAGCTTTCAGCACTTTTCAATGTGGCCTGTTGTCATCAGAGTAAATCATGTGTATCAAAAGCCCTTATATGTGAAAGTTTGTTTTCATATCTGGCCAGCTTTTCTATTCTAACCCTTTTATCATCTTGTAATAAAACCATTTGTTTATTTTTTCAATAGCACTTTGGTCGTGATGCAGGAACTGCTTCCATGAATAGAATGGCACTTTTCTAAGGCGCTTTCTTTTAAATAATTTCAACTGGCCCTTTCTAGCTGACAATGGACTTTGAATCCTGTTTACAGTAAAACAATAGTAGCAGCTTTATAAATAAACAGGAGGACACATACCTGAAAGCCATCTTGTAATTGAAAAGGTAAAGTTTTCTCCTACTCAAACTCTTTTATTTTACCTAATTCACTTTGCATTTGAGCTAAATTTAAAGTTCTCTCTTTATGCTTAATGCACAGATCATATTCTATTGATGCGTTCTACAGTGAAAGTTTTTAATTTAAACAGGTTCTTCTATGTCAATATTTCGGTACCAACGGATATTTGCTAAAACAAACACATTTCCTTGTCTCAAGATACAGGGATAACATCCTGTCAGTACATGTGAGTAAACAAAACCCTGAGACCTGGCAACCTTTTATGTCCTCTTGAGCTACTGCTACTTTTCTGTTTGCTTTCTCGCTTTTCCTATGTCTGGCTGCAAATGCAAGAGGATTGAATTAAGGAGATAATGGAGAGATAAATGAGTTGAGTTGCCTAAGAAATACTTGTTAGGGGTCTTTTAAATCTCTCTTATCTCAGGTTCAACATTAGCTTCTGGGCACTGTAGGAAACATTGTTTTATTTAATTTTGAACCCATTTACATTTATGATTTCTGGCAGCTTCCTTGTAATTTCATGCACAAAAAGGATGCAAAAGCACCTAAGTGACTCTAGAGTTGAAAAAGGCCTGGGTAAAACAGAAATCAAAGCTTCAATCAAAGCTGAATCAAAAATTCAGCTAGCCCAAAGTCCACTCAGACTCTGAATGGATACTGAGAAAACTGGACAGGTAAGAAGCTGCATCTCTGCCCACAGAATGGGCCCATAGATGTGATAAATGACGTGTCCCAACTTAGGCACCCAGGTCTTAGGACCAGTCCCACACTGTCATGCGTCTGTGGCATGGTATCAGCAGGGATTTGAGCAGACAGAGAAGTCTGCTTGTTGGATCAGTTGTCAATTTTTTGGCCAGGGGCTTACCAACATCTTTGTCTCTGGGTGAAATGCTATGTTTTCCATTTCTGGAAAAATATGTCCATAATTTGTAGGAAATTTCTGTAGTCAAAGGAAATGTAATCCTTTAAGTTGCATTTCTTATTATCAAGCTCTGACCTCAGAAACTTGATAAAATACTTTTTGCCTGGGCTATTTATATTTTTCCCCCTGCAAGGGAAACAATGGCATCTCTAGCTGACCTGACCTCCTTCCTGGCATGTCCAAAGGAGCAGAGGGCTAGGAAAATGGCTCAGTAGCTGGTTCAAACACCCCATGCTTCTCTTGTTAAGAGAGGGCTTTGGAAGCATTTCCACAGCTCTAATTTGATCTCTGGGAAACGGAAAGGTTAATTGCACAATGTACAGGGGCAAAATAGATTTCCAAGAACATCTGGCACTACATTATTGAGTCTGAAATGAGATTAAAGTCATTCTTCTGGGACATGAGCCCTTGCCAACCACGATGGGGAAGGTGTACAAACTTTATCTGAGTTTAATGAAGACAGGGTGTGTATATTTATACACACATAAATGCACACACATGTGTTGGCTTTTTTTTTTCTTCTTTTGCTTATGGCCTGTAGTATCTGTGCTTGGTTTTACAGGATTTTCTTCTCAGTAAATTTCCATGAGTGTCAATTAGGGGACATTTTGCTGCCTGCAATAAATTTGTGTTGGAAGATATGTGATCTTTTCCCCTTCTTCTCTTCTTAAAAATGAAAAATCATCAGGCATCTTTCCTCTCTTATCTGCCACGATCCCTCTGTGCTACCTAGCAATAACCTGATACTGCAGAAAAAAAGCATGGGGAACAAATATCAGGGGACATGGTAATATCTTTTCAAAGCCATCTATGTTAAAGGTCAAGGAAAACATTTGCCATCTCTTAAACACCATGTCTATCCTGAAGGTATCTGGGTGTGTAATTAGGGGCAGAAGAAACACTTGCTTGAAAAATGTGAGCTGTGCTTGTGTCCAAGGCAGGTAGGGAAAAGACATGTCGGGGGGTATAGGAGTCAATGGTGAGGAGGTGACTTATTTCTTCTCAGGGAATTTTTCTTTGCCAAGGTCAGCTGTGATCTATGCTCTTTTCCCCAGCTTTTCTAAGGATGAAGGAGGAATCTGCCAGTGGAAGAAATGGTAATGAATAATGATGGCAAGATAATCTCTTGTACTGGAGAAGTCCTAGTGGAGAGACCCTCTCTGAGCCATCCATTTGCCTGAGTGGATGGCTCAGTATTACTGGCTTATCTACCTGATATGTGACACTCTGCTATCTTTAATATGTCACAAGTTCTGACAGATTTGGCAGGTCTTTAGCTTAAAGATCAGCTGTGTAGCTTGATGGCTGAGAAGACTGTAGAGGGCAGTCTGAGACTGCTAGTGGTGGGCTGCTGCAGCTGCTGGAGGTGTGCAGGGTCCAATATCTGCTGTGGGGGAGAGAGTTCTGGTAGGGGGGGAGGGGAGTCCAAGAAATAAATGAGGAAGCTGCTCTCCTGGATTTACAGTAAATTTGGTGTCACCTAAAAGAAATGCTTTATAGGACTTATTTTTCTTTA
The DNA here is from genome assembly GCF_022539315.1 of Serinus canaria. NCBI lineage: Eukaryota > Metazoa > Chordata > Aves > Passeriformes > Fringillidae > Serinus > Serinus canaria. The sequence continues at coordinate 16,742,433 of NC_066316.1, read as the reverse complement.
ACTCCTCTTTTCCCCCATCTTGCTCTGTTTGAAAAGAGCTAATGCTGCTACTGGCTGAGCAGCTGTTTCTACCCTGCAGTCACTATTTGAGCGAAAGAAGCAAGTTGTGTAAATCCTCCTGCTGACAGTTGAAATTACTTTTAGTCTGTTCATAATGGGTTTGACTTCACCACACTGTGAATGAACGTGACAGTGAGCGGGATGGTGTTGTCCAAACACCGTTTTACTACTCACCAGTGCTGTAAATTAGACAAGAGAAGTCCTAGCACCTGAGGCAGGGTGCTGCCAAAGCAAGCAGGAATGATGGATGTTGTCCCAATGTGCAAAGCAGAGCAGTGCTGGACCTGGGAAAGCATTCTTATTGAGAGGGGCTAAAAAGCAAATTTGTAGCTGGGCAAAATTCCTTAGCTTCCCCCCCCCCCCCCCCCCCCCCCCATGCTTTTAACGATCTGTGAAGTATGAGAGTTGGGGCCTCACCCTGTGTCCAAAGTGGTGATGTTCAGTCATAGTAGTGATTTTATGTGTTTCAAGGTAAGGGCACATGTCATTGGTGGCTCTGTAAAAGGTGGCCACAGGACTGTCTAAGAGTGGGGTCACCAGGAGGTGAATAGCTTGGCACAGTTGCCCCTGTCTTGGTGGGCACATCTGAGAAGTCTCATACTGTTGGTGAAAAAGAAGCAGGCTCTCCTATAACTCCAGTGTCAAACCATTCTCACTTTTCTGCATGAAATCCTTTTTAGGAAAGCATCATTTGAATTGATAAGCTGGAGGAAATGATCAGTCCTGTCAGATTCTGAAATTCCTGGCAGTAGAGTTTTTAGCTGCTCTGCTTTCTGCATTAATCAGAAGGCCAAAAAGGTATTAGCAAACTCACTGCTACCCAGTTTTCTTCTCAGGATGTGATTCTACCAATTTGATTTCTGTAGTTGCAATCTAGGTAGTCAGGAGCAGTCATGCAACACCTGCTGCTGTAAGCACCTTCATGCATAGGCATATTATACATGTTAGTATTCTCTTGGATTTCATTGAAACATTTTGTACTTGTAAAAGTTGAATCTGCAGAATTTGGTCCAGAACTTAATCTGATTTAAAATATTTTCCCTTTCTGTCTCTGCAAGGCAGAGTTTTTCATGTGGCTGCCCTGATTTTTAAACTGCCCCTTTGCTTACAGTATGCTTGGTATTTCTTGCCTGTCATCTGGAGGGCTTAGTTGTTGCCATTATTAATTCAGCTTCACAGAGTTCCCTCGGAGGAGATGAGTAGCTTAGAGCCTGTGTAAACTGAGGCAGAACAAAGCCAAGAGGTTGTTTTCCCTTAGGTCTTGTGACAAATCTCTGGCAGAGCTGGGAATGCAGCCCAGCTTTCCTCATCCCCAGCCCTCTTCTGTAACCATGGGCAAGCTGGAGCAAATTAAACCCAGGCAAAAGGGGTACAACTCCTTTAGCAGGCAGGGAGAATTGTGCCCATCACATAAGCTGTGTTTGGCCCATTGCCTGCATACTCCTAGAATAACAGACATATCGAACACGTTGCCAACTTAGGTCCTTAAGTCAAGCTTTTATAAATTCAGGAGAAAAGGAGACATACTGTATATCTACAGGGAAAGGGGGAGGGGGGGGATTGATGGAAGGGGGGTCCAGCTAACCCCCCAGGGGGGATTTATTAGGCCAAGTGGCCTTTTCCTTCTCTGAAATACATCCAGTTCATAACTAGGAATTCACTTTGCAAAAAGATGACAAAATACAAGCCTTGCTTCCAAGTATGTGTTAACACTTTCATTTCAGGTGATCAAATTCTGATAGGGGCCTAAGCTGTTACCCAGCTAGTAGACCAGCTAAGCAAAAGTCTGTGGTACTGTCTGTGATAGAAGAGGGTGGAGAGCTGAATTTTTAGGCTGTAGAGCACATATTCCATGCAGACCTCTTTTGCAACAAAGTAGGGGTCCAACAATCCACTTAAGGCAGAAGAATGCTGCCATGTTAAACCCTTGGCTGTAAGCCTCAGTCAACTGCCAGCATCAACAATCACTTTTCGCATGGAAAAGAATGTTTTCTGCTCTGGCAATGTGGACATTGCCTGCTTTTAAATCAAGGCAGGCTGTGCTGATACACAGAACATGGCTTTGCATAGTGTCAACCTATACTGCATTAAAGTATCTGTAAACACTTATGTCCTTTCTGTTTACTTCTGAGCTCTCAAGAGGTCCTGCCTGTTTTCTTTACCTTGTTTTCCTTTTTTCCTTCCTTTAGGTGTAGGGTTCTGAAGTATATTCATTTAACCTTGAGTGTTGCTCAGATGTGGCCCATCTCCTTCTGCTTGATGTCATCTTGCTAAATATGAGCATTGGTGGAAAGGAGAATTTTAAAGCAGACTCTCAATTCAGAAGGCTTTTCAACCCACCACCAGACCTATGTATTCTATGCACTTTTGTAAAGGGACAATGAATGAGAGAGAGAAACATGTTGGCTTTCAATAGAAATGGGGGAAATTTGTTGTTTTTATTCAAATCTAAAAAAAGAGGAAAGAAATCTAATTTGTGTGCATTACTATTTTTTTTAGAGTCATCAGAAACATAAAATGCATAAATGTGTGCTTCATGTCCATGTTTCTGAGTAGAACTACTGAAGTCGTACATGCTTAGTCAATCCGTAGAGGAGCATTAGAGGAAGTCACAGTGTTGTGCCCTTTACTCCTCACAGATTTTTGACATTTTCTGCTGTACTTAGTAGGTAGAGGTTCACTGTTCTCACAAAAAAAATAGCTGTTTTCTCACATAAAAAAGAGTTTTACTACCTGACTTTCTTTGCTGTCTTTTCTGTCAAAAATTAAAACTAAACATGAAACCCACAATTAAGTCATCCATTCAGGATCTACATGTAGTCTACCTATATGACCATGGTGTGCAAGGAACTTCAACAGTTCTTAAATGGAGGATACTCAAATGAACATATCACAAGCATCGTGTTGGCTGAGGTGTATTTGCATCTCTTCTTTGAGGAACAAACAATACATTGTTATGAACAAAAAAGGGTTACCCATTTTTTTTCCAAAAGTTGTAGAAGTACAAGTTTAACCAGTTCTGGCCGAGGAGTGCTTTTGTTAGCTGCTTGTCGAATCACCTGTTGAGTATCAGGTCGTTAGCCTTCTATGGTTGAGAATTCACTCTGTTGTATCAGCATCACCCTGCTTGTGGCCAGGTGGGAGGATGGCATCCCCCCCAGATGTAGAGGGGAGGGAACCAGGAGTTGATATGCAGATAAGTTTAGAGCCAAAATGCAATGGGGCAAGCCCCTATTCCAAACACAATTAATAAACCCCTAAACCAGCGAGCCAATATGGAATTCAGAGATCAAAGTGGTCTCTAGACATCAGGGGTGAGGTGAGAAGCCAGCAGAGACTCTGAAAACCTTAATGGCCCCTCACCACAACTTAAGAAGATGCTGGTTAGAGCCAGGACCCAAGACTGGCAACTCAACATCAGGATCCTGCAGTTGTATACCCCTGCCTGCTGTCGTGAGGCCCGACCCTCAGCTCTGCCCCCTGGTGGACAAAGCTGCATTTGCCTCCTCCTCCGAGTCACTCCAGGGAGCTGTGAAGGCGAACCCGCAGATCCCTCGAGCCTCCTAACCTTGAGCTGATCACTTTTAATAAAGGCATCAAAAAGGAGAAATATCTCCTGCCCTGTTTATTTCAGCATTAACCCTAAGAGGGTTTGGAATAGACAAAATGTATTTTCCAGGCACATTATTCATGACCAAGAAAGCAGTAAACTGTTTTCCTAATAACTTCTTCATCCTCTTCTCTGCCTTTGTTTACAGAAGGAGATTGTGCATGGTGAAGACAAGTTGATGATAAGAATCAAGCAGCACTGAGTTGTTGGCAGAGACCTCTAAAGCATCACTGAACAATTTACTCTATTCATTAATTTAGCAACTGAAAGGTATTTTTTGAATACAGTGAACAGCAGTGGTTTTCATTCATGCTAACTGAGTCAAGTTCTCCCCATAGCAATCTCCATTTGCTAACAAGATAAATTTCACCCTATCCCAGGTGGATAATCATTGCTCCATTGGCTGTGTAGCTGGGTACATGTGCACAGGTCTACTGTCTTTCTAGAAATAAGGAGCAAGTCAGAAACAAATAATTATTTTAAGTTTCCAGACTTTGTGCTTCTCCTTCAAAACTGCTAAAACTGAAGCAGTATTTAATTAGGGTTTGAAAATCAAATCCACTTGAGAAGAGGCAAAGGTCATCTTTGTTATTATCAGAGCTTCTCAATAAATTAATTTTTATCTAGAAAATTTTTTATTTAATAATCCCTTCCTATTTCTTAGCTGGTCCTGACAATTGCAAGTGTGTTCCTTGTTTACAAGCACTTATCTAATGATTTAAGGACATAAATCCTGAGCTGTATGCAAAATATTTCTATTTTGATGAGTAGCTTTTTTTGACCTGTGTTTGGATTTGTCTGGCTCATGCAATATTTACTCTGCACCCTGACTGGATGGTCAGAACTAGTTTAGATGGGAAGAATAAAGTCAGGCTGTTGGCAGTACAAGGACTGGCCCTAGTGAAGAAAACATTGCAGCTTATTGCATTTATCTAGTTTTAGACAGTCCTTTGAACAAACACTTCCCAGTTGCTGCTAAACAGAGGTTGCATATTTCAATTACCCTCCATCTGTGAATAAAAATACCCTTAGCAATGCATTTTTGTGCTGTTGTTTGGGGAGGTTATCACATGTATCAACTATACATGATGACTTTCTTCTCTGGCCACAGGAAGGTTTGTTTTGGCAATGTTGTGAAGATACTTGATTAGTATAGGCTTTGGTGCTGATTGAGGTTGAGATTCCTTCTGCTGTCTCCTTCAGTATTTTATTCTTAGTTAATGTTTTGAGTGAGTTCTGAAATCAAAAAGTTCAGGACTAAAGTTTAATATAATCTCTATCACTGCAAAGGTCTACTGTTTGGTAGTTGGATTTTCTGTATTCTGAGGATACATAGGCTAACTCCAGGACTTGGAGAAATCATTATCCCCAGAATGTCCCAGTGACTCCATCCATCATTTAAGAATCTGTCTTGAAGAACTTCAAATGACTGATTCCTGTTCTATTGGTATTTACATATGTTTTGGCCCTTTATATCAGTGGTGACAGAAACAAAGTCTCAAACAATGTATAAATGACATACAATTGATTGACATACAATCCTACTGCTAAAGCTTTTCTCTATTGCTGAATTCTTGCATGGAGTAATCAGTCCTTTCCTTTGTACACGTAACAATCGTTTAACCTAACCCCAACCTCTAGGTACAGATTTTTAAATAACAAGCATTAGAAATATTTCACTCTAATTAAAAGGAAAAATAGCATATGGAATAGCAGCATGTAGGGGAAAGGTATCCTACTTAGGCTGAAGACTAGATTTAGACGGCCCAGTCTGACTGACAGTCTCTGCACCTCCTCAGCTGGTGATTGGATAATGCCACTAAGAACACTTTAAATGAACAAAAGTGCATGTAGCTGCTTTTGACCTCCTTATGAAGTGCTTTTAGAGTAACACAGAGCTAAAAAGCCACTCCCTGCAGCTGCAGTGGAGACATTAAGAAAGCAGCTGCAAGGGTTTGTTTTCACATTTCATACTCATGTGCCTTGAAAACAGGAATGCTAGAAGGGAGTTGGTGTAGGATCACTCACCTACAGGATACAGACCAAGCCTGCAATCCTTGCCTGGGAAGCAGAAGTCCCATTGATGGATTTCAGTTTTTCTGTGAAGCTGCAGCCTTTGTTTTCAAAAGGAAGGCTGGCTTTTGAGTACAAGTAGAGAGCAATAACTTACCAGCTGTGAGCTGGGCCATGACCCTTTGTGTGTGCACTTGCTGCAGTCTTTGTGGTGGGAGTGAGACATTTCAGTTGATGGAGGACTGAGCAAACACAGTTTATTCTGGACTGTTTTCACAGGATTCATGCTTTCCCCATGGCTTGTCTCAGTGTTAGTGGAATGCAGTGGGTGAAGCCATGTGGTCTCTAATTCACAACCAGTTTGTCCTGCTCAGTGTCCCTTCAGGAAAGGCAATCTGAAATATGCCAGCCTCTGAGTACAGCTTGGTCCTGACTTGAAGGTCCAAGACTAGCTGTCTTAGGACATGCACCTCTTTCTGTCCTTCAGTTAAAAGCCTAGTGGGTAATTACAGTTAAATGTGGCAGAACGAAGTCATGAAGTTACATTATTCCAATATGCCTTATGTGAAAGATAACCAGAGAGGTAGAGCAGAGAGACCTTATATGCGTCTCCCCTGGGGAAAAAGCTGTGATTTCAGCTCACTCTGTGAGAAATCCCAGACGCTCCACATGGTAGAACCTTTAATAATACTCCAAACTGGAAGGAACTTTTATCAGAGCATACATATTTCAAAACACAATGGAACTTGACCATGATAAACAAATCCAGAGAAAATCAGATTTCACACATTCTGTTGCTCACAGATATTTATTTATTTATTATTATTATTTGGAGAATAAAGTAGCTGATGATAATAGCAGCACAAGTCTAAAAGTGAAACCTATGAGAACCTGTGGACTTAAATATTTAGAACTGTATTGCATCTAGGCTTCCTGGAATTGACTCATTCATAAAATCACAGAATATCCTGAGCTGTATGGGACCTGCAAGGATCATCAAAGGCAGAAGGAAGGCAAAGGAGAATCCTGAAAAACTTCAGTGCTCCGTGTTGAGCACTCCGAAGTTCACCCTCCTGCTGCTCAGCTTTAGCTGGATTGAATAGATAGGATGGTGGACTTCCCATGCCAGGTTCTGTTAATGCTGAGGAGCTTTCCTTCATATCACTCCCTTGTGCTAAGAGAGTTTTCTTTCCTGTGCTCCAGCTCAGCTAATTATTTTTTATCTGAATCTGATCCAAACAATCAAAATTTCTGCTTTCACAACTGCTCAAAAAAAGTCAGACTTTCCAATGAAATTTCCTTTTCCTTCTGCATTTGCCTGGACCAGTAACACCTTAGAACAGCCTTTTTTAGTTGTGTCTGTATTTCTTCTTCTTGGGAATTAGTGTGTGAGTTTATTCAGATAATGAGTTGTCGCGGTTTAACACAGCTTGGGTTTCAGTTAAAGAGAAAATCTACCAGTTACAGAAGTGATTCTCTGTGAGAACTGCTAATAGCTTCCTCCAGGTCCAACAGAACGAATCAGCTGGCTAGTTTTGAATATTGACACGCTGTTAAGCCACTCTGGAAAGCTGGACACGCCTCTGTGACACGACACATGTACAAACGAACAAACCCCGGGAAGCGCACTCCTGCTCCCGGCCTTTGAACAGGGGCCTGGGCGCTGGCCAGGCTGCTCCCCGCTCTGCTGCGCGGCCTTCTGGGGCCGGGCCGGGCCGGGCCGGGCCAAGCCCTGCTCAGCCGCAGCGCGGCTGAGATTCTGCTGCCGCCAAGTTCCAACCACGGCCGGCCCGGCGGGTGAGGCCGGCTCCGCTCGGCTTTGGGTGGAGCCGGGCCGGGCTCCTGTCAGGCTGTGAGCTGCCGCGCCATCCTGCTGTTGCTGCGGAAATCAAAGGGCTCTGCCGCCCGCGCGGAGGGCAGCCCGGTGGCTGGAGCTGAGCACAGCCGTGAGGCCAGGGTGGCTGCTGCCATTCTGGCCCAGCCTCCGAGGTCCTGCGAAAGCTCCTCATTGCCCAGCGCAGCCGCCAAAAAATCCTCCACCGTAAACAGCTCCGGGCGCCGCCTGGCAGAGATCGCATAATCATCCCCGGCCTCGGCAGGGTATTAACTCTTTCAGTGCACAGATCAAACCTGCAGACATCAGTCCTCTCTGGAGTGAGAGAAAAAGGAAAGGGTGAAGACACGTGAAGGAAAATAACTTGGAACTTTTAAGGTCAGTGAAGAAGGAGGTGAACCCCAGATGGGAGGAGAATGAGGAGATACCTTAGTCTTGGGCTGAAATTCTTTTGTAAAGCCATGGTGATGGACTGTGATACATTAAAATATCGCCTGTAATTCATGAAAAGCATGGAGGGATAGAGCATTTAAACCCTAAATATGAGCAAAGGCTCTGGTGCTAAAGCCAACATATGTTGAAACAGCTGTGATCTCATGAAAAGTTCAAACAGAGAGAGAGAAAAGTGTAGTATATGATGTAGATACTTCATGCTTTGGAGATTGTATAAAAATTATAAAGATCTAACCATGCATCTGACTCCCATGGCCAGAAGCAGGGCTTTTCATTTCCAAAAGATTTCCCAGACTCGCCCAGATAAAATCATGGCCATTAATGAGTGAATGAGTCTTCTCCTGGGTGATCAACGACCAAGAATGTCCAGAACATTTACTGAAAAACACCTGGGAGAGATAACATCGAAAAAGCTCCGAGGAGCCATCCAAGCCTATAGACTTGCTTTTGTACAAGACTGCATCTGTATAGTTCCCGTTATACATATGTAAGAACGTACAGAAATCTTAGGTCATTTCTGCTCCAGGCAGAATAAACTGTATATAAGCTGGGTACCTGGAGCAGTTGGTGTGACACTCTGGTGAGACACTGACACTACGTCAGCTCGACCTAAGTTCACCCAGTGTCAAAGTCCGGGGTTGATGCTGTCTTGGCTGTGGTGGTTTTATAATATTCTGTTTTTTTGGTTGTCAATCTAATAAATTTATAAAATTTTTTTTAATAAATTTGGCTGCAGACTTGATCATTTATAACAAAAGTGAAGACCCTTTGCTCCCAGGGAGGAGGAAGCTCTGTTTCCAGACATGAAGATGATTTCAGTGATAGATGAAGAGAATGTTTGCTTTTGAACAGCTCATCCTTAAAAGTGTATCCCATTAGCTGAAGATTTGAACCCTTTAAAACAGTTGTGGGGAAAGCTGTAAGTCAAGGAACAGATTTTCCTTTCCTTGTCCGCTGATTTACTGTGACATTAATGCCATGAGAAAACTGTTTCTTATGGAGAAGTCTCTGTGGCATGGCAAGAGAGAGTCCTCTCCCTAAGAGAACTGAAGAAAGATTATTTTAGAGGTTGTAAACTAACTGAAAGTCTCATGTTTTGTCTCTTACATTATCAGTGGGAAAGAAAAGAGGAAGTGGGGGGAGGAGAAGTGTTCTGAAGGTTTATTCCAGTTTCTTATCATTTCTCTTTTAGTTCTGTTAATAAAGTTTTCTTTATACCCTTTAAAGCTTTGAGCCTGCTTTGCTCTCCTCCTAACCCTTATTTCACATCAGGAAAATGAGTAAAAAATTCTGGTGAGTGTACTGGTGATTGACCAGCACTAGACCCACTACATTATTGGTGAGTTGGCTGGGAAACTCAGATTGGTGAACCCAAACCACTGCACTTAATTGGTGTTTCCACCCAGTTTTTGAACTGAAACCACCACATGAGTCAAAACCAGTTATTTTAAATCTACATTACGTTCTTTTCAAGTCCAAATCTAGAATTTTGAAATTTGAAAAATCATGTAAGTCTTATTCTCCCTCTCACGGACAAACTTGGAAGGACTTGGAGGCTAAAAGCACAATCTTCAGGATATTCCTGTGCTCAAAAAGACCCAAATTTAGCTTAGAGAAGATAAAAATTCTAGCTGATGTGGAGAGATTACAAATTGGGGGATATTAGACTAGTATTTTAAAAAAGCCACAAATATTTGGCTTGTTATTAACACACAAATCTGTGAAGATTTTGTAAACAACTGGTTGCAACTATCAGGTATTGTAGAAAAGAAAATAAACCCTATTTAATCCACATCAAGAAATGCAGTACAGAGAATGATAACTGAAGTTCTCTAATGGATATGAAACCATGCAATGACCCATAGTGCCCCCCATAATGAATCACACAACAGGAAATAAAATAGTAATGGAAACTCTCTTAAAGGAGTTGGGCCTTTGTTTTTATTCCTTACAGGTTTGTCTATTGGGTTATTAGATATCATCTTTAATAATGAATTTTTGCTGAATTCGGATCAGGCAGTGCCATTTTACCAGATATTTTTTTCTCTCATTCATACCCTCTGTTATTAACAAGTTCATTACAACTATTTCATTTGCTAGCTTTTGACTCTCAAGCCAGTCTTCTAACTGAGCTTTAAAATTTCACTGCTGTTTTTTGCTTGGGTTTTGCCGATTTTGTGGGAGAGGGGAGGGTGATTTGGGAGGGAGGATGACTCTTATTGCCAGGTTTGGATTTGCTCTCTTTCCCTTACATTGTGGGTCATTCACAGCATGTAACCAATGTGTCTGCTGTGAGTTGGATGCCCTGCCTTGGCGCTGTTCATCTCAGAAGCCTTTTGGCCAAGATTGGGAAAAATCTTCAGTTTGTTGCAGAAAGCATGTAATAGCTGCAGAGAGATGGCACCTGATTCCGTATCAGAACTCCCTACCACTGCAGCCACCAGAGGGGAGAAAAGTGGGATGCTATAGAAGAAACAAACGTTTGCAATTGGATTCATACTGTTAGGATTAATGATAGAAGGTGGAGGAAAACTAGAGTAACATTCCTAAGCCAGCGCATTGAAATGATTAATTGCATTAAGGCATTGAAAAAGAACAACAGCTGCAGTCCATGAAAAGCCAAATTTATCTAAATTTCTCCAGCTGATCAGTGAAATCATCACCAAGACTTCTAGTTTATAATTGCTTTTACATAGAAAACCAGAGTATGCAGGGAAGAAAAAAAAAGTTCCTGATTATAGAGATGTTTGTGTTTATTTTGCCAACTTTTTATTGCTAGTAAACCTTTGTGTAACAGAATTCCGTATTGCTGCTAGCAATGGGGATTTTCAGTGGAGTTTGTTCGGGAATATACATCCCCGGAAGGCGTAGTAAGGACCCTCTTTAAGCAATAACTTTTGCAGTTTGGAAGTTCATATCTAGATGATTTTTGAGGTTTGTGTTTTGGAAACATGGTCTGCTAGAGTGCTAAGGCTTCTCATGGGGGAAAGTAGGTTACAATATGGACACAAGTCAAGATACTCAAAACGGGCTGTCTGAAGATTGTTTTCCCAATTTTTCTGCTTTATTTAGCAGCATTTAGGAGTCTCCATCATCCATCATCCATCCATCTCCCAGGAGGAGATCATGGGAGAGATTGTTACCTCCATGCAGCAGCAGGGTGACTGAGATGGGGGGTGGTTAAATTACTTTTCTGAAGCATGTTTCGGTCAACTGTAGCAGTACAAAGATTTGAACCACCTATACCAAGATTGCTTTTTTTTCTCCTTTCAAAACTAACCCTTTCTCTGACCAAATGTGATCTAATGTTAAATGAGTCTTTTGCTGTTGATGTCTCCACTGGGATCTGTAATGTCCATGAAGTGCTTTTCCACTATGGTTTACCGCACCAGCATTTGCTGCAGTTCTGCAGAAAAAAGGAGAAGGGGTAGTGGGACACTAATACTAAAGAAATGGTCTCGTTCTAAAGGTGGGGTATATTAGTTTATGTTAATAGAGAGAGAGTTTTCTTATTTGATATTATATCCCCAAGTATCCTCTGGACATTATTTCAGTATATATCAACATATTTTCAGTATATTTCATATAAATCTTGCTGCTTGGACAGCAGGCAGCTGTAGGCCAGCTACACAAAGCCCTTGTGTTAGATATGTGGGCTGCATGTCATCTTCTCTCTTTTGGATGTCCTAGATGAACCTGAAAAGAGAGAAAGGAGGACTTCCTCCTGGACTTCCCAAGGGAGAGAATAGAAGAAGAGAGTGTGAAAAAGAAAAGTTGTTGATGTATGAGCCCAGGATGAATTCAAAGTAAAAGAAGGAAGTCCAGAATGGAAATTGTTTTGGAAGCCTCAAGAGGAATGACATTGGGGTGTCAAAGAGTAAACTGGGAGCCAGTGTGAGATGGTTGGATTTGCCTTCTGCAGGTCCCAGAGCCCCATGTTGCATCCTGTTTACCACCTACTCCCTTGGGATTCCAGCCCTGCTCTGAAGTTCTTTGTAGGATACAAGTGTCCTGCAAAGCCAGCTGTGTGTCTGATACTGGAAAGGAGCAGAAAAGGATGCAGGCTCATTGCAGCTCCAGAAGTTAGGATGTGGCTAAATTTTGTAAGGGAACCCGCTGAGGAAGAGGGTTTTCCTGCCTGAGCAGGAGGGAACTGTGGTGGCTGTGTCATGCTGGGCTAGCTCTCATTTACCTGCTGACAGCTGTCTGTTCTTAGTCCCACTGTGGGATCAGAGCCAAGGAAATGATTAAAACACGTGAACTTGGGTGTCTGAGTCTCTGGTCAGCAGGTGTGCGTGATATGGCATAAATGTATTTCATATATCCGCCAGTAATTTTCATGATTTGACTTTGTTCCTGTAGATTTATGAGAATAATTTTATCCTCGATAAGGATATATTTTTTCTCATCTTTTTATGGCATTAAGTATGTTTTATTAATGGATATATGTGTGTGCATTTGTGAGTTTTTCTGTGGTTGACTTATAACATTAACCTTTCCTGAAGTTTCCCAATCTTGTGTTTGATTGCAAGTACTTTAAATAAATGGACTATAAGGAGGCAATTTTCCTTCACTTGGAAATTTTTCTATGAAATACATCTGTGGATCACCCAAAATAATAATGTTTTTGTGGTATTTTCTCCAGCTTCTTGCTAGAAAATGCTATTTTCTCCTATGTTTTCATCCATTACCAGCCACTTACCCAGCATCTGGAGCTGGATCAGTAATACATGGTTGTTCTGGCTTTCCAGTGCCAAGGAAGAGGAAGCCACTCAAACCTTGGCCCCTCTCCCTGTATATTCACCCCTTTAATTCCTGTACCAATGCTTTAATTTCCTGACCAACGCAGTAACACCAAGAATTGAAGAGTGAGTGTTTAACTGCCTTTTGTTTCAGCCTGTACTCTGTTTATTTTGTTTTCTTCTCTTTTGCTTGCATTCTGTATGGATAACAAAGGGCATATTGATGCAGCAACCAAGTAGATACTCTAAAAGGTTAAAAATGGCTGAAATAAACAGGGCAGGAGATATTTCTCCTCTTTTGATGCCTTTATTAAAAGTGATCAGCTCAAGGCTGGGAGGCCTGACGAATCCGCAGATTCGCTTTCACAGCTCCCTGGAGTGACTCGGAGGAGGAGGCAAATGCAGCTTTGTCCACCAGGGGCAGAGCTGAGGGTCCAGCCTCACGACAGCAGGCAGGGGTATACAACTGCAGGATCCTGATGTTGAGTTGCCAGTCTTGGGTCCTGGCTCTAACCAGCATCTTCTTAAGTTGTGGTGAGGGGCCATTAAGGTTTTTCAGAGTCTCTGCTGGCTTCCCACCTCACCCCTGATGTCTAGAGACCACTTTGATCTCTGAATTCCATATTGGCTCACTGGTTTAGGGGTTTATTAATTGTGTTTGGAATAGGGGCTTGCCCCATTGCATTTTGGCTCTAAACTTATCTGCATATCAACTCCTGGTTCCCTCCCCTCTACATCTGGGGGGGATGCCATCCTCCCACCTGGCCACAAGCAGGGTGATGCTGATACAACAGAGTGAATTCTCAACCATAGAAGGCTAACGACCTGATACTCAACAGGTGATTCGACAAGCAGCTAACAAAAGCACTCCTCGGCCAGATCTGGTTAAACTTGCAATTCTACTTTTGGAAAAAAAAATGGGTAACCCTTTTCTTGTTCATAACAATGGCCACTTTGGAGTTGCAAAGTCAGTGAGAATTTCAGCACTGAAATAGCAATCTCCAGTGCTATTTAATCTGTGAAACTTTCTGCTGAAGAATGTAATATTCTGTTCTCTTGGATCACATTTACTTAATAGGATCAAAGGGAGGAAATACTTTTTCTCTTCAGAGTAACTGAATTAAAAAAGCACATATTTTGATTAGCCTGTGTTCAACCTTGAGGGTAGATTTTAATCTAGTCTAAATGTGTGTAGCTCCATAAACTTTACTGAACTTGTACTGATTGATAGCAGCGAAAAATCTGCTTTTGTGCTCACGTTGCACTTGCATTTGAATGATTGAGTACTATTTGCTGTAATATTTGTGAAAGACAAAATACTTTGTGTATTCTTTTGTATTGTCTGAGATGTATGCCATGGTAGTTTGATTAGTTTAGACTTGTTATCAGATATCACAATCATCACAAGATAGCAGTATGTTAAAAACTACTTCTTCCAAGTTGAATTTTTCTTGTTCTTTTCAAGAAATCTGACATGTCTTCTTTAATGAAAAAGGCTTTTCATCAAATCAGTGGTGAAAAACAAAAAATGCAAATGAAAAATAATTCAACATGTGGGCTGTCACTTTTCCATGGAAAATTAAAAAGGAATAAAGAAAAAGAAAAAAGGGCACTGGAACAAAAAAATATTTCCTGACCAGTCCTACTTAGAAATTCTTTTTCTTAACATATCTGTCGGTGCCATTACTTCTTTGCAGGAATACTTGAATTTCTTTGTAATGCAGTTTTTATGCAGGTTATAGTAATGATGCTGTGAGAGCCACAGATTGGCTGATACACCATGGACATTAAGTTCAAGCATTGGATGTTCACAAAGATACCTTTTTTAGATGTCCAGAAGAAATTCACAAGGGTAATCCAAATGTAATTAGGATTAACAAATAGTCTGTAGAAACTGTTGATGTTTGAGCCAGCCTGCTCCTCTGGCCAGGGTAGAGCTGTTGTTTCACTTCCTCAGGTTTGGCTGCCTGTGGGAATTAAGAGACCCTCAACCTCTTTATTTACAAAGCAGTCAGGCCAGGATTATTTACATTTACATCCCTCTAGGCACTTTGTGGGACCAAACTGACTTTTTCAGGTGTTGTATTCATTTTGTTTTTCATAGCATCTTATGTATTGGTACAGGAATACTTTTACTTCAAGATTCCAGAAGCCTTAACCTTAATTAATTTCTACCAAACCCTGCTATTTTGGTTATGTTTTCTTAGTGTCTGCATGCTTTTGGTGTTCATGTCTATGCCAGTGTAAAATAACAGGAATTCCTTCTATTTTCATGTTTGCTTCTTCAGATCATATTTACAGATATTTCCATCTTTTAATCTGAAATTCTTAATCTTTTACTAGAATGGAAGTGTCTTTTGGTATAATTTTCTTTGGATGTTTCAGTGGTTATAGTAGGATAATTGTGTTTTTCTCTGACAGGAACATTGGTAATAAAGTTTGCATTTACATAATTAGCAAATTTTCTGTGCATTTATAATTACATAAGTGGTAAGAAAGTTTGAGGGAAGCTGTTATGGGCCCATTTGATCACACTTAATCTGGTCACTAGGACAGGCAATTGAGTAGTCTGAGGAGTTGCATGTGATGGGATGATCTTGGCTAAATCCTTCACGTGGATCAATTTGAACTCAGAAGTAATTTCAGTGCTTATCTCAAAGCCTGCCTAATAAGAATCTTGTGTACTCACAGACATGTGTAAATATTTGTTGTACAACTAAGGGACTAATTTCCTTAGCTGGGGTGCAACCTATTAGTGTCTCAGTAATCCAAGCCTCTTATCTGAGAAAAAAGAACCCCAATCAAGTAATAGATATTTTGGGAGCTTATTGCTGATAAATCTACTAAGTGTGAAAAGTTGAGGAAAAAGGAGGATTTATGCTATATCCTGCTGAACCCTGGTACACCTGGGGCGTGGGGACTGAAATTTTTAAGTTTGATGAGAATAGCAAAGATCAGTCTGGTCATGCAGAATTGTGTTCATCCTTGGGGTCTGTGATCTCTACCATGCACTTGTAATAAGTGGTGCAAATATTCTTCTAAATATTTTGAGTGCGAAAGCTGTTGAACGTATTTAACTCCTATTCAGTGTTACCTCTGTGTGCATCTGTTGAGGAATAAGTTACTCTGCTTATTGCTTTTGGACATGGAGTTTAAAAATTTGTAGCATTAATTTCACAATTCACTTTAGCTGCTGTTCTGTCCACAACTATTTTTCTGTTCATCAAATAATGCTAGGATAAATTTTGCTTAAGCTCCTGAAGAAATCCTGTGGTACCAAAATTCAAAGCCTGATTCTCCCAGGCTCCATGTTTAATGAGTGAAGAGGTCAGTTCTGAGTATCTAATTTAGGTTTAGGTTTTGTGTTAAGGTGCTTATTCAGTCAGAGAGCAGAAAGAATGCCATGCACTTTTCATCTGCAGTTGCCTCCTGCCAGAATAAGTTGCAGGAACTGAACACTTGCAGACAGCTTTTTATCACCAGTAGGGAGAAACAGCCAGCTTTAAACTTAGATTTATTATTTGTTAAAAATTATGCATACAGTGATAGAAAATGAGTTCTTATACTACCTAGTCATAGCCATTTGAAGGTGTATTTCCAAGCAATAGCTCTAGGTTAAGAGGAATAGCTCTAGGTTAAGAGAAAGGAAAGTTTTTACTTTATTCTTGAACTTTATGAATGGGATTTTAACAGAATTCCTTACTGGTTTACCTCTGGTTTTAATAATGAGATGAAGTCTTTACTCTGTTGATGTCAGTGTCTAACTTAAGCAGGAACAAGATTTTACCTCCAGTGTTTTCAGACATAAGAAGTTATATAAAAATTAGATACATTTCACAAATTCCAGCCTAGACTCTTACCAAGCTAAAGTTATTATAATTCACAGGGATTCTTGGGGATCTCTTCCCTGGCTAGTTGTTTTGGCTGAAACACTTTAGAGAGCAGCATAGTAATATTACCCTCTGTCTTGCCCATCTTCCTTATTGGATCTTTAATATCCCATTGGCTAAATTAGTGGTCAAGGTACGGGACAGTATCTAAGGAGTGGCAGCTTGTAAACATCTTCTACAATGTTTTGTGTCCTTACTTCTCCTGAAATGAGATTGAATTTAGTGTTGTTATTGACTAGTCTTACAAATTTTTTTAAAAAGCAATCATGGCCAGAAGTTACACCGTGAAATAACCCTACTTTGTGTCATTCCTTATTTAGAGCCAAAATATTGCTGGTCTAACTCCAGTCAGGTCAATAGAATGAGTGACTTTTATCCCAGTAAGTGAAATGAATTCAGGCCTGTGATGGAGTAGCAGAAAGATGAAAGGTGGTTACCTTTCCCGTAGGAATTTAGTAGCCATTGCTCTTCAGTCTCACTGGACTTCTGGACCTACTGACTCACCACTCCTTAGGCTGAATAATAAACTGAGAGTGTGAAAACATGCTATTTGCACTTAAATGCCTGCAGCTGTGAATCTGGAATCCACATTGTTCCTTCAGTTTCTCTGTTTTCAATTTTGATTCTTCTCCATAAAGGTAAAGCAATAACCTGATTTCAAGTAGTATGAACTGTCTAAAATTAAATCTTTGACATCCACTTTGAATGCTGATATCCTTTTGCTATCTCATGTGGAAGGTGAAGGGAAATGAAAGGAGTAAACATTTATTTGAAATCAGATCTGCCCTTCTGCCAACCCCTCACCCCCACAAACATGTAACAACTAATTTTCAGGCCAGGAGTGCTTAATGTTACTCCAACCCTTTTGGCCCTGGGGAAAAAAAGTGCGTGGGTGGTGATGGAGGGAGAAAGACTTTTATTTGTCTCAACCTGTAAGGGCTGGATTGAAGAGCCCGTATTCAATATTGCCCTCAGTAATGCACAGCTTCTCCTACATATGTAGTCTCTGTCACTGGCTATCAGATCTCCCCCAGAAGACTGTGTCAAGGCATCTAGTCTAACAAGTAGAAATCACAATAGTCAGCTTTTATCTTTCTTGTTTTTACTTCTCTACTTGTAGAAACTACCAGTTCCTGCAAGTACACTTCAGTACGTGGAAAATGTGCTTGTGATGCAGATTGCTTTGATTCTCAGAAGAGTTCTGCAGACTCTGAGTCTGTCCCTGCAAGGAATTCTATTTTTCAGCTCTCTCTGCTGTGTGTACAGCTCTCTTCTGATCAGATTGTTTTATTAATTAAGATTTTTGAGTAGAGTATGACAGGTGAACTAGTATCTGCTAGTTTACAAGGGTGTAGCATAACAGGAAATCTAGCTCTCCAGAGGAGAAATAAAAGTATTTCTAAGTGGACACAGATACCAGGAAATTACAGATGTGAGAACTCTGTATGGATCAATGGCATGATCCATACATGATTATATGGTAAATTTTTTAAGATTTATGTTTGGAGTGTCGATGACAATTGAGGTCTATAGATCCCCTGTGGCACTTTTGTATAGCACACCTAAATTCTGTTAAACCTGACCTATTTCAACAGGTTGATTCTAACATTTAGCTGGAGGATGAAAAAAACATATGAAATCAACAGAACAGCTTTTGTTTGGGAAAGTCCTTGGTGGTGTGTTTTAAGTACACTTGAGGTGAACTATGCTGAATAAGTATGCAGAATTTAGGGGCAGAATTGCTGAGGATTTTATGGAACAAAACAGCAAGAAGCTTTGTCATTCCAAGCTGTAAATGATGCTTAGCTGAGCTCATAAAACACATCAAAGGTGTACATATGGGTTACATTTTAATATTGTTTCAATATTGAAGACCTGTTACTAATTTTAAACTGCATTGGTAAAAACTAATTTTTTTCTTTTTTCTTTTTGTCTTTTCTTCTATATTGCTAAATGATGTAAATCACTCATGTCAATTTTATGCTGATTTGTGCCAGCTGAAAATTTGACCGTGAGAGAGATTTCCCCTTTGTATAATCATCCCAAATAGGGAAGGGAAAAGAAGAGGGAGGAGTGGTGTCATCTGGATATGTGAATAGTTTGGCTGCAATACAATCCTGAAAAACACTCTTATATAAAGATGGAAATATGGGGATTATCGTAGAAACTCTTGAAATAATCCTATAAATAGTCAAGGAAATTCTGGCTAGGAGTTGTCTATTGAAACCATTTTGAAATGAGATGGCTGACAGGAAGAGAATTTAAAGCCAGAAACCACAAGGCAGACCATCACCTGGTGTAAATCAGGAAAACTACATTAATTTCAAAGGCATTGACTTGAAAGAACGGTGATGATCTCCAGCAGCTGAGGATCTGTAACCATAGGTGCTGGGTGCCAAATGCTCTCACTCACTCAAGTGTAGGCATTATTTTGGATTAATGCTACTGCACATGAATGTAGGACATCATCATTTGTGTTTGGAGAGTGAAGACAATTGATTCATAGGATGTGAAGTGTGTCTTTTTGGATCAAGGAATACATATACTTGAGAGATTGTTTCAGTCTGCTATTACTGATGTAGGCTGTTGAAAAACCAGGAATTGCCTTGTTCACTGTGCTGTTACTTGAAGGTGTTGACTTCACACAAGCACTCATGATACTCTTAGGTCACCTAGCTAGCACATCAATAAATAACCTAATAAATTTTCTAGCAATTCGCAAGATGTTTTCCCTGCATGTACTGATAATGACAACAGTATGTGCCCATTGTAGCTGACTGAGGCGCTTTAGTGTTACACCAGCATCACAAAGGAAAAAAATTTGTTCCTGTGCAGTAAAGAAAATGGAGTAAGAAACGGGACTTTCTTATGTATGTTTGTTCATATGTATGTAGTAATGTCAGTCCAAATTCAACACATATGAAAATGCTGACACCTAGGGAAGCCTTGGCTTTTCATTCAAAACCATTGCTAAAGGACCAAGATTTTTAGACTATTCTTTGATTTATGAAAACACATTTATAAACACCTGTAAGGGCCTCTCTTTTCCAGTATCTTTTGGTAATTACCTATTCTCTATTTAGGGGCTAGATCAGGCCTTAGAAAATGTTATCAGTAAAATACTTCAAGTGGGGACTGTGTGTGTAGCAGGAAAGGACCTTCAGCTGCAATTGCCTTGGAAGAAGAACACATGGCTGTGTACTTTCAGTCAGCAATTCCTAATGACTCTTTTATTAACATTACTGCATTAATATCTCCAGTGAGATCACAAATGAAACAGTTTTCAAACCATGGCTGGTTATACTCTGCCTTTAATAGTCCTACTCTGCCTCTTTTTCAAATGCCATGATTTTAGCTTGTTACATGTGATAACTTTTTTTAAGGCTAGAGTAGAGTTTACACCAGCTGCTTTCATCACTGTGCTCTAAATAGTATCTAAATCAAAGGGTGCTGGTCCGGAGCTGCACGGACACATGAGAAGAACCAGAAAGATAAACATTTCATATTGTATACAGAACATTTCCAGTAATTACTCTGTTTCCTGCTCTAATTCCTACAGAACTTCTTTACCTTCAACTGTCTTTGGCCTCCTGTTTATTGCATTAACCTTTACTCAGTGTCTCTGAGCATCATCTATTCCAGGTGGGGCACTGAATCCTACATCCCACTGTGCCTACCCCACATTCTTTGAATGGCGCTGACTTTGACAATTTCATAGCTCAGCTGCTGTTTCTTACAGGCAGTAGAAAAATATATTGAACAAAATAACTATAGCAATAATAATAACAACAATGATAATCTGTTCTGGACTTAATCTGCTTCTGTGGGAAGGTTTGTATCCCAAAAGCATAATGATAGAGTCATGTTTCTGTAACTGGATTTTTTTACTGAGTTTGATTGATCTGATGGTGAATCTCATACGAGATTGCCACTTCTGTTTTCCGCAGGCCTCTAAAACTGTTTTAGCTTCTTCTGTCCTGCAGGGAATTATGGACTGAATCACTGGAGGCAGGGAAATTACTTTTATCAGCAGAGCTGCCAAAGTAGGGTTGAGGTTATCAGCATTATTTACCACTGAAGCAGCTGTACCTTTTGATAACTCTTACTCATGACACGACATTGGCTGGGGTTTTGGTACAGGATTGGATGTACAAGTTTTGCACATGTGCACACAGACATATCTTCCATGGTTTGGAATTAAAATTCTCAATATAATTATGAGAAAAGTAACCAAATAAGGAGGGTGTGGAGAAGGATGAAGGTAGAGGATGAAGGATGATCTGGTAAACAAGGCCTTGTGGTAGGGCAGGGGAGAACTAGTTTATTTTCTTGCTCTGTCTCAGACATTTCCTTTGGCAGACTCCTTTGAGAGGGATTTAAAAAGAATGAATTGCTCACTATTGTCCAGTGGAGGACAAGGATGCTGGTTTTTTTGTGCATCTATGCTGTGGGGGACTGAGCCCTGCAGTCACTCTGTTGGATGTCTCCAGTCAAACCTTTCTCAGTCCAAGTAAGAAGCTCTTCTCCTGTTGGAAGTTGGTGGAAAAAAAAACCTGTTAAACTCCTGATTTTGCCTTTAAAAACATCTCCTTGCTCTTTTCCTCTGTTGTCCAAGTACAGTAAGATATCCTGCAGCGATCCAAGTACAGTAAGATTTCCTGCAGTGATCCATTTTGGGTTTAAATGCTGAAATAGAGTAGCCTGGGGGCTATATAAGCAGAGTGCACAGTGACGTTCCATGTTTGTACATACATATTTTTTCAGTTTGTGTTTATTTGCAGTGGTGATGCTGCTGTCCTTGGTCACTGGTTGGATTTGACCTTTTCGTCAATTCTGGGTGGGATTAATTGCTCCAGGTTTAGCTGTTTAAAACCCATCTAAGCAATTTGGTTTTACTCTTTCTAGTCAGTGCAAAGAGTAGCAGCAACTCCAAAAAAGAATTAATCCCATTCAAAGATAAGTATTTAAGGTATGAAGGTTTTGGGAATAGTTTTTATGGAAGACAGGTTTTTTTATTGAATAGTGAATAAGATGTAGGAAGAAAATGGAAGTATTTGGCACATCTGGAGTGCAAGACTTTATTCTTTAAAATTGGCAAACCTCCTCTTAACAGCACCATCAGTCCTTCTGCAGACAGGAAAATATTTGGCAGAGAAGATCTGAGTTTAAACCAAAGATTGTAATTTATACTAGGATTTGATTTGATTTGATTAATTCCATTAATTTCAATTACCTTTAAAGTTTTTTTAAGATCAAAATATAGCTGTGTTAAATTCTTTTTCCTACAATCAAACATCTGAATAACCTGATGAATTATCATGGTACAGCAATTTTAGTGACCCTTTCACTATTTTGAAGATGAAATGACTTCATTTCACATGACTGCCTACCACAGACATGTAGTTTGATACTTCAGTTGATAGAGGTACAGCAAAAAAAGAACCCAAACATCCCAGATGTATTCAGATATATGTAGTTCTCTTTTAAAACATCATTATTATCGCCAATACTGCCGATTTTCTTAAATAGAAAGAGACTCCCATGTTTTTGAGGGATTCAGCATCAGACTACCTCTCTCAGAATAATTTAATGAGTGCTTCTTGCTGTGACTATTTGCATACCTCTATTTCTTGTTTTTGGTGTATTCAACTCCATTTATAGTTGTTGGTATGGGCTGGAAGGGGTCTGACTTCAGGGAGTTCAGGTGGGGTCTAAGGAAAAGCAGTGTAAGAGTGAAAGAAATAAGTAAGGATAAACTTAAATATTATGGATAAAATGATGAAATACAGAATCATCTCTTGTAGGAATTAATGAATTAAAATATTGTTTCAGATTTTCCTTTTTACTTTCACAAGGTGTCATGGTTAAGCACTGGCCAAATGCCAGGCACCCCTGAAAGTCACTCACTCACCCTCCCCTGTCACAGCTGGGCAGAGGAGAGAAAAATTTAACAAAGAGCTCAGGAATTGAGTTAGGATTGGGAGAAAACACTCCAAGGGCAAAATAGGATCAGCCTAGCGGTACAAAGTGAGTTTATTAGTAACAGAATCAGAGGAGGATAATGAGAAGTAAAATAAGCCCTTAAAAACACCTTTTCTTCCCCCAACCCCTCTCCTCTTCCCAACAACAGCGCAGAGAGACAGGGCATGGGGTTTTGGTCATGTTATAAATGATCAGCCAGAAATCCAAATTAATAAATGCGAAAGATTTTATTTTCACGACTTAAATATGGTCCTCAGAAACCTGCAGCCAAAGAGACAGTGTTGAGCCCAGGATTGGTGCTGGGTGAATCTAGATCCCACCTCTATCACATCAGATATCCCTCTGTTCACTGAAGCTGTTTCCAGCGAGCTGTTTAATACAGTTCTTTATGCCTTAGGCAGAGGTGCCCTGATTTCTTTTGTAACCTCGCATATGTATGAATGTTTCTTTCACTGTGCAGGGCTGGACAATGCTGTTTCCTGAGTAGTGGCAGGCCCTGATCATCTCAGGGGAAGTCACGTATTCAGATGTATCTTTCTTGGCAACTTTGGTTATCTTGATTGATGGTATCTATGAAGCGATGATCACCCTTGGGTGTTTCCTGATGGTCCCGGAGGAAGCCCATCATCACCCTGGTCACATCTATTCATTGGTAAACAGAGCATTGTTCTCCTACTGCCTTCAGGAATTTCAAAATTCCTGAGCAGTTATCTGTCCCTGGGCTGCTTGTGGTCAGAGACTCATTGGATTTTACAATTTTTATAACATACATTCTCTCCTTAAGCATGAATTACTTTATAACATATATTACAGTCAGTTCATCACTGAGATTTTCTTTTGATGCTCCAGGAGAGGAGTCCTTCCCTCCTGTGAGGCTGTGGAGGCCCTCCAATGGGAGACAGTTCTCCATGAACTTCTCCAGTGTGGTTCCAATCTCATGAGCAGCAGTCCTCCCAAAACTGCTGCAATGTAAGTCCCTCCAATGGGCACACAGCCCTCCCAAAACTGCTGCAGCATTGTGCTACTGGTGTGGCTTCTGTAGAAGCTGCTGGAAGCTTCCAGCATGTCTGGCAGAGCCAATGCTACCTGGCTCCAGGATGGACCCACTGCTGGCCAAGGCTGGACCAATCTGGAATGGTGGTCATGTCTCTGTGATAACATAATTAGGAAGAAAAAGTTATTGCGCAGATGTAATTATGGCCAGGGAAGAGGGACATGAGAACGTGTGAGAAGAACAGCTCTGCAGACACTGAGGTCAGTGGAAAAGGAGGGGCAGGAGGCGCTTCAGGCGCCAGAGCTGGGATTTCCCTGCAGCCTGCAGTGACCACGATGGTGAAGCAGCTGTGCCTCTGCAGCTGATGGAGACCCCTTGCGATGCAGAGATCCACCCACAGGCTGTGGAAGACCCCATGCTGGAGCAGGGAAGGACTACTTTGCCTGAGCAGCAACAGGAGCAGCAGCCGGAACAGCAGTGTGATGAACTGACCATAATCCCATTCCCATCTTTCTGCCCTGCTGGGTAAGCACGTAGAGCTGGGAAGTAGTGGGGGAAGGGAAGGCATTTTTAAGGTCTCATTTTACTTCTCATTATCCTGCTCTGATTTTGTTAATAATAAATTAAATTGCTATCTCTAATTCAAGTCCATTTTGCTGTGACAGTATTTGGTGATTGTGGTGGGTTTAGGTTTCTTAGTGATTTTTTTTCCCATTCATACCAGGGAGACACTGGTAGGAAGGGGGCCGCTTTCCAGGTGAATAGGCAGCAGCTAAGATGCAGAAAATGGTGGCTAGTAGCTCTGGCATTCCAATGAAGTTTTGCATTTTGGGACTCTTGCCTGCAGGGTGGGGTCTCCCGCGAATTGCAGCATAATGTCCTGAGAGGTGTTGGGGCTAACCCGGGATTTGCCTGAGCAATGTGGGCTGACCTCTTTGCTTTTCTGCTTCGGGATCAAAGAGAGGGTGAGTATGTCATGGACATGTACCTGTTCCGGGGATGATGCTATGCTGTAGCTTGCTACGTGCCTCTGCCGTCTTTCACCCCCCTTTGTCCTTTGCTCCAGAGAGTGTGTGCTGCCCTCAGGACATTGCTACGGTTTGACTAGATGCTGGTGGTGATATAGACACCGACTGCTGCCCTTGAGTACTAAAAAGGAGCAATCTCCTTGCCCAAGCCACGCCCCCCAACACGAAGAAATTTCTGGGCTCCTGTGTGAGCACCCTGAGGCCGCAGGGGAGTCTCTGCAGCTCCTCTGCCCTGCCTGAGCCTCCAGTGCTTCCCGGCTGGTTGTGGTCGTAGCTACACAGAAAGGGGAAATTGCTTCACGGGCAGTGTTGTAAATGATCAAATCGGCAGCCAAATTTATAAAAAAAAATGTATAAATTTATTAGATCGACAACCAAAAATTGAATATTATAAAACCGCCACAGCCAAGACAGCATCAACCCCGGACTTTGACACTGGGTGAACTTAGGTCGAGCTGACGTAGTGTCAGTGTCTCGCCAGAGTGTCACACCAACTGCTCCAGGTACCCAGCTTATATACAGTTTATTCTGCCTGGAGCAGAAATGACCTAAGATTTCTGTACGTTCTTACATATGTATAACGGGAACTATACAGATTCAGTCCCGTACAAAAGTCAGTCCATAGGTTTGCATGGCTGTCTGGGCTCCTTGAAATGGTCTTTCTTTCAGCTGTAGCCAGGACATCGACGTTTTCCGATGTATTCTCTCCCAGGTGTTGTTCGGTGAATGTTCTGGACATTCTTGGGCAATGGTTACTGATCACCCAGGAGAAGACTCATTCACTCATTAATGGCCATGATTTTATCTGGGCGAGTCTGGGAAATCTTTTGGAAATGAAAAGCCCTGCTTCTGGCCAGGGGGCTCAGAGGCATAGTTAGATTTTATAATTTTTATACAATCTCCAAAACATGAATTATCTACATCATATACTATGTTATGAACAAAAAAAGGTTACCCTTTTTTTTTTTAAGAGAAGGAGCTGCAGAGGAGTTTTTGAGTTGATCTGGGAACTGACCGTTGGCCAGGAGTTCTTTGTTAGTGAATGTTGTAATTGCCAGTTGAGTATCTTTAAGTATTGCCGTTTAACTCTCTATTGTGGAGAATTCTTGTTTTTCATCACCAGCCTAGCCTGTTGCCAAGAGGATGACAACCCCCCCTCGGACGGTGGGGAGAGGGGGATATTTGCATCTCAGGAGACATGCAAATTTACCTCCAAACCCAGACTGCATTGGGACAGGACCTTCACCAAATCCTGGAAAATACCCCAAAAGAGGTGAGCCGAAGCAGAACTGAGAGGTCAGGGTGGTGTCTGGACAGCAGGGCCGAGGTCCGAAGCCAGCTGAGACGCTTGAAAACCTCGGTCACTCCTCGCCCCAATTAAAAACAATGCCAGTTGGACCCAGGACCCCTGGACTGATAACCCAAACTGAAACCCTGGGTATACCCCCACTGCCCTTGCGAGTACAGGACTCCCGGCTCTGCTCCCTTGGGGACAGAGCTGCAAATCCTCCTCTTCTGATTCCCTGTTGGGAGCGGCGGCAGAACTTTGTGGATCTGCTGAACCCCCCATTTTCGAGCTGATCACTTTAATAAAGGCATTAAAAGGAGGAAAATCTCCTGCCCTGTTTTATTTCAGCTGGGGGACTAGTTTGGGAGCCACACATGAAGAAGACAGCAGGACTGGGACGGCCGCCCACCCTACGACCTCTGGGACAGCTGGCTATCAGGACCCGAGGAGATCAGCTTGGACCAGTGACGCCGAGGAGCGCCGGTTTGATGAGAAAATACCGGCAGCGGGAGTGGGGGCATGTGAGTGGAGTGTGAATGGGACGAAGGCTGGCTATTTCCAGATCTTCGAAGCGAGTGGGGCCTCCTTGTACCGCGTTTTCGGACTCCTGCGAGGGGGGCGGCTGGGAACGGAGGGAAGAGTGTGGAATTAGTGTGAGTGAGTGCCTCCGAAGGGGGAGAGAGGGCCCCCCTCCTCCGGGTGTGCGGAGGAATTTTGGGTGAGTGGCACGCAAACTAAGTCCCGACGAAGGGAGTCAGGCACAGATCTCGGTGAGGGAAGCCGGTGTTTGTTTTAAGTCCTGACGAAGGAGGTTAGGGAGATTGTAAGTCTCGAGAAGGATTCGAGCAAGCTCAAAGCCCTGCAGGCAACCTAAGTCCTGACAAAGGAGGTCAGGCCTCGGCGAAGGAGGCCGGGTTTTAAGTCCTGACGAAGGAGGTCAGGCCTCGGTGAAGGAGGCCAGGTTTTAAGTCCTGATTCGTAGAGAAATCAGGCAGTTGTTTTTCCTGACGAGGGTGGTCAGGCATGAATCGGGCTGTTAGGCCAGGGTTTCGTGTTTAAAGTCCTGATAGACATAAGACCTGACATTAAGTTAGGCAGTCAATAGATCAGGCAGTACTATAAAGTCCTGAGCTTCAGGCAATTTTTCTTCTTGAGATTTTTCTGTTGAGACCTGAAAAATGGGAGTATGCAACAGCAAGAAAGCGGGCAAGAGGCTGAGGAATATACCTCCCAATAGTCCCTTAGGAGAACTGTTAGAGAGATGGGATTCTATAGAGGCCACCGAGGTATTGGATAAGGTGAAGATGATCCATTACTGTGTAGAAGTTTGGCCAGAATTAGAAGTGCAGGGAGGATGGCCTTGGTGTGGGACAAGGGACAAGTCGATGTGTCAGCAGCTGAGTCAACATCTTACAGCTCGGGAGGACACCGATCCTGAGCAATTATTGTATGCAGATTGTTGGTTAAAGAGTGTTATCGGGGATGAAGGTGTGAGAATTTGTAAGGTACAGAGGAAGACAGAGGGGAATGAAGGAGGGGATGTTGGAATTAGTAAAAGATGGGACCCCCTGGATTATTTACCCCCGGGTGCCGTTTTGCCTTATAATCCTCTTCCTCGGGCACCTTAAAGAGCAGATCCGGCCTTTCCCCCGGCTGCTATCTCATTACCACCTCCTGTAATTCCTTCTTCTACCCCTTTGGCTTCCTCTGCGGCAAACCCAGTATCTCCCCTAGTAACCACTCCCTCGGCACCCCCTTCAGCTCCCTCAGTTCCTTCTGCCCCAGCACAAGTGCCTACTCCACAGGCTACATTCTCTATTCCTTCTCAAGCTCCACTTAATATGCATGCAGGCTCTTCTCCCCCTCCTATTGCTGTCCCTTTACCTCCTCCTCCTAGCTGGGACACAAGTGCCTCCTTGCCTGATAAACCATTATCACCAAATACACCTGGTGACCTGCAGAGAGTTCAGGGGAATCCTGTTGTCTCTCAAACTGGTAGTTCATTGTCTGAGGATGGGCCATACTGCAATACCCGATCTAAGACCTCCAAGGTAGAGAGATTTTTTTTTCCCCTCAGAGAAGTTCCTATGGGAGGGGTAGCAGGAGGTGTTGGCTTTGTGAACGCTCCTCTAACTGCTTCTGAGGTGAGAGGATTTAAGAAGGAGTTAGGGCATTTAGTTGAGGACCCAGTAGGCATAGCTAACCAAGTCGATCAATTTTTAAGTCCAAATATCTACACTTGGGGGGAGATAAATTCCATTCTGAATATATTATTTTCCCAGAAGAAGTCCGGATGGTTAGGGGCCTGGCATAAGAATTTGGGAGAAAGATAACCGTCCCAGACCCCAGGTGCCATCAGTTGAACAGAAATTACCAATAACGGATCCCAACTGGAATCCTAATCAGGAGGAGGGGAGGAAACCCATGATGGAATATAGGTCTTTGATAATTTGGGCGATCAAAGAGTCTGTTCCCAAAGGAACTAATACCAAATTAGCATTTGAGGGTGCTCAAGAGAAGGATGAAACTCCTGCTACTTGGCTTAATCGCCTAAAGCGGAATTTCCAGCTGTATTCCAAAATAGGCCCAGACACCACAGAAGGCCAAGTGTTACTAAAGGTCCATTTTGTTACCAAATCTTGGCCTGATATACGGAGAAAAGTGGAAAAGATTGAAGACTGGCAAGAGAAGGACATTAATGAGTTACTGAGAGAGGCATTAAAGGTGTATTTAAGGAGGGATGAAGAAAAAACAAAGGCCGAAGCTAGGATCATGGTGACAGTAGCTAGAGAAAGTGTGGGGCACGCAATTTTGCCCCGCAATTCAAGGTACCAAAAAAATGGGTGGGTCCACCACCAGGAGGTGGCAAGGATTTTTAGAAGTGACAATTGGGGGGGGGTCAAGGGCTTTACATTTTATGAGACCCGATGCAATATCTAGAGAAGCCCTTGGTAAATTTTAAAGTGGGACCCCTAAATAAAGAATTTTAAATTTTTGGTTGATACAGGAGCAGGTTAGTCCTGTCTCAACAAAGTAGCAGAAGGTATAGTAATTGGAAAAAAAAATTTTGTGAAGTGTTAGGGGCTGAAGGGAAACCATTTAGAGCATCAGTGATTGAAGATGTAAAAATAATGAGAAACTAAAACATTCAAGAAGTTAAGAGAAACCGATTAGCTAATCAAATAGCAAAGGAAGCAGCTTTAGAATTACAAGATCCAGTGAAAGTTCTTAAAGGTTCCGGGGATGATGCTATGCTGTAGCTTGCTACGTGCCTCTGCCGTCTTTCACCCCCCTTTGTCCTTTGCTCCAGAGAGTGTGTGCTGCCCTCAGGACATTGCTACGGTTTGACTAGATGCTGGTGGTGATATAGACACCGACTGCTGCCCTTGAGTACTAAAAGGAGCAATCTCCTTGCCCAAGCCACGCCCCCCAACACGAAGAAATTTCTGGGCTCCTGTGTGAGCACCCTGAGGCCGCAGGGGAGTCTCTGCAGCTCCTCTGCCCTGCCTGAGCCTCCAGTGCTTCCCGGCTGGTTGTGGTCGTAGCTACACAGAAAGGGGAAATTGCTTCACGGGCAGTGTTGTAAATGATCAAATCGGCAGCCAAATTTATAAAAAAAATGTATAAATTTATTAGATCGACAACCAAAAATTGAATATTATAAAACCGCCACAGCCAAGACAGCATCAACCCCGGACTTTGACACTGGGTGAACTTAGGTCGAGCTGACGTAGTGTCAGTGTCTCGCCAGAGTGTCACACCAACTGCTCCAGGTACCCAGCTTATATACAGTTTATTCTGCCTGGAGCAGAAATGACCTAAGATTTCTGTACGTTCTTACATATGTATAACGGGAACTATACAGATTCAGTCCCGTACAAAAGTCAGTCCATAGGTTTGCATGGCTGTCTGGGCTCCTTGAAATGGTCTTTCTTTCAGCTGTAGCCAGGACATCGACGTTTTCCGATGTATTCTCTCCCAGGTGTTGTTCGGTGAATGTTCTGGACATTCTTGGGCAATGGTTACTGATCACCCAGGAGAAGACTCATTCACTCATTAATGGCCATGATTTTATCTGGGCGAGTCTGGGAAATCTTTTGGAAATGAAAAGCCCTGCTTCTGGCCAGGGGGCTCAGAGGCATAGTTAGATTTTATAATTTTTATACAATCTCCAAAACATGAATTATCTACATCATATACTATGTTATGAACAAAAAAAGGTTACCCTTTTTTTTTTTAAGAGAAGGAGCTGCAGAGGAGTTTTTGAGTTGATCTGGGACTGACCGTTGGCCAGGAGTTCTTTGTTAGTGAATGTTGTAATTGCCAGTTGAGTATCCTTAAGTATTGCCGTTTAACTCTCTATTGTGGAGAAT
This sequence comes from Serinus canaria, assembly GCF_022539315.1. NCBI lineage: Eukaryota > Metazoa > Chordata > Aves > Passeriformes > Fringillidae > Serinus > Serinus canaria. The sequence continues at coordinate 16,712,166 of NC_066316.1, read as the reverse complement.
TCTTGTTTTTCATCACCACCCTAGCCTGTTGCCAAGAGGATGACAACCCCCCCTCGGACGGTGGGGAGAGGGGGATATTTGCATCTCAGGAGACATGCAAATTTACCTCCAAACCCAGACTGCATTGGGACAGGACCTTCACCAAATCCTGGAAAATACCCCAAAAGAGGTGAGCCGAAGCAGAACTGAGAGGTCAGGGTGGTGTCTGGACAGCAGGGCCGAGGTCCGAAGCCAGCTGAGACGCTTGAAAACCTCGGTCACTCCTCGCCCCAATTAAAAACAATGCCAGTTGGACCCAGGACCCCTGGACTGATAACCCAAACTGAAACCCTGGGTATACCCCCACTGCCCTTGCGAGTACAGGACTCCCGGCTCTGCTCCCTTGGGGACAGAGCTGCAAATCCTCCTCTTCTGATTCCCTGTTGGGAGCGGCGGCAGAACTTTGTGGATCTGCTGAACCCCCCATTTTCGAGCTGATCACTTTAATAAAGGCATTAAAAGGAGGAAAATCTCCTGCCCTGTTTATTTCAGCTGGGGGACTAGTTTGGGAGCCACACATGAAGAAGACAGCAGGACTGGGACGGCCGCCCACCCTACGACCTCTGGGACAGCTGGCTATCAGGACCCGAGGAGATCAGCTTGGACCAGTGACGCCGAGGAGCGCCGGTTTGATGAGAAAATACCGGCAGCGGGAGTGGGGGCATGTGAGTGGAGTGTGAATGGGACGAAGGCTGGCTATTTCCAGATCTTCGAAGCGAGTGGGGCCTCCTTGTACCGCGTTTTCGGACTCCTGCGAGGGGGGCGGCTGGGAACGGAGGGAAGAGTGTGGAATTAGTGTGAGTGAGTGCCTCCGAAGGGGGAGAGAGGGCCCCCCTCCTCCGGGTGTGCGGAGGAATTTTGGGTGAGTGGCACGCAAACTAAGTCCCGACGAAGGGAGTCAGGCACAGATCTCGGTGAGGGAAGCCGGTGTTTGTTTTAAGTCCTGACGAAGGAGGTTAGGGAGATTGTAAGTCTCGAGAAGGATTCGAGCAAGCTCAAAGCCCTGCAGGCAACCTAAGTCCTGACAAAGGAGGTCAGGCCTCGGCGAAGGAGGCCGGGTTTTAAGTCCTGACGAAGGAGGTCAGGCCTCGGTGAAGGAGGCCAGGTTTTAAGTCCTGATTCGTAGAGAAATCAGGCAGTTGTTTTTCCTGACGAGGGTGGTCAGGCATGAATCGGGCTGTTAGGCCAGGGTTTCGTGTTTAAAGTCCTGATAGACATAAGACCTGACATTAAGTTAGGCAGTCAATAGATCAGGCAGTACTATAAAGTCCTGAGCTTCAGGCAATTTTTCTTCTTGAGATTTTTCTGTTGAGACCTGAAAAATGGGAGTATGCAACAGCAAGAAAGCGGGCAAGAGGCTGAGGAATATACCTCCCAATAGTCCCTTAGGAGAACTGTTAGAGAGATGGGATTCTATAGAGGCCACCGAGGTATTGGATAAGGTGAAGATGATCCATTACTGTGTAGAAGTTTGGCCAGAATTAGAAGTGCAGGGAGGATGGCCTTGGTGTGGGACAAGGGACAAGTCGATGTGTCAGCAGCTGAGTCAACATCTTACAGCTCGGGAGGACACCGATCCTGAGCAATTATTGTATGCAGATTGTTGGTTAAAGAGTGTTATCGGGGATGAAGGTGTGAGAATTTGTAAGGTACAGAGGAAGACAGAGGGGAATGAAGGAGGGGATGTTGGAATTAGTAAAAGATGGGACCCCCTGGATTATTTACCCCCGGGTGCCGTTTTGCCTTATAATCCTCTTCCTCGGGCACCTTAAAGAGCAGATCCGGCCTTTCCCCCGGCTGCTATCTCATTACCACCTCCTGTAATTCCTTCTTCTACCCCTTTGGCTTCCTCTGCGGCAAACCCAGTATCTCCCCTAGTAACCACTCCCTCGGCACCCCCTTCAGCTCCCTCAGTTCCTTCTGCCCCAGCACAAGTGCCTACTCCACAGGCTACATTCTCTATTCCTTCTCAAGCTCCACTTAATATGCATGCAGGCTCTTCTCCCCCTCCTATTGCTGTCCCTTTACCTCCTCCTCCTAGCTGGGACACAAGTGCCTCCTTGCCTGATAAACCATTATCACCAAATACACCTGGTGACCTGCAGAGAGTTCAGGGGAATCCTGTTGTCTCTCAAACTGGTAGTTCATTGTCTGAGGATGGGCCATACTGCAATACCCGATCTAAGACCTCCAAGGTAGAGAGACTTTTTTTCCCCTCAGAGAAGTTCCTATGGGAGGGGTAGCAGGAGGTGTTGGCTTTGTGAACGCTCCTCTAACTGCTTCTGAGGTGAGAGGATTTAAGAAGGAGTTAGGGCATTTAGTTGAGGACCCAGTAGGCATAGCTAACCAAGTCGATCAATTTTTAAGTCCAAATATCTACACTTGGGGGGAGATAAATTCCATTCTGAATATATTATTTTCCCAGAAGAAGTCCGGATGGTTAGGGGCCTGGCATAAGAATTTGGGAGAAAGATAACCGTCCCAGACCCCAGGTGCCATCAGTTGAACAGAAATTACCACTAACGGATCCCAACTGGAATCCTAATCAGGAGGAGGGGAGGAAACCCATGATGGAATATAGGTCTTTGATAATTTGGGGGATCAAAGAGTCGGTTCCCAAAGGAACTAATACCAAATTAGCATTTGAGGGTGCTCAAGAGAAGGATGAAACTCCTGCTACTTGGCTTAATCGCCTAAAGCGGAATTTCCAGCTGTATTCCAAAATAGGCCCAGACACCACAGAAGGCCAAGTGTTACTAAAGGTCCATTTTGTTACCAAATCTTGGCCTGATATACGGAGAAAAGTGGAAAAGATTGAAGACTGGCAAGAGAAGGACATTAATGAGTTACTGAGAGAGGCATTAAAGGTGTATTTAAGGAGGGATGAAGAAAAAGCAAAGGCCGAAGCTAGGATCATGGTGACAGTAGCTAGAGAAAGTGTGGGGGCAAGCAATTTTGCCCCGCAATTTGAGGTACCAAAAAAGTGGGTGGGTCCACCACCAGGAGGTGGCAAGGATTTTTAGAAGTGACAATTGGGGGGGGGTCAAGGGCTTTACATTTTATGAGACCCGATGCAATATCTAGAGAAGCCCTTGGTAAATTTTAAAGTGGGACCCCTAAATAAAGAATTTTAAATTTTTGGTTGATACAGGAGCAGGTTAGTCCTGTCTCAACAAAGTAGCAGAAGGTATAGTAATTGGAAAAAAAAATTTTGTGAAGTGTTAGGGGCTGAAGGGAAACCATTTAGAGCATCAGTGATTGAAGATGTAAAAATAATGAGAAACTAAAACATTCAAGAAGTTAAGAGAAACCGATTAGCTAATCAAATAGCAAAGGAAGCAGCTTTAGAATTACAAGATCCAGTGAAAGTTCTTAAAGCAGAAACCACACCTGAGGAGAGCAAAAGAAGAGAAGAACCCATATTTAGTGAAAAAGAGTTAGAGGTTATAACAGATTTAAAGTTACATCAGGGGCAACAAGGGGAGTGGTTAACTTCAGATGGACAAGTGTTTTTAAATAAAGCACTTGCTCGGACAGTGCTAACAGAACTATATAAACTAACCCACTGGGGAGTTCAGGGGCTATGTGATCATTTCTTCAGAAATAACCTGTGCACAGGTGTATATAGTCTAGCAAAAGCAATTACAAAAGGGTGTTTCATTTGTCAAAAAGTGAACCAGAAAGTCATGAGACGGGTAGTCCCTGGAGGGAGGGAATTAGCTCTAAGACCTTTCCAAAACATACAGATAGATTTCACTGAGATGTCCCCAGTGCAGGGGTATAAATATTTACTGGTCATAGTAGATCATCTCACCCATTGGGTGGAAGCTTTCCCGACTAGAAGAGAAACAGCCCAAGTAGTGGCAAGTGTAATTCTGGAGAGCATTATCCCAAGATATGGAATAGTGAACACCATAGATTCAGACCGAGGTTCACACTTTGTAGCCCAAACATTGCAAAATATAATCAGAGCCTTAGGAACAAAATGGAGATAACATACTCCGTGACACCCCCAGAGTTCTGGGAGGGTGGAGCGGATGAACAAAACACTCAAAAATGTATTAACTAAATTGGTAGAAGAGACAAAATTAAATTGGCTGAAGTGTTTGCCCCTAGCGCTTTTGCACATCAGAACAAGACCTCGGTCTGACATAGAGATTTCACCCTATGAAATGATGTTTTGACTGCCATTCCTGTTAACACCCTATAGTACAGGAGACTATCTGGAAGGAGAAGAGGCTACCAGAAAGTATTTAGAAATCATTGGAAGGACCCTGGAAGGACTTAGAAAAAAAGGATACCTACCCCAGACTTCCCCTCTTGAAGCAAAGGTTCATAATATTAACCCAGGAGATTGGGTTCTGATAAAGTCATGGAATACTGGACCATTAATGCCTAAATTTGAAGGCTCCTTCCAGGTACTCCTCGTCACTAATTCAGCTGTGCGGACCAGAGAAAAAGGCTGGACTCACATTTCGAGGATAAATAGGCCAGTCTCACCCCCGGGCACTGCACAAGATTCAACTACATCACCAGTTGATTCATCTGAGTATACTGTTATAATAGGACCAAATGACTTAAAATTGACTCTCAGAAGAAAGAGTAAAAAAGACTGAACTGTATACAAAGAGTTTGGTATCAGAATCATAACAGTTAAAAAGCATTGTAAGACAGTTAAAAGTGTTGTAAGACAATTTTGTGTTTAAATGAGGTTTGTAAAACGTTAAGAGAAAAAAAAAACTGTTTAGGTAATTCTGATTAAAAAAAAAAAATCTGGATAAGCTCCCCCAGCTCAAAATTAAATATTCCAAGTTAATCTTCTACAGAGTACCCTCCCTAGGAGAAATACAAATTAGTAAGGACAGACCAAGAGAGGTAACCTGAGAAGCGGATACAAAAAAAAAAAAAGCACTCTTAAAGGGCTAAAAAACCTGAAATCCTCAAGAGGCAAGGCCGGGTGGGCAGGCTGTGTAAGATGACCCATACCACACTCTTGAGAAGGGTAGTAATGATGGCTATAATTGCTGGTGCTCTGGGGAGCCCAGGAGAGCTGTGCTGTGAGTGCTACCAACCCCTCAAGGAGGGAGAAATAAGTTCCTTGTCGAGAGTCCATACAGGTTTCAGCCCTATTTGTGTTAACCTTTCCCAATTGGTCTTTTGTGAAAAGGATGAGAAAGGATGGATGGCCCATAATACTGCCACTTTTATGCAGCAACTCCCTGGAGAGTGCCCTGTAGGAGAAGCCGGTTTGAGCTTTCAACATGATGTTACTGAAGCAAGCTTGATAGATCTGGTAAAAAGACATGAAATGGTAAAAGTGGTAAGAAAAATGGTTTGTAAAAGGTATTTAGCAGTTTTGTCTGTTAAGAAAAAAGAAAGGGACAAGAGTATTTACTATGAAGCATATGAGTGTACTGAAAAAGAGATAAACCCCTTTAGGAAAATAAAAGAACTGTGTAAATGTTGAGAAAGCTCTAAACCCCTGGTTTTGATCTCTGGTATTACAGCATACATCAAATTGTCAGGAGATTGGTCTAGTAGTTGCACTACTGGAATGATAACACCAGATTTCTCTTTATTACACAAAGAATTTGGATCAAGTTTAGGAGTTCCTATATACAAAGATTTAAGAGAAACCAAACAGAAGAAGCAAAGTACAATAGAAATTGAGAGAAGTCAAAATTGTAAGGGCCAGGTTCAGACCCCGATATCTATGTTAAATAGAATCATCAAGCTCCAAGCAGTATTAGAGACAAAGAATGCGATCATTAGAAACATCTCAAACGAGATAAAAAAACTAGCACATGTAAACAACCAAGAACAGACTCCTACACTTGATTCCAGTTGGTGGGATAACCTATGGACTTTCAAAAAAGATTTATGGGAAAAAGTGATTTTCCCCACTGTGTGTATACTTGGGGGATTGCTTTCTTTACTGTGCATATGTCCCTGCTTCTTTAAAATAGGGGTACCTGCCGTTCAGGCCAGCCTGAAGAAACCAAGGAAAGTAACAAAGTTAAGTAATTATGATTACCAAAGTGCTCAAGAAATTTATAATCAATACAGAAAAAAAACTAAAGTTGATGCAAGCTTAGGTTTAAGCTCTATCAAAGAAAAAGAGGGGGGACTGTTATGAATAAAAAAAGGTTACCTTTTTTTTTTAAGAGAAGGAGCTGCAGAGGAGTTTTTTGAGCTGATCTGGGAATTGACCGTTGGCCAGGAGTTCTTTGTTAGTGAATGTTGTAATTGCCAGTTGAGTATCTTTAAGTATTGCCGTTTAACTCTCTATTGTGGAGAATTCTTGTTTTTCATCACCAGCCTAGCCTGTTGCCAAGAGGATGACAACCCCCCCTCGGACGGTGGGGAGAGGGGGATATTTGCATCTCAGGAGACATGCAAATTTATCTCCAAACCCAGACTACCTTGGGACAGGACTTTTACCAAATCCTGGAAAATACCCCAAAAGAGGTGAGCCGAAGCAGAACTGAGAGGTCAGGGTGGTGTCTGGACAGCAGGGCCGAGGTCCAAAGCCAGCTGAGACGCTTGAAAACCTCGGTCACTCCTCGCCCCAATTAAAAACAATGCCAGTTGGACCCAGGACCCCTGGACTGATAACCCAAACTGAAACCCTGGGTATACCCCCACTGCCCTTGCGAGGACAGGACTCCCGGCTCTGCTCCCTTGGGGACAGAGCTACAAATCCTCCTCTTCTGATTCCCTGTTGGGAGTGGCGGCAGAACTTTGTGGATCTGCTGAAACCCCCCATTTTCGAGCTGATCACTTTAATAAAGGCATTAAAAGGAGAAAATCTCCTGCCCTGTTTATTTCATACTAAAAGCAGGGAACTTCTGGTATTGTTTTGTTGTTGTTTGTCTTGGGGCACATATGTATTCTAGTAAAGAGCTGTTATTCCTTTTCCCATAATTTTTGCCTGGAAAAGCCTTACTTTACATACAATAGTTTGGCGGTAGGGGTTGTCTTCTTGTTCCAGGAAGGTTCCCACCTTCCTCAGCAGGCATTTGTCTTTTAAATCAAGACAGTGAGTGGTCTCTCTCTGTCCTTATCTTAACTCATGAAACTTTTGTTTCATTTTCTTTCCCCTGTTGAGCTGTGGAGAGGAGTGAGAGAGCAGCAGTAGTGGGTGTCTGGCATCCAGCTGGAGTTAACCCACCACTGATGCCTTAGGATTTTAGCTTTTGTATTTTTCATTTATTTGTAATCCTGCAATTCTTTAGTGTATAACTCCAAACTCCAAATAGACTGCTAGCTACTGCTTTCCCATTTTGGTCAGACACAACAATTCCTCTCTAGGCCTGGAAATCAGGGAAACCTCACTGTTTCAGGCCCAGAGAAATGTAAACAAAAGTGAGTTAGGGAAGGAGCAAACTTGGGGTAAATTACTTCATTACCTGAAGCTGTGATTGGAAGATTGACCCCCAATATGCAAAGAGACCAAACTTATGGAAGTGTGAAAACTCGTCACCTGTTATCCATTTTTGGGTGTACCCCCTGGGGGGACTTTGTCTGCTTTTTATTCCCTTAATTTTTGTCTGGCTTCTGATTTTAGGTAGTCCCAAAAAGGCATCACTATACCAAGTAAAAGAGAAGTGCTGGCAGGGAACATTTCAATACATCCTAAAAGCGACTTATGGGAGGAGTGGAACAAAATACCCTGGAGAAAAAACAAGTCAAATTTGAGTGTACTGTGTCCTCTGAATTGTGATTTACACATACCAACTTAGCAGGTATCAGGTCTAACATGTAAATTTGAGAGAGGGTGAGACTGAATTGCACTGGACTCGTATATGTGTGTCTGGATACCCATGTCAGTAAAACAGTCATGAAGAATATTGGGAGCATTTGACTGAAAAAGAACTGCTTGAAAATGTTAGATTACCAAATCTGATGGCCAGACCTTTAAGGCCATCTAGATTATTTTACATGAAAAGGATTTCCTAATTATTTTTTGCTTCAAGTCCAAGTAACTGCTAATGCAAAAAAACAGTATATAATCTGTTGCACATACCTTGGTGAAATAGCCATGAGGTTTAGAAGGCTTAGAATAAACAAGCATAAAAGCATACTGTAGCTTTTCTTTTTCATAAAGATTTTTCCATTTTGTGCTCAGAGAAGCTTTATACTGCAAGAAGGCAGTTTCTGATCTGCTCTTGCTTATATATATTGTGTTTGTTCCTGTTGAATTTCACAAAGTCCCTATGTACCCTTTCCTCTGGCCTGTCTGTGTCCCTTTGAATGGCATCCCTAGGCAGGGGGAGTATCAATAGATGCCTCAGCCTGATGTCATTGCAAACTTGCTAAAAGTGTTCTCCATCCTCTCTTCCTGGTAACAGATGTGAACCAGCACATGCTGAAATCTGGGTAGAGTATGACCCCATAACCACCTCCTTCTGAGCAGGGTCATCCAGCCAGTGTTCTACCATATAGTTGTCCTTGTAGCTGAAGTACAGTTTCTGGGATGCAGCATATGATTAGTGATGCCATGTAAAAAGTGAACAGGGAAATAGTTAAAATTTTATAAAAGGAAAGAATACTTTATTGCATTCTGTTTTTATTTTATTTTAGAAAGCTGTGCAGTTTCTCCATTGCATTTAAACATTTTTTATTCACTTTTCCTAAACTGAAGAACAGAAATATATTTCCCGTCTATTATACGAGAGAATATAATACTCATCAGCTGCTTAAGAAAAAAAACTTGTGATGCATGCAACATATGTAATATTTAATATCACTGTCACTGATAATCTTGCTTTCTGTCATTCAAAGCTTATAAAGATGCTCTCTGAGTAGGGGTTGCATGTGGAAATGATATTCATGTTGCAGGTAGTCTGTAACTCTGATTGTCGCTGTGATTTACAAAGAGGAGAATATAGGCATTCACAGCAACCTAAATAGTATTTTCTTTTTCTCTTTGTTATAATCAAATACTCACCTTTAGAGTAAAAAAATCTAATAATGACTAATGGGCAATGATCTTCTGGATTAGCTGCAGAGCATTCAATATCTCTTTGAGTAGCGATTACCATCTTTTGGAGGGGGGGATATCAATTTAAAGGTCAAGTGCTTTCATAAAAAAGAGTGATTATCCAGTATTTCATATGTTGAACAAAAGCTTAGCAAGATTCATTGTGCATCAGTTGCTTTTGTGTATAGCATATATGCAGTGAAATGAATTGCTTAATTATCTACCTGTCTGCAGGGAAGGGATGTGACCATGAATAGAATCTGTCAAATAGATACTTTGCTTTGCTTGTGATAGTTAATTACTATAATGGTTTCAGGTTATAATTTGGCTTTTTAAAAATAGGCAAAAATTTAAATTACTTTCATGCCAACAGCCAGGGATTTGGTTATAAATGGGGGATTTTAGTATGGAATGTGGAATGAAGGTGAAAAGGAGGAAGAAACTAAACAGGGCTAAACTTATGGCTGGTCCCTTTCTCTTTCCTTTCAATTCTCATACTGTTCTTTTACAAGCTATAAAAGTATTCTGTGACATGATAAAAATAGCTAGGGCTATATTTAGAACAAATCCAAGCAAGTGAACTTGAAGCTGTTTTATACACTCTTTTCTTCTTTTTTATATTTTTTAAATTACTGTCATTTTTCCTGGTGTATTTTTATTGGTTAATTTTGTAGGTTAATAGAATTGGAGGTATCTTAAATACATTCAAACAAAATATGCAGAAAAAATATCACATTTTTGTTTTTTCATTTGTTTTCCCCCTATTGTGAGATAGTTTTCTAACAGCTGAAGACATTCTCATTTGTAATTAGGGATTACCTACTTAGTTTGTGAACATTTTTTTCTGTTTCTGGATTTTGTTTTTGGATCATGTTCTTTTTTCCTACTGATGTGCCTATATTTGTCAAATAATTAATGTGTGTTTGATCTACTGCATTTCAAGAAACACTGCTGGGTCTTTGTGGGTTTCTGTTGGTCACTTTACATGGCATTGTTACCTCTCCCTTAGGAGAAGAACAGCCCTTAAAATTCTTTGTGTGAAGTCCAGCCACCAGCTGGACTTCTGTACAAACAGACATCAACACTGAAGAGTATAAGGTATACACCCGAGTGACAACATGCTAGGAAAATTTTTATCAAATACTTTTGATAAGTTTTTATTTTTAAGGAAAATGTCTCTAAAAGTATAAAATCTAAATTTTAAAACTCCTATTGCTGTTGTAGAAAGTATCTAATAAATACTTTAAACATCTCAAGTAGGATAGGAATTGTAAGGCTTTTCTCATTTATACAGACTCTCTCAGGATAAGCTGTTTTATCTGCAGAGGGGGAGAGAAAGGAGACTGGTGGTTTTATAAAATGACAGATCCAGATTAATAAGAAACAACACCAAAAACCCCCAGTGAGTTTTCATTAGTGTTATTGTATATTAGCCCCACTCCATGCATAAAAGTTTTTCTTAATTATGTGAGAAGTGAGTACCAAGACAGTTAAGATAATTCACTTGATGAACACTGCCAAAAACCTGAGTTTGGTTTTGTGTCACTGCAGAGGGTTAATGCCTAGTGCCTAGGTGAACAACCACCTTTTAAACAATAGGCATTAGCTATTGAGCTTTGTTGCTTTCTTCTTTTTTTTTTTTTAACTTCAAGTGTCCTTCAAAGGTGACCAACTAAAATATTAGCAAAATAAACGTTTTATGGGAAAATGTTGGCAGAAACTCCAACAGAAACAGGTGGTATTGGGTTATTTCAATATAATATAATGATGCAGCCAGGTTTCCATCTGGACAGCATGTGGTTGTGTCTACTTAGAGAGTATCAAAGGGTGTGAGTACGCACCAGGGGTAATAGTGGTGCACAAAAGTGTAGCTGGATGGCTACTGTGCAAAATAATAGTCAGGGTTCTAGGTCCTCTGGGTTAAATACTTTTACTGTCAGAATCTGAACTTCTTCATAAAATATTAAAGATGAAGCAAACCTCGGACATGCAATACTGAGCCATGTAATTATAAGGCAGTTCCTGGAAGCCAAGTATTGTTCATTATGTAGCTAGGCGTTTATTATAAAAGAGTTCATTACCCTTGGAAGCTAAGATATATTTCAAAAGAGTCCCTGAAGCAGAGGCACGTTCAGCAAGCTTTACTGTATGAGGAAAAAAGCTCCTAGTAAGTTGATCAGAACATAATTAGGAAACAGGAGAGGAACTGGATACACGATTGCCAAGGATCAGATAAACATCTGGAGTAAAGGTCTCCATTGGCTTCACTGTAGGCATGCTGAATTGCACTGGGTAATACATTTTTAAAACCAGATGTGGTATTCCTTTGTACTGGCAGATCCTCTCACAAATCACAGCTTTGCTGAGATACGCCACAGACCATCTTCACACCTGTGTGCTCTCTGTACAGAGGCAAATGAAATCTGGTTACAAACACTGGCAAAGGCTGAACTGAGGACAGGAGGACAGGATTTAGTCTGATGCATTTACAGGGAGATTTGGAAGATACCCTTGTAAAATAAAGTTTTGTGAGCGGGGTGTAATGAGGAAGTTTGTGGGCTAAGAGGAGGAGCAACAAGCTCAAACTCCTTTGGGGCTGTCAGTAGGAGCAGAGTTGACCCAGAACCATTTCCATTACTTGATAGTGAAGAACAGTGTATCAACTCTTGGGAAGTGTATTCCACACACAAGCAGTGTATCCCATGGGAAATAAGGGGCTCTTAACGAACACACCGGGCCTGATTCTTTACTGTATTTTGTGCACATTTAGTCCTTGTTTACCATATCAATCATCTTGATAGCTTTTGACACCCTGTGTCAGTTGATCAGCACAAATGTAAATCATGGAAGCAGGGCTGAGGAAAATTAAGAGGAGGTCTTAGGCTGCCATGAATCACATAGTATTTGTGGGCTTCTCTAAACAAGCTGAGGAACTGGCACAGGCACTTTTTCACTGCTGGTATATCACTTATATAGATGTATGTGTTAAAAAATCCCCAAGTCTCTTTTCCCCTTGCTCATGGATGACCTGATTAAACTGGAAGTAGTTCTTTCTGCCAGGGAGAAGAACCACTGAAAATTTAGCATGCTGGCCAGCAGCACTTGGCAGCTAAAGATCAACATGCTGCTGCCTTTAATTGTTAGTATCACACAGAGGTGCCAAAAGCCATGGAAAATATGAGATGACATCCAGCAACTGATAAATGTGATGATTAAAAGATCAGCAAGTATTTAACAATAATGGGTATTAGACAGTATTTGGAAGGAACGACCCTTACCATTCAGCTGATATTAAAAAACCCAAAACCATGCATCTGACACTGGCTAATGAGGCTTTGTGACAAAGAGAGATCCTTTCCCCCTTTCCTGGACAAATCCAGCTCTGGTTCATAATGCCTGTACTGAGAGAAAATATAATTAGAACAGGTACCAAGGGCCAGACATTTAAGGCCTCCATCCAGACTGCTTAGAAAAATGAGGATATTCTCCTACAAGTGGCATTCTATGAAAAGTGATGTTATCTCACTTATCTCACAGTGCTGTAGGTTTCAGTTTCAAGTTGCACATGTGCTGAAGTGCTTTGCTGGACCAGGGAACTCAACACATTTCCTGGAGCTCCAGTGACTTGAGGGAAGCCATGTGATGGTGCAACTTCATTTTATTGTTCAGTCTCACTGTGTTTGTTGTGCTTCCTGAGGGGACCATGCCTTGGTGTGTGGTGTGTCATTTCCGTTCACTTTGCCCTTTGAGGTCCATGGAGTAACAGCACTGTTCAAATTACATTTTACAATTGTTGGATTATGGCCTTCTTTCAAGTGAAATCTTTTCAGCAGACTGAAATGATTTATGTATTCCCAGTTACCTCCAAGTTCAGATCTGTGGCTACTCAGGCCATGAGTTTGTGTGGCTTCTTCCCTTCCTTGCTGAAAATAAAGCCAGGCCTAGACACAAGACTAGCTTTCTGTGATGTGTAGCTTTTTCCTCCTCTTGCCACAAGACTAGAGTTGCTGGGGCAGCAGAGAGTTTTTCCAGTCAATTAAGCAAGTTGCAAATGGCTCTTCAATCTCCATAGAAGCTTCCAATGAATGACTTGTGACAGCAAACAGGCTGAAGGTAGTGCAGATTTAGGATGTCAGTGCATGTGACTGTCTATCTACATCCTGTCTATCTACATCCTGTCTATCTATCATGATTATGATACTGATTTAATAGGTCTGGTTCAAGACTCCTTGGCTGCATGGACTGATTTGAATTTTATTTTACCAAGGATGAGAAGAACTAAGATATCCCTGATCTGAGCATGACAATGAAGTAATGGGGGAAAAAAAAGGTGGTGGAGCATATGACCAGCTACTGTCTGTACTTGTAAATCCCTGTTCATCTCCTGCCTCCATTATGTTCCTGGAACAGCCCTTTGCCACTCCCCTTTGCAGTGCTCTGTACCTAAAACCAGTGTGTTACCACAGGTACATTAAAAGTATAGTACTGCATGCTGAGAGTTTAAGAGTTCTGAGAAAGCAAGAGCAAATTTGGTGCATTCACTCCTCCTCAGAGAATTTTTCATTCGGATAATCCTGTCTAGAGACATAACATGGTCACTTCCACAATAGATCTGGAAACAGCCAAGGAATTTCAGTGGTACCTCCTCTGAGGAAGCTGTCAGCTGTCAGTAAGCAAGTGCCTGGTGCTTCAAGGAGAAGGAGATAGGGAGAAATCGACAATTCTCTGGAGGAGCCTTAGCTGTAAAAGCAGTTCTAATTTTTGGCCTACTTTCTCTTCCCCACACCTGTATTAACAAGCAGAGTAACTGCTTTGGGCTCTGAGTCAGGTTGACCAAAATCATTACCCTCCACTTATGAGGAAAGAGCAGATGGTCTCAGTGCAGTTCCAGATGTGGGAGAGATTTAGTAATGAAACACACATCGGGTAAGGGAGGCTAAGAAACTTTTGGGTGACATGAGAGGGAATAATCTAGTAGTGATGCCATAGTTTATGCCAGCATATCTCTGTGCTGTGGGTCGGGAAGCCTGAATTTGTTAGTGGAAAAGACCATGGTTCCCATTCCTCTGGATTTTGGCTCTTGCAATGGAGTTGGTGTTTGCTAATTTCCTTGATCTTTTTGGTTGATGGGCACAGTGCATCTCCTCAGCATCTCTGAGTTTTCCATTTGAAGTCTGCATGTGGCTTTGAAGAAAGAGTTTGGGTTGGAAGGGACCCTAAATATAATCTTGTTCCAATTCCACTGCCATGGGCAGGGAATCTTCCACTAGACCAGATTGCTCAGAGAACCATCTAGCCTAGCCTTGAACACTTCCAGGGATGGGGCATCCACAGTTCCTCTGGACAATCCATTTCAGTGCCTCACCACCCTCACAGGAAAGAATTTCTACCTAAGGTAAACCTGCCCTCTTTCAGTATAAAGCCATTTCTCCTTGTCTTGTCAATCCATGCCCTTGTAAAAAGTCCCTCTCTTGTAGCCCTTTAAGTAATGGAATGGCTGCTATAAGCTCTCCCTCCCCAGAGACTTCTCCAGGCTGAAGAGCCCCAACTGTCTGTCAATAAGAGAGAGATCTTTCTCAATAAGAGAAGTGCTCCATGCCTCTGATCACCTTGGTGGCCTACTCTGGACTTGTCTTAGCTGGCCCATGTACTTCTTAGATTAAAACCACAAATCTGGATGCAACACTGCAGGTGGGGTCACACCAGAGCAGACAGAGTCCTCTCACTTACTTGCTGCCCGCTCTGCTTTGATGCAGCCCAGAATGAAGATGGTTCTCTGGGCTGTGGGTGCGCATGTCTGGCTCATGTTGCTTCTCATTCACCAATGCCCTCTATTCCTTCCTCTCAGGGCTGCTCTCAAGCCATTCTATGCCCAGCCTCACTTTGTGCTTGGGACTGCTCTGGCCCAGATGTGGGACCTTATACTTGGCCTTCTTGAGGTTTGCACAGGCTGACTCTCAAGCCTGTCCAGGTCCTTCTGGATGCCATCCCTTCCCTCCAGTGTGTGACCACACCCCACAGTGTGGTGTCATTGGCAAACTTGCTGAGGGTACATGTTACTAACAATACCTGTGGATTCTTTGCTTCTTTTTTGCTAAGGTCGAGATTAAATGCGCGGGACAGTATTTCTTGATTGGACTCAGATGTTTATTAGTTCTTATCTATATTACAGTCTCACAAACTGTGAGTTCTACAGCACTTCATGCTAAAAAATTAAAAATGGAACTGTATCTCTCTCTCTACAAGGCTTTTTAAGGATAAACTGTCTAATTAAGAAATGATACCTAAATTATTTTTGCTTTTAACTTAATAACCAACCACCTGTGGCCTGCAATGCAACTTTTTTATCAAATTACAGAATTCTACCCAAACCCATGAAGAAGAAGGTGAAGAAGAAGGACTAGCCTCTGCCCTTAAACTTCTATTTTGCTTTATATATATTACTACATTCTAAAACCTTAAACTCTGTTTTTCATTATGTGATATTCAAACTTTTGATATTCACTTCTATTCAAACTACACACCCATAATCCCAATTCTATTATTCAATTTTGGAAGCCTTTTCATGGTTTCAGGTCAAATGTAGTGCTCTCTTGCGGATCAGTGTTTGTCAGCACAGAAAGTCTAAAATTCTTACTAACCAGGGTTCCAAAAAATACCAACCACGGAGGAATGCCTTTCGTCACTGCTGTTTACCTAGACACCAAATCATTGACCAAAACTCTGAGTTTTCAAGATCTGTCACCATCCAGACAGATCTTTGGTCAAAAATACCTAGGAATAGACTCATTGACTCATGTAAACCCCACCTTTCCCCAGAAACAGGTCAGATCCAGGACAGTCTTTTTCTTATCCAAAGAGGTTGCAACTTCACAGCTGCCTGTGGATTTGAAGGCTCTCTGCTCCTGTTTTGACAAATATAAACCTATTTGCTGAATTTGGGTTGTGTCTGTGTCTGCCATCATGGTTCATAGGTCTGCATCTCAAAGGACCTATGAATCATTTTGGGTCTATCCAGAGTGGAGAAAGTCTGTGCAGCTGAACTTGTTCCAAAGCAATTCATCAATCTGTAACATATTCAAGAAAGTTTTATTTTGCCACTGTGTCTACTAAAGAGTTTAGGGCTATCCTGGCAGAGGATCAAACCCTGTGTTATGTGGTACTGTACTGTCTTCATAATAATTTGCAGGATGGACTCAATTAAGTCTAAAAAATTAGGAAGGTGTCTGGTCTTTCTGGTCTTTACATTAAATGCATACTGTTTCTCAAGTATTCGGGAGTTGAACATATGCCACATTTTGAAGCCAGTATATTTGAAGGTCCACAAAGAAATGTACTATGCTATGTATAATATATTTCCTGGAAACAATCTAAGGTATATTTATATCTTTTGCTGTGAGAGATGTTAGTAAGTGCTTCCAGTAAAAGAGCATATAAAGGTGAATCCTGAAAAACAAGGTAAAGAGTTGTAGGATATTATTATTTATCATTGAGTAAAGCTGCAAAACTCTCCACCTTCATTTCATAGGATCCCTGGCTGAGTGTCAAAAGACGTAATAAAAACAATCAGTATATTCTCATTTTTCTATGTGAGAGGATGAAGTCATGGCATATGGTCAGCTCACCAGTGCTGTTAATAATAAACAACAGCTAATTAAGTGCTGATTTATTCCTCTAGGTAAGTGAAACAAATTGCTTTAATGGCTTTTGCTGAGGACCATCTAGTCAGATGGATTATGTATAGAAAGTTCAAGCTAAAATTTATGAGAGATCATATTTCAGTGTGGTGGATTTTTATGGTAGAAACAATTAGAAACCTAACAGAATGTGTCCTGTATTCTCTTTGATGGAAAATCAGATATTAATCTGTGGAAAAGTCTAATTCTCAACACAGCTGCTCCCCTTGCTCTATTGCACCAGATCTAAGATGGATAAAAATGGAAACATGTTTAAAAAATTGATCATAGCTTATAACGTCAATGATCATCTTGAAATTGGTTGTGACTACAGTTGATGAACAGAGTATTAGAGGATAAAATGCCCTCAGATTCCCTCAGGCTATTAGCTAACATGTTGGTTGTTAACTGCTGGTCAGATAGTATCTTTATTTGGTGACCCTCTTTCAAAGACATGGAGTTGATCCTCGGAAGCTGTGGGATGGGGTGCTTCCTTGGAGTAGTGGCAGAGAGAGAGTGGGACCTTGGACAGGTAATCTCCTTTGTGAGAATCCCCTTTTCCCCCTATCTGTAGTCTAGTTCCTTTAGAGCGTGATTATTTGTGCAAATGCTGCTGCCTGTGAGCTCCCACTACAGCTTTCCCCGAGAAAGTTTTTCCCAAAAAAGAGGCAGCGCAACCTGTTGCAGGCTGTTGAAAGTCTCACACAGGCAAATCCTGGGGGTCTTTGCAAGTAGAAGCTTGGCTTGGCAGACTGGGATGGGGAGAAGCCTTTCCTTTTCAGAAATGTGCCATGGGATTTTGGACTCTTGATGGTAGCAGTACTGTACAGTTGCAAAAAAGATAGGAATTGTTCAGTTTGTTGCACTGAGCTTTGCAATCTATGTTGTTTTTTTTTCTTTTGCATTGTTCTCATAGTTCCTTACAAAATCCTGCCTGATATGAAGATACTGCTTTAGTTTAGATGCTTACTGCTTTCTGAGCTGTGAAGTAGCAAGGGGTTAATAAAATTATATCACTGGAATTACCTCTGCTAACCTAAAGATTCAATTTTGTCTACTGAGTTTTTCTGGCTTCCATAAATTTATGGTTTACTGGTCAAAATTTTGATATCTTTGGAAAACTTAATGTCACAGAGCATTTATGACTAACATTTATGTCTTGATCCCAGAAGTCTGTAGTAATAGGAGCAAATTTCACTATTGCACATGCTATATTTAGATGTGTTTTTTTTCTCAGCAGTGTTGGGGCCCTTGTTCCTAGAGAAATAGCTCTTTACCAGAGCTAGTTGTAATTTGTAGCAGTGAATTTTTTCCCATGACTTGTGATGTGTCCACAACATTAAAAATGCATATGGAAACAAGTGATTGATTTGGGGTAAATTTCTGAGTGTTTGATGGAAAATATTAAAACAAAACATTTTCTTGACTAATATCTGGCTTATACCACTAGAGAGGTTTGTTGTGCCACCAGAGCTTTTTATGGGGCTTAAAAGCAGTTTATATCATGCTAAAACTTCAAATATAATTATGCTAGCTCAGAAAATGTTTCACAGACATAAAATTCCATGTGTTAGTCTATAGCTGCAAGAACAGCAGGCTGCTACAGCAAGACGTTCCAACTCTGTACTCTGAATGCTGACTAATTTCCAGGATGCAAGTGTTCTGTGGTCTGTCATGACCTTTTAAACTTCCTAATCAAATTGAAGAGAGGCAACTTGCTGAATATAATTTCTGTAGAGTGGAAGCTTTTTTTATTAATTTTTTTTTTTTACAATATTCTGCCACTAGTTTATGTAACTTCATAACCTCATTTTCCATCATGGTGCCAACCATTATTTTCTCCTCCGTCATGGGCCATGCTCTCCTGTAGCAGCTGGTTGCTCACATGGACCAGAAGCAGGCTCTGGCAGAGGTAAAAGGGTGGACCCTACGGTCTGGTGGAACTATGGGGTGGCCCAGCCTACCGGGGAAGCTGTTTTGGGCTTGGCGCTATGGTACACAGCTTGGAAAAAGCTCTGGCAATAACAGGCTGCTGCACTGCAGTGGGGAACTGGGAGCAGGACAGGAGCTGGGCAGGGGCTGCCCCACCAGGGTGAAGCCCTGTGGCATTCCCTGCGCAGGACCATGGGGCAGTAGTGAGGAACCAGTGAACACCAGTGACAAACAGATAGGGCACAAGGATGAGACATGGCCAGGGTGAGAGGTGCAGGCAGGACATCCATTAGGGGCAAGGGCTAGGTGGTGGGGTTGTCCCCGCTGGACCACCAGGGCAATGAAGGCCCATTAGTACTCTCAGGAGCCTGGTAGCACCAAGTGGGTTTTCTTTGATCTCACTCGCCTCTTGATGGAGTTTACTTTGTATTAAAGAAACCTGCATTGGGGAAGGGAATGACTTTTGTGAAGCCAGTGTGTAGGAGAACTTGTTTCTTGCCTAGGCTCCAGGCAATATTTAACTTTTGATATTATAATATTGTCATTAAATTGTATAATTTGAACAAAGTGAGAATAATACTTCTCCCTGTAGGTGTTTTTGTGTCAGTGGAGAAGTGAGGTATGGACTGTAATTCCTATGGGAGAAAGCAGGACTGAGACTTTCTACTTCCTCTCCAGATGTTCTCTTGTGGGCCAAGAAATAAATGATGAATTTCAGTCTTTATATCTGATTCCATTTTATTAATAGAAGTATCTGTGTCCAGTGAAATGGAAATCATGGGTTTTGTAGGCCAATAAGACAAAACTGAAACTTATTCTAATTTGGTTCAGCATGAATGAAAGGGTTTTTTCTTTTTTTTCTTAGTTTTAATTCAGATGCCAAATTGAAAAGAAATTATTCCCACAGTGCTGCTTGACAGTTTTTTTTGGGAAATAGTTTTCTTAAAAATATTTTGTAAAAGATTGTGATTTGCTTTGTGGAAGACAAAATGCTTCATTCAGAATCAAATGAAAACTGTAGAAGGATTTCAGTAATTTATAATGTTTTATCCTAAATACTGTAACATTTCTTCTGTAGTTACATCTACTCAGACTACCTAATGAGCTTTGTGTTGATCAAAATTCCCAGAAACAAATGCCATTGAAAGTATAATGATGTTGTTAAAATGTAAACAGCATGTTCTGTTTCTGTGTTTTTAACTACCTGAAACTTTTCAGCTAAATGGTTTATTCAGTTTCTACTAAGTTGTACCTTAAGTGCTGCACTTTGCTGTTACAGGAAATCAAATGTAATTACTTATAACAAGTAAGATATGGGGAGAGAATAAGGCTTCTTTTGGTTTTGGTTTGGTGTTCTGTATGTTTAAAACCATATTTCTTAACATTGAACACAACTATTGTAGTTAAAACCCTAAGAGACCTATGTCCAGCAGCAAAAGTACAGAAAAAACTGCTCTTTCATTGAGGACACTTGCCAAAGTTACATCAAAACCAAAGTGAAATTGTGTCTAAGCCAGCAGATATTCCTGATTATTGTATTTTGGTTCAGAGAACAAAAACAGGAACATGAAGCAGCTACCAAAAATGTCACATATGGAAAATGCACTTTCAGGATTGAATTTATTTCCAGTTTTAATTTTGAGTAAGAACTCCTTTGATAATGGCTATTATTTCAGTAGGGCTGTAACCAAAGTATACTTTGGTGTAAATATGTAGTTTGTGAGTGTGTAGAATGTGAAGTTTGGCTAGTGGATCTTGCTTCCAGTTAGCCTGCAGGTAAACTTGATTTTGGTATAGCGCCCCAAACCTTAAGGTAAATGCCATTGAGAGATTTTTCTGGCAGTGTTGAAAACTCCAGAAATATCTTTGTTTCTTACTCTTACATCAACAGTTAAGAAATTTAATTGCAATATAGCAGTTGTTACACCTCCTCATCTCCACAAGTGACCGGGCATTTTACTGCTTAGCTGCTTCCTCTACTAACAGTCTGCAAGGAGGTATTTTTCTGAAAGGTTACCTGGAGAGAGAGAAAACCCAAAACTGTACATCTGAGTTCTCTGAGTTTTTTTCATCGCTGTAAGGGTGCTGTCCTTAATCACTTTATTAAGGGAGTACCTATCTGGGAAGAACTGGTAGCATAAGAAATGACATAATGGACCAGAAAAGAAATTTAGGATTTGGAGTAGAGACACCAGGGGCCACACCTTGAGGTATGAAGATATTAAAGCTGGGATAAGTTTGAATTCTCCTCACTTCTCAGAGTAGAAATGAGAGAAAGAGACAAAAAAGTAGCCTAATATTAACATCATTTCCAGAAACAAAGTTTTCCCCAAGAAGTTTAAAGTTGATTCTGTGTGAAATGCATCTTAGCTGGAGTGGAAAAATGGTGGGCTGAGGCCAGATTTTTCTGAATCTTCAAGAAGATGCTCATAGTGAGGCTTTTAGAGTTACTTAGGTAACAAAATAAGGATGAGGCTTCCAAAAGAAAGAGTGTACATTTACACAAACTTCAGCATGCTGTAAGCTGACTTTAGCAAAACAGAGGTGACAGGCAGTTGTTAGTTCATTTTTTGACCTTCACTGCAATAGTTTTGTATTCTGGCATAGATAAAAGCCTAATTCTCCAATTAGCTCTGTTTTGGGAAAACAAGACATTGAATGAAATACCAGTATTGAGATCTCATTGCACTTCTGCCATACAAGAACCCTGACCTGCTTTTCAAGTTGCTCTGCAAGGACTTTCCTTCACCAATCACCTTCTTCTTTTCCTTGAGTCTGTTTCCAGCTAGGCTGCATTGTCTTTTCACAGGAGTTTTTGGCAGAGTGTCACTGCTACCTACTCAGCCCTCACAGTAGCAGAGTTTAGTTAATTCCTGCTTCTCATGTGGTCTGTACTTCAGCATCTGAGCTATCTCTGTCTGCTTAAGGGACCTACCTGTGCATGTCTGTTCTTACAAGCAAAGTGTGGCAATTCAGCACACACTGGTTGGTTTTAGATGATGGTAGCAAAAGAAAAGTAGTTGCATGTGTTTATGTGTGTCAAGTACAGACTTAAAACTGGCTGCTTTAGAAAAACTGCAGATTCACATTACATTCAACTCTTTCAGTAACGAGTCTCCTGGAACAGTACATTTGCTCTTGTAATGGAGTTCAGTTCTGTACTTTATATAAAAGTTCTACTTGTATATAGTTTGTAAAAAGGTAATAACTAACTGTAAAAAGTGTAAACAGCTCAGCCTGTAACAGACTCTACACCGATATTGAAGGGATAAGTAACCATTTGTTCAGATACACCTCACATTTGGATAAACACCTGTGTTTTGGAGTTACCTCCCTGTCTGTACCTTCCACTCTTCTTTGTAAAACTGTCATGTTGTTATACTGGCGTAAGGGAAAAATTCGTCCAAGTCGAGAAGAGACATGGAAAATATCTTTTTGTTTTAAAAAAGAAATTATATTTTTTTGTTGTTGCTTCTGTTAGTTGTATTATTAAGCAAAACTAAACTCTACACTAAACTAAGCTGAAGTTTCTCACCTAATTTTGTCTCTGTTAATGCAAAATAACATTTCCTATGCTTAGAACATGCTCAAGCATGTTTTCAAGCATCTTAGGTATGTCCTACACAATGGTTAAACACCTGTGAGGAGAATTCCTGTCTTAAGCATCTCAAAGATTCAACATGCTCATCACATCTGCCTACTGAGATGTTCTGTTTCCCACTGTGCTGTCCCTGCTCTGTGGCTTTGAGCTGCAGGGGGGACTGCTATAAGAAGTCACAAGTACTTGCCTCAGATTGTGTACCTGCACCCTGCCTGGACATCAGGACCAAAAAATGATGGTTCAGCTCATGTACTTGATGTAATTATGTGTTTTGCTGATAAGTGGGAAGATTTTTTACTTCCTCAGACAGTAATTTCTTCAGTCTCCATGTCTTAAAGCCTTAACTAATGATCCCTAAGATGGACTTCTCCCCAACCTCATTAATCAGTTAAACAAATCAAAATAAAGAGCTTTTCATGCTGCAAAAGATTGCTGAGAGGGCCTGTAGTACCAACATTATCATTTTCATTACCACTAGAAAAGAGCAGCATGATGCCCCAGATGGTCCTGTCTTCTCCTTTTCAATATGCTGTGCTATTACATATTACCACTTTTTTATACAGCCGCTCTCCCAAGTGTCCAGGTCTCTGTCCCCCAAAAATATCCCATGTTGCTGCTTGATTGTGTTCTTTTCTCTGTGTCAAATTCTGTGTTGAAGGGTGTGGGACAAACAGCAAGAGCATCAGCGATGTCTGGCTGCTCTGCTGTAATTTTACTTCAACTTGTTCACAAGTGTGTGCTGCTTGAGTTTTTGAAAGGGATATTTGTTGTTCTGCTTGCCAGCAGGAAAAGCAGGATTATTCTTTGCCTGAATGAGAATATTGTGCGCTTCTCTCTCTGAGTATGCATTGAAAAGCAGCTGAAAAGCAACAGGAGGATGAAGGTGGGGAATTGATAACTTGAATAGAATACTGGTATTTTCAGGAGGGCAGAAAAATTCTGAGGGGAGGAAACGTATTTGTGGGGAGATTATCCAATAGAGCATGTTGCATATTGTTTTCCTCAACTCTGCTAAATATCTGATAACAGTGAGAACATGGTTGAAGTTACTAATGGTATACAGTATTTTGACAGTGATATAGGGAAGGACCAATTCAAAATTTTCAGATACACTAAATACAAAGAAAAGTTAACACACAAATACTGTGGCTTTTACACTCCCTAGAGCTGAGAAAAGCTGTCCAGTAACTTTGTCAGTTGGTGCTAGACAACACTTCAAAATAGTCTTGAGTGACTTAGATGAGTTCGGAGCGGGTGAGACCAAACTTTGAATGCGTGGTGTGGATAGGTAAACATTGAAAGAACAAGCTGACTTGCAAAACATTTAATTGGGGGATCTGTCACCATTTGCTTTGCTCAAACTGGAATATTTGGAAAACCAGCTCTGTACGGCATTGTTGTGAAATACAACAAATTTAAAGGAACTTTCAAATAAAACTGGTCACTTAAAGCACAAAAATAAGAACTTGGAGCTCTGGCTGTAAACATCTTTCTATCAGTTTCTGTTTTAACACAATTTGATTGTGATTAAAGAAAAAAAAATTCTTAAAGTTGCAGAGCTGAAATCATAAGCTTTAAACAAAAGATCACTTTTAGTTTACATGCACTTTACAAGCACACTGTTATAGGTTGTAATGGCTCTTTCTTTGGATGTTAACTTTTTATTTAAGCTTAGCTTCCATGTAGCCATATGCAAAACATTGGAAATGCAGTTGGGGAAACAGAAAGCTTGAGTAAAAAATAGTCATAAGCCTGAGCTTGGCTCTCTCTTATAAAATGCTGTTTAAATGAACAGTAACTGTTGTAAGTTGGCTCCATGTTGAGATGTCTCTAGACAAATTTTGCACAAAATTAGTGTACTCCAATGTAACTCTGTGATCATAACTACTTTTCATGAAAAAGAGACTTTATTATTCTGCTTTGACTTCTTTTGAGGAAGGACATTGTGTTTACGGTGCATTTTCAGTACTCTTCTCTGTCACCATCTTTCCTTCATTGCAAGTCTTCATGAAATACTAACCAAAGATTGGACTATTCAGTGCCACAAAGTGATCATAACTAAGAAAAAAATTATTATACTGTGTGAGACTCAAAGGTTCACGTAATTGTGCATTCAGTGTCAGACATTATCAGGTAACTATGGAGGAATATAAGAGCCAAGGATAAATCTTGACCTGCCTATCCCACAAAAAGTCAATTGGGACTTCACAGAATTCACAACTTTATTTTGACCAGCTATCTCTTTAAAAAAAAATAATATCGTCAAAGTGTGATACTAAGTGCTGTGCTCAGGGCAGCTCTGCTTCTGTTCAGATCACAAAGGCTGTTGTACTGCCAGAGCCAACTCCAGGGCTGCGGTCAGATTTTTAATGATGTAAATCCTGGGGATTCCACTGGCTGGAGAAAGCCATGTTGATCTGTTTGAGTCAAGAATGTAGCCTGTAACTTTTATGTCTTTAAAGCTGATCTAAGTTTTCTGTTACTCTTTGATCGATTTTTTTGGTGATATTTTCATAATTACAGATTCCTGGGGTAAGGTCCCATCTCATAAACCTTTTTACATGGTTTTGAACTCTGTATTCTCCTGCAGCCTTTTTCATGGGGCAGTAAAGTCCATACTTATCAATAAACAATTAAGGGAACAAAACCAGTCTAAATACATTATTCTTTCATTTTGTCATTTGTCTCAACTTCTTGACCCTTTACTCATAGCAAGATTGTGTGAGTTCAGTGAAACCCATTTGCTCCATGGCTGTACCCCGATCTGGGGAACCTGATGGAGACTGTTTAAGTCTACCACATTGTCAGAACATTTCATCATGGGGTCCTGTGATGCCCCCTTCCCCCAGACGCAAACTGTCAAATAGAACTCATTTTCCATCAACAGACAGCTCAGCAAAATAGGGGGCCATCAAAATTAGAGGTGGAAGAGGCTTACTGAAAACCGTCTTTTCTGCTCTTGGTAGATGAGGACTCTACTACACTGATTTTTTTTCCTCATCCTTTGTCTAGGCAGTTTCAGAAAGACTTAATCACTAGGGCTCAGCTGTTTCCCTTGGGAGACTATTCCACAGCTTAATGGCTAACATTTAGCCATTTTGCTAAATGTTTCCAGATATCCATCTCCTCCCCTGCCCCATACTCAGTTTCATCCCATCACTTCTAGTTAGTTATACTTCCATGAGCCAACTGATACAAAATCTTTCTTATTCACAAAAAAAAAAAAAAAAAAGTTTTTTCTTTGGGAGGAAGAAACCAAGGCTTGATTCAAGATGAAGCTTCTCCATTTCCAGTGGTTAGGAAAATTTCTTTCTTGTCTCCTTCTGTCTAGCAAGAGTTGAGAACTGTTAATAGCTGGAGGTTCTTCACACACATACACACACACACACACACACACACACACACACACACACACATACACATACAAACAATCATTCCACTGATTATTTTAAGTACTAGATTCTGCTGTAGGATCTTTAGTGAATGCCCCAAATGTCCGAGATGATGGAGGAAACCTGGAGGGCTGTGTTTATTGTTTCCTTCACTTTTTATTTTCCCCTCAATAAATTTATAATTTTTTTCTGTATATAAACAACTTCCAGTACAATACTGATGTCTGTCTCATTCAAAGCTAGATTTTATTCTTCTTTCATGAGACTGATATCAGTGTATCTGAAAAAGAATGGAAATGACCAAGATACTTTTCAGAGTGTGATTCAGAAGGTTTTAGGTCTGTTTAGTAGTGCTGAATGTGGCCTTTTTTGGTCTCTGAACTCAGTCCAAACTAGGATGGGATGTGCAGGTAACACTATTGTTGTCTCACCTTCTTGGAGCATCTGGCTCCAGCTTGAGCTACCTATAGGGTAGTCTCTAGGATTAGGAAATTTAGCAGACTCCAGGAGGTGGAAACAAGGATTTAGGTATCTTTGAGGTGCTGCACACAACTATGCAGGGGTTTTGTGAAAATTATTGTGGGAATCAACCAAGTAAATGGAGTAGATTTACTTTATTGATTATGTATTTATTAAACCTTTATTGATGAGATTTTCGGTGTAACTCTCTGCAAACAGGTGTTATGCTTTGACTAAACAGTGCTAAGGAATTGCTTTCACTTGTTTTGTGTGGAAGGATTCTTGGCAGAACAAGGACATGCTATTCTCCTACAAGAATTGGACAACCCTGGCCTGCAGACTGCAGAGTTACTTTGAAGACCATGTTCTGTCCTCAGAAAAAAATAGACCACATACTGTCCTCAGAACAAGATAGACCACTTACCGACCTGGAATGAATATAACAAGGAAGAATGAGCATTGTGTCAGGATGAGGCCAGATGCCAAACACATTGTGGGAACTGTTAATTTGGCACACCTTAGCTAAAGATGCTTATAAGCATAACAACCAATCAGTAATTAACATGTATGTGTAACTATAGCTACTTAGCTGATGAGCATTAAGCATTAGTGGCTATAGAAAGAATATCGAGAAAGATAAATATGCCAGTGTTACTTAATAAAGTAGAACAACATGTAGCCACATTGGTATGGTTGTCGCTACTTGGTCAACTCTCTGTGGTACCCTCTTCAGTTTTGCTCTCAATGAGCTCTGCTTTCTGTAGTGTTACTTGAACAAACCAATTCTGACTGTATTCAAACTGTACTGACAACAGTACTGAGGTCTTCTATTTTCCTCTAATTCTTTTTCCCACTTTCTCCTTTCTGCACTTCCTTATAACACAAGAGTCAGTAGAAATGGTCTCCGGGAGGAAGACTCTGTTCCAGAAGATATGCTTGCTATATTTAATCATCCCTGGAGCTTTTATTTTGCTAAAGTACCAACGTGACAGCCTTTAGAGAATAATTATATGAAACACCATGTGTGAGCAAAGTGTGAAATGTCTCCAGGACCAACCAAAGCTATAGATATTTTTATTAAATATTAATGCCATGCATTTACGAAGGGTTTGCCAAGCAGATTTTAAGCTGGTATTCATGGTAATTTAATTGAGCAAGGAACATTTCCTGCCATTTTTATCAAAGTCAGGCTTTACATGACATTTTACATTAAAAATATGAAGTGTAGAGAAAGAGAGAGAAAAATAATTAATAGTTTCCATTCACGAATATTTGCCTTCAGAGGATTTAATGTTTCTCCTGAATGTTTTTCTTGGAGGCCAATATAAATCTGAGCAAGCTGAACTGTGAGCAAATTCTTTTGCAGGGCCTCCATCTGGAGTCAGGCCCACTCCTCATAATGCAATTCTTATTTTTCTATTTGTAAAAAGATGATGATGACACTGAAATTGAACCTTAAGTTATTCTGAACATTTTGATATAGAGCTCTGAAAATATCTGTGGATAGAGTCCTTCTTTCCTCCTCCTCGGATCACATGATGATCAAATGTCACAGCAGGATTTTTCTATGCAGAAAATATAGATTGATTAACCTTACTGACATTATGCCTCTGCACAGTGTAATATCTTAACAGGAGTTGGCATCATAAAGCATTTGATTATATACAACATATCAAAAAAAAATCAATAAGAAAAATAATTACTCAAAAAGGCAACTGAACTGTCTGTGGGTCTGGTGCAACATAATGAGCCAATTCATGAACTATCACTGAAGGGCCCCTCCTCACAAGTATGACATTATTTACGTTGGAAAAGTGTTGTCATATTTCTTCTACCTTCTAGATGTTGTTTTAAATTTGTGGAACAGTTTTTCTTCCCAAGACATAAATGAACTTGTCTCAGTTCCATTCCCCCCATCTGTCCCCCACCTCATGGTCAGGTGGTTGACATGAACAACTGTAGCTCCAGCTGAAGAATGAAAAAAAAGATCATAATAAATCAGAGCATGATAAAGCTGAGATGAAATGAAAAACTATCCACTTGGTTTGTGGGTTAGACCTGCCTGCCTATAACAGCACAAGCTTCCTATCATCTCTGAGAACTTCTGTATGCACTGCTGAAATAGGTTATGTCTGTGTTAGAGCTGCAGAACTCCACCAGCTCAACTCAGGACTCTGCCGCTCCTGTGGAGGGGATATGGCCCATTCCTTTGGTTCATTGGATGCATCTAAGAGGGTCCTGGTTAAGGCAAAGTGACATTGGCAGTCTGGCTACTCTACCAGGTCATTGAAGATTTGGCCAACAAAGGATCATCATGCTAACTTCTGACTTCTAGTTAAATCACTACAAGCCCAGCCTGTAGGGTAGAGCAAGGAAAATTCCTTGTTGATGGAACAGGGGCAAAAATCTTGCCTGTTTTTACCTCCTAAAACCAAATAATTGATTATAATAAATTCAAGCATAAAGCACTAAACAGATGCCCTTCCTTTGGCTTCTAGAATTGTTGCCATTGATTTGTGTGGATGTGTGCTTTGTTGCCTAAAAGGAGGGGATATGGAGAGGACTTTGCAGACTACATCTGTGCTATTATTCTGCACCAACAATGTGGGAATGAAATAAAGGTTGACTTTTAAATGAGGTCTATTCCAAATGCAGATCTGTAGAGAGGACTGTATGTTATGTATGCACACACAGAAATACAAACTTTTCCATATTTTCTGTAGAATAAACTTAAAATATCAAATTAATTTGGTACATGTGCTCATAGATATAATACTGGTTTCTTCCCACTTCTTTGTACAAGAGAAAATTTATTTTACATGCTCTGAAAGTAAAGTTTTGAATAAATTGTCCTTGTAGTTTGGTTTGAGATCAATATGTCTGATTGACAGGCTCAGGATAAAAAAGCTGTTCATCAGTGTTGGTAGCAGGCCTCAGACCTGATCAAACCATTTCTTTATTATTATTTTGAAAGAAGGAGAAGGCTTAATATTTTCCTGAAGTTGCTTGTTGACCACTCTTGTAATTTTTCATCCACTCAGCTGAGTGCTGAGCTACAAACATGAAAATAATAATCAAATGCTGCCTAATAGCTGGTGTTTGGCTAAGTAGTAATTGACAGAATTACTTCCCAAGCTCTGCAATGGGGTTTAAGTTTCTCCATTGTGGCTGACATCTTTCCAGCTTCTTCCACATTTAGTTGATACTATTTGGTCATATTTATTGCAGGAAATGTTCTACAAGAGGCTGTAACACAATGGGAATGTTCTGTATTCCATAGGAATCTGTATGCCATAAAGAAACAGAAAGCCCAGGAAGGGGCAGCAGAACTGCTGTATGTTGCAATTATCTAGTGACCTTTTTGAAGGCCAAATATTCATCTCATACTTTGGATTTCTGGTTTCGGAAGTAGTCAGCAGAAGTTTTCCCATCAGGCTTTCTGCCCGGGATGCTGGCTGTAAGTCATGTGGCTGATGTTGACTCAGCACCATTGATTCAGGACTGCTGCTGTAGCTTAAATGGCTTTAAAATCTCCTAAACTGCCAGAAAGTGGTTCATCACTTTCACTTGTAAACTCCTCATTTTGCATCCACCTAGAACTGGAGGTTCTGCTGGCTCTGAAATATGAGATCTTCTATCAGCACAGTTGTGCCAATAGCAGAGGTAGAACTCCACACTTTACACTTCACATGGCTTGTCACTTTTAAATTTTTCTTGCCTGAGTGAAAATAGTCTGCAACACTTTCTAGGTTTTGATAAGAGAGTTTGGGGTCCCTGGGTGGGATACAAAAATGTGGAAGAAAGAAGGTCAAACATCAAATGTTTCTCTGCCTTTCCATCTTCTGAACTTGTAATTAACTCCTGAAAGTTTTTCAGGAAATATAAGACATCTGCATGAGAAGGACCTCTCACTCTATTAAAAATGAGTTCAGGCCCTGTGTTCAGCCATCACTGCCCTGTGTGACTTCCCAGAAGAATGAGAACTAGTATAAATTTTTGGTGTTTTTTTGAAACATATGTTCACTGTTCAGAGTTTATACTCCACATAATGCGCAAGGGGATCTCATAGGCCACATCCTGAGTCTCTGGATTTTTACTACTTTGTTTTACAAGCTGTGATAAATTAATATGTATCTGTACTGCCTACTTCAGTATGCCAGCTTCAGTGTATTTTGCCAAACCTGATTGTTATCTATACTTTGCATCTTGCTTAGGATGATGTCTGGTGGGCAAGACAGGCCAAGATGCTTGGCCAGAGGCTTCTGTCTGACTCAGAAAATGAAATGGGGTGTTCAAAGGTACTTGGAGGACATGGTGTGCAGCCCAAAACACTGTATGTACTCTGGACACTGGGGTAGATCAGGTCAGTATCTGGTATTTCTTGCTCAGCTTCATGAGTATAGTGCTTTGTTTCTGAGCAAAGTCGATTTCTATGATATTTCTTTTCAGCTAATTCATGAAGAGTTAAACCCTAAGATGAGGTCTCTGATGGGGATATTGCTCCCTGGAACACATTTACATTATTGGGGATTTGACAGCATGTGTCTTGATTATAACACGGAGACTGTAGATCTCAAAATAAGGATCCTAAACAAAAAGCATTTGTGCCAGGGAGATCAAGCTGACAGTGCCTGAACTGGTGGGGTTAAGAGGCCAGACCAGGCATGGGGAATCCAGAGCCCAGGACTAACAGCGCAGGATGGTGTCTCATTGCAGCAGATAGATGAGCCAGGTCTGGGGAAACACAGCCAAGCCTTTGCAAACACAAAGCTACTTTGGGGTGCAGGATGCATGTAAACCAATGGTAAGTATATGTTACATGTTCCATATTTTGTACTAATTTCACAAAGAATATATTTATTCCAGGCTCTGGTGCAAGCAGTAATGCCCCATTCATACCGGCTCTGGATGTTGGCAAGTCGGTCCCAAGGCAGGATACAAAAGCCTAAAGAGGATTTGCACATTTGCAATCAGCTGCCTATGAGGCAGCCAGTGGTGAAGCTTTTATCTGCAAGGGCTGAATTTTCTCTGAAGATTGGAGAGCTGAAATACTAATTTCAGCAGGTTAAAAACAGGGATTGTCCCACTGTACTCAGCACTGGTGGGGCTGCACTTTGAGTCCTGTGTTTGGTTTTGGGATTTTCTCTTCAAAAAGAACATTGAGGTGCTAGAGCGAGTCTAGAGAAGAGCAAAGGACCTGGTGAAGGATCTGCAAAACGAGTCCTGAGAGGAGCAGCTGAGTGAGCTAGGGTTGTTTAGCCTGGAGAAAAGGAGGCTTGGGGGAGTCATCACTGCTCTCTACAACTCCCTGAAAGGTGGCTGTAGTGAGGTGAGGGTTCATCTCTTCTGCCATGTCTCAAGTGAGAGGATGTGAAGAAATTACCTAAACTGTGCCAGGGTAGGTCAAATTAGATATTAGAAGATAAATGTTCACTGAAAGAGTGATTTGACATTGGAATAAGTTGTCTGGGGAGCTGGTAGTGTCACTGTCGCTGGAAATGCTTTCTCTGGAAGAGACATTTGTATGTGGTACTTGGGGATACAATTTAGAGGTGATTATCGTGCTGCAGAGTTGATGGTTGACCTTGATGATCTTGAAGGTTTCATCTAACCTTGATGATTTTTTGATTCTGTGAAAAACAGGAAAGTGTAGAGCCATTAATACACTTGATAAAACACATTCAGAAAGAGCATCAGACAAAGTCTAGAATCTACCCTTTATTTTGATAAGAAAATAAGAGGGAACATCACTCTTTAAATCAACCATGCAACTACTTCAGTGCAAGCTGCTTGTCTCTTTTGTTATCCTGTCTATTGATAGGCAAGACTGTGTGTATGTTTGAACAGAGTGGCACTATGCCACTTGGTAGTCCTTTCCAAGCTGCTGGCAAGTTTATTGTAGGTTTATGAATTTGTTCTGGTAAATGATGATGGTGTTTTTGTTGATGTTTTTGTCTTTCCCTTCATGAGCAGAAATGTGACTTAAAATTTCCTATGTTTTTCAACGATTGAAGTTTAAACTGTAAAACCAGAAAGATAGAATGCTAGTCATATGGATGGCTAAGAAGGAGGTATTTTCCTCCTTAACTACACACTAAGATTGTGGTCCTTCACAATGAAAAGACTGAGATTAGGATAAGACTGGAGAAATAAAGAAGAATCAGGAAAAGGTAAAGAGGGCGGCATGGTAGTCTGGGTAATGACTATTTCAAAATATTTGCTACAATGGCCATGAATGTACTACCTCAATTGTTGAGGGATTTTCCAGCAATTTGATTTAGGAACGGGGTATATGTGATCTTTGCACTGATGGGATCACATCCACCTTATACTTGCAGAGGTCAAGGAACTCTAAGGATGAAAATAATTTACATATTTATTTCTCTTTTGCTAGAGTCCATTCTGGGGGAAAAAAAAATTAAAAAATTCTTGGCCACTGCAGTAGGAAGGAAAGAAAGAAATGGCCTGTTTTCTTGTCCTGACATGACTGCATTCTGTAACCTTCATTCTTCAGCTTAAATACTCCAAAATCATCAGAAACTTGAATCTGAATGAACCACTTAGCTCTGCTATGATGAGAGAATGTGACTGCCCTTAATGTTATGGAAAGAGATGTCTGTCTTTAGTGCCAAATATCCTCATTTGAAGGTTGCTCTCTCCTACTGTGTTCGAATTTTCTGAAAAACTCGATTTCATCCTCTGGATAAGGATCAGACCTTTCAGAACTTGGTGCCTCAGTCCCCATTCTGTACCGCCACATTTCAGGAAGTGTTCAATAATAGTTCATTTTGAAAGCTGTTGCTCTGGGAAAAATGGATCCTGTTAAGACTGAACAGGGGGAAAGATGGTGGTTGAAAGCATGACCTGACTTCTGATGAAGTTCATCCTTATTACAGTGTCCTGCTGCAAGGGAAGTTGAGAGGCTAAGGTGTCCACAGGTAGCAGGTAAACAGTCCTAAACTGAGTGACTAAGCCCTGCTAAGAGACGAGAGAGCTCATTGGATAAATCAAAACCAACCAAGCAAGCAACCAAAAAAACCCAAAAAGCAAACCCACCAGCTTTGGATCTCAGTTGTGTTTCAATTGGGAGAATTAAATGTGATTTTCATAGAAAACTACTTTTGGCACCTTTCTTTTTGCTGTCATTCAATTTTCAACAAGGACTTTGCATTTTAATGCTGGAAGCTAGATTACTTTTGCATTTTAATGCTGGAAGCTAGATGTCACCATCATGGTTCAAAGATGCTCCCAAATATAATATTGGATTTTTTAAAATTGTTCTTGGGACTAACTGAAAATGTTA
This sequence comes from Serinus canaria, assembly GCF_022539315.1. Classification (NCBI taxonomy): domain Eukaryota; kingdom Metazoa; phylum Chordata; class Aves; order Passeriformes; family Fringillidae; genus Serinus; species Serinus canaria. The sequence goes on along the minus strand of NC_066316.1, from coordinate 16,678,781 downwards.
AAACTGCAACATTTTTCAATCAAATGCAGCTGGTATTACTCAGCCCCATACAATCAAAACCCTCAGTTTGGCTGCTCGAAAATGCAAGAGGAACAGGTAGTTTATATTCTTTTTTTGAATACTGGGTTATACTTCCAGAACACTTTTCCTTCCTGTGTTCAGACTTGTCCCTGTGGTGCTGTCAGCTGGAAATACATGTTCTAAAATTGCAGGTGAAGTTGTAATTTAACCACCTCATTTTGGTCATCTAAAGCTTCAGGAAAAACGCCAATTATTGAAAGCTTCCTTCCTGATAAGAATATTGTTAACTGGCAGCCCTGCAAATTCAGATTTTCTTTTATTTTCCCCATCAGTCCTGTCCAGGGAAGTTTGTACCTGATGAAATATCATGCTTTGCCCAAAATTGCCTCTTCTGTTATTAGGAATGAAGTAGCATTGCCTCCACTTGCCTGAAAACCAGTATGTTTCTAGGGAGACTGTCCTCTAAAATCAGGAATGACAAAATCTTGACAGCTGAGTGACCTTTGTAGTCTGTGTGATGCCCCATAAACACAGAGTGTGATGCCCCATAAACACAGAGATTTTCAGTCTTCAAGTACTACATTTTCTTTGCAGCCATATGTCTGACTATATCATATATAAAAAAACTCCAAAAACCGACTAACCACAACCTGCTTATTTTCTCAAATAAATGCATCCAGATAAAAGTAACATCAGGACTTTTGTCCTCTCTCAGGCAGGGATGCAGCAGGAGAGACATAAGTATTCTGGGATGGCATAGTCACTTTCTTGTCTGTCAAGTTGATGTGGCCAGCTTTAGTAGTCTCCAGTCTCCAGATACTCCATACAAGGGAAGCAACACTGTACTGGTATCTAATGTCTTCTGAAGCAATACTCTCCCCCGGCCTTTTTTTTTTTCCTTTGAGGGAAAACAGGTGTCTCGTTTGAGTGGTCAAAGTATGGTTAAGCCCCAAGATTAAATTCTGTTCCTTATCCCCTGCTGCCCTAAAAGATGACTTTGAGTCAGGTTCTCAAGTTCTGTGAGTGCAGCTCTCTCCAGTTACACCATCTTGGCTCTCAAGTCCCTGTGCTTTCCAGATACTGTGAAATTTGTTCATTTCTTCAAAAACACTCTTTATGTTGTGGTTTTGAGTACTCTGTAATAGGCAAAAAACCAGTCTTCCTTTTCTTTTTCTAGTACAACTCAACAGCGTCCTTTTGACATTATTTATTGAAGGCAGATACATTAGCAGTTAATACTGCCTTTAATTCTGCTCCCCCCTCACAGTAAATTTGATTCGAGCTCTTCTGATTTTGATGAAGACTGGCTTTGCTGGCAGCCTGTGACTTGCACAACTACAAAGCTGATTTTGGGAACCTTAGAGGTTTATTTAAATTCCTTAAATGTTTTGGCTTGATGGTATCATGGGTATTTTGAGACTTTTGAAGCCTTTTCAATTCCTAACAGCACCAGGCAGGCAGACATATACACACATAGGGACTAGGAAGCCAGTGCCATCTGTGCTTTGTTCCTCAGGCTTGTAAGTGTCTCCTTGGGCAGGAGGTGGAGGGGCGGTGGAGAAAGGGAAAGAAGGGGGGCCAAGAATAAAAAGAATAAAAAGGAGTAATAATACCAACTGGTAAATGGGGACCACATTTTTCACCTCTCTGGGGGAGGATGGAGTAGCAAAGATGATGCTATGTTTGCACTGCTGGAAAGAGATGTGCATCTGTGAAGTTTGGATCCTGTGTTTAAATGCTGATTCCTGTGCTTTAGTGATCAGTTCTGAACATGAAAGGTAGTTCCCAGGGATCAGCCTGCTTGTTACCTTCAGGAAGATAACTGTTTTCCTCTCTCACTGTGCTATGGGTTGTTTGGATTTGTACCCCACAGAAAAATGGTGCTTTAACACTGTTTTCTCTTTTGTTCGGTTTGGGGTTTCTTGGGGAGGCAGAAGGGGGGAGGGAAATGTATGTGGAGGAATGGTGGGAGCATGTTGAGGCAGCAAATGTTTTCAGTGTGCTACACCTGCGTGTTTGGTTCTAGAAAATCACATAGAGCTGCTGCTTGAGCTGAGGAGAGGGAGCATCTTTGCATAAGAATTTTTTTTAATACCTTATGGTATAAAAGTGATCTTCTATGGAATGACTGAGCAGAAATAGCCCAAAATACTTTTGATCCATTTTAGGATTTTGTATGTAGCTCCTAAAACTCATCCAGTGACTACTTGTTAATGCAAGTAGTCACTGGATGAGTGACTACTTGTTAATGCAGTGAGTCATATTTAATGCCTAAGACCAAGTTGATGCATTTCATTTCTCTTACAGGACTCTGCTTCTCCATTCTCCCTTCTTCTTCCTATCCTTCTACCTTTCTGACTTCATAGCATTTTCAGCAAATCTCTAAAGAGGTTGATAATCAAAGAGTTAATTAACTATCTTGCAGCCTTAAGCCCACTTGCCTTTCTTGGTGCATCGAAGCATGTAAAAGAAAAAGCTGTGTCCAAGAAATGTGGCAGAATACAGTTTTTTCTTCTTCATCTGGAGGGGTGGTGGACAGTGTTTTATGCAGCCATTAGACTTGTTCTATTCCTTTTGAGAGTGTTTTGCAGTCTGCAAGCAGGATGAAACCTCTCTAAACTGAAATTTTAATTAATTGAAATTAAAGTAATCTAATGATCATTAGATTAGATGAAGGCTACTCCCTTAATCTTAAACTCTTCTCAATAATTCTGGCAGAAGAATAAAGCCGATTAACTAATTCTGTACAAACGAACTTCTCTTCAGTTAAATGCCATAGGGATTTCCCAAATAGGAGCTCACAGACAAAACAAGTAATCCCTGTGCCCTGCACTGTCTATTTGAATTGGTAAACAGTACTGAATATTCCTGTCTTAGAACACATCATGCTTTTCTGATGGGCGATGCTGGCTGGATCTAAGAACCATCTACTTATGTAATGCCTGGAAAAACTGTGAAAAAAGAACTCCTCCTCGGACCTCGAGGTCTCAGCACAGATGAAGCTGCGCCTGATGTGCTGGAAGGAGCCTTTTCTGGTATTTTATTTTTTATTTTGTTTTGTTTTAGGTATTTTGAGAGTTGGAAATGCTGCTTTTGAGACTGTGCAGAGCTGAATGGTTGTAGAAAGCTTCCCAAAAGAACAGTTTGTCAATGAGCAGACAAATTATCTCTGAATTGATAAATATATAAAATAAAGGAAAAATACTAGTTTTAAGGCACAAAGAAAGATTAAAAAAATCAGAATTGATTTTCCCATGCAAGCGTGATTAGCAACACAACACATTTTTGTCACAGTTCATAGCAGACAGGCTTGTCTTCTGCAGTTAAATTAGAACAGTATGGGGACGGGGCAGGCCTGTGAAGAGAATACATGGTTATCATATTGAAAACAAAG